>NC_133335.1:104740457-105064872 GCF_042186555.1 Aquarana catesbeiana
GTTTGTTCCCGGGTTTGCTCCGGCGATGTGAGTGACTGGAGCCGCAATGACGTCACTCCCGCGCATGCACACAGGAGCCCTCCGTTCCGGCAAGAAGTTCTGAAGTTCCGGAACAATATGTCGGACCTTCAGAGCGCATGCGCCACTGACATCAGTGGCTGCATGCAGGGTGAAACTGTGTAGGTTTAGGAGATATTAATTTTACTTACAGGTAAGACTTATTATAGACTTACCTGTAGGTAAAAATCACCAAGCGGGGCATACAACCACTTTAAAGGGAAGGGGAGTAAATGGGGGTATAGTTTCTGTTGCAGCTGCAAAGCATTACAGCCACAGTATGCCCCCCCCCCCCCCCCCCGGGCCGCTACCATTGCAGCTAAAGGGGAGCAGTTGGGGGCGGTAAAACAGTGGCTTAACTGTGGTGTTTACACCCCCCCCCCAATTGCTAGTGTGAACAAGCCCCAATCCTGTATTTATTACTTTATATTGTCCCAGTCCTCTAAACAGAAGGAGCCCAATAAACTACCCATGTATCTCGAATTGTTGCTGAAAACCCTTACAAACACGGGTAGAACATGTACACTTAGCCCCCTTTCACACCGAGCCGCCTATAGCGTTGGCGGTAAAACACCGCTATTTTAGCAGCGTTTTACCGTTGGATTTGCGGCACATTTCAGCCGCTAGCGGGGCGCTTTTAACCCCCGCTAGCGGTCGAGAAAGGGTTAAAACTGTCCACAATGCACCGCAATAGCGGCGTTTTGCTGGCGGTATCCCAGCGCTGCCCCATTGATTTCAATGGGGAGCAGCGGTGGAGGAGCGGTAAACACACCGCTCCAAAGAAGCTGCTGACAGGACTTTTCCTGACGTCCTGCCAGCACACCGCTCCGGTGTGAAAGCCCTCGGACTTACACACTGGAAACAATGGAGCAGTTGTTTGAGGGCGGATTGCAGACACTATTTTTAACGCTATAGCGCCTGCAAAACTCCCTCGGTGTGAAAGGGATCTTAAAGCAGCACTCTGTGAACAACAGTGTCTTTAAAGTGCTAGTGAACTCAGATTTTAAAGTATATGTAAACCCTCACCTTGTAAAACAATCTATGCAGTTTAAAATAGAAATTAAAGGCAAAACGTTTGTGTATAGATATTAAAACATTATAAATAAATCCCCCCCCCCCCTTTTTTTTTTTTTTTTCTTTTTTTTTTAATATGAGTGACCACATAATCTCTGCTCTCAGCTGCATAAGGTGCTCAGACAGTTGGGGGAGGAGAAACAGCAGTACACTGATCTTCCCAGTGAATGGATGTGCAGGGGAGGGGGGGTGTCAGGACGAGACTTTATCATTGGAGAAGAGCAGGTTGAGTTTTCAGCATAGCTAGAAAGCTGACCATGTTGTGTTCTCCTGATTAGTGAGGTCAGTTTTTAATAGGGAAAGCGAGCGACTGGCAGGAACACCAGGGATTTCACACAAAGGAAGCAATACAAAGAGAACAGGATACTTTTTTTACTTTTTTCATACAAGTACATGGTATGGCACTTACCCAGAATATGAAATGTTGGGTTTACATATTCTGTAACATTAGTACCTACAGGTAAGCTTATAATAAGACCCCTTTCACACTGAGGTGCTTTGCAGGCACTATAGCGTTAAAAATAGCGCCTGCAAAGTGCCCTGAAACAGCGGCTCCATTCACTTCAGTGTGAAAGCCCGAGGGCAGGACGTCAGAAAAAGTCCTTCCAGCAGCTTCTTTGCAGCGCATTAGGAGCGGTGAACTCACCGCCCCTGTCCATTGAAATCAATAAGCAGTGCCGCCAAACCGTTGGAAAAGCGCCGCTGTAGCAGCGCTTTGCGGGCGGTCTTAACCCTTTTTCGGGCGCTAGCGGGGGTTAAAACTGCCCTGCCAGCGGCCGAATAGTGCCACAAAAACTATGGTAAAGCGCCGCTAAAAATAGTGGCGTTTTACCGCTGATGCCCGGGGCGGCTCAGTGTGAAAGGGCTCTAAGTCTTACCTGTATGTACACTAAATAGCTCCTAAACATGCGCCAGTTTAGGAGATAGTGACATCAGTTCTAGCGGGTGATATCACTGCATTTAGGGCACACTGAGTGGCGTTCTCACATCCAGTGCAGGACTGTGGGCTCTGTATCGGACGTATTGAGGTCAGAGGCCCTGAGACCACCAGAGTATAGGGGTGAGGAGGCGGCGGGGACTGGTCTTACTGTCTGGAGGGAGCCTCCCCTAGAACATAAATGAGCATTTACAGTGGTGTTAAACCCAAAACTGCCCAGAGAAGAAAGGAGCAGGGGATTTAAATCCCTGGATCGCTGGACAAGCTGTGGGGAGCCTTGACAGCTCAGGATCATTGGAGGGAGGTATAGCGAGGACCAGGAGATGGGGAAGGTCTACAGTGTTCACTTTTACATATTTTCTGTAAAGGAGAACTAGCACTTTAACTACTGGTATTTAAAAAGTGTTATCTGGAGTTCAGCTTTAACCTTAAGAATGACTAAACCCATTGGTTCCCAGAACGGTTACATTTAAGACGTGTCTTGATCACATATGCAGCACCATGGCAATTGCAGTTTAACCATCTCAATACAGGGCACTTTCACCCCCTTCTTGCCCAGGCTATTTTTCAGCTTTCAGCGCTGTCACACTTTGATTGACAATTGCGCGGTCATGCAACACTGTACCCAAATGAAATTTTTATTATTTTTTCCCCACAAATAGAGCTTTCTGTTAGTGGTATTTGATCACCTCTGCAGTTTTTATTTTTTGCGCTATAAACAAAAGAAGAGTGACAAGTTTGAAAAAAACACAATATTTTTTACTTTTTGCTATAATAAATATCCAATTTTTTTTTCTTCAAAAAATGTTTTCCTCAGTTTAGGCCGATATGTATTCTTCTAGATATTTTTGGTAAAAAAAATCGCAATAAGCGTATATTGATTGGTTTGCGCAAAAGTTATAGCGTCTACAAAATAGGGGATAGATTTATAGCATTTTTATTTCTTTTTTTACTAGTAATGGCGGCGATCTGCGATTTTTATCGTGACTGCGATATTGTGGCAGACACTTCGGACACTTTTCACACATTTTTGGAACCATTCACATTTATACAGCAATCCGTGCTATAAAAATGCACTGATTACTGTATAAATGTGACTGTCAGGGAAGGGGTTAACACTAGGGGGTGATCGAAGGGGTTAATTATGTTCCTAGGGAGTATTTCTAACTGGAGGGGGAGGGGACTCACAAGGGGAGGAGACCGATCGGTGTTGCTCTATACTGAGAACACACATTGGTCTCCTCTCCTCTGACAGGACGTGGATCTGTGTGTACATACACACAGATCCACGGTCCTGCCGTGTTACCGGACAATCGCGGGTGCCCGGAGGACGTCGCGGCCTCTGGGCACGCACATCGGGTGCCCAGTGACGTGGCCGCCGTACGTGATTGCCGGCGGTGCACGCCCCCTAGTGGGCCGGGAAGGCGAGGGTGTCATATGACGCCCTCCCAGAACGAGAGCCGCACCGCCTGGCCATCATATGACAGCCGGCGGGTGGCAAGCGGTTAAAGAGGCTAAGATGGCAGCTTCCTTGGCTGTAAAGGATAGAAGGGCTTAGTTCTGCTTTAAAGAATATTTAAACCCAACATTTTAAATTCCTGATATGTGCCCGCTGTACCATGTACTTGTATGAAGGTGTGAAATCCCTGGCGTACCTGCCAGCCCCTCTGCTTTCCTTCCCCTCCTTTCATCAATTACATCCAGATGTTCTTTTATTCAAAGAATGATTACATCACAAAACGGCGTAGCACAACATTTTGGAGCCACGCAGGATCCCTTCGTCAGGCATGTGATCACAATCCCCCTCCCTGCACAGCCATTCACTGGGAAGTTAAGAGTACAGCTGTTTTCTCTCGCTGCCCCCCCCCCCCAGCTCTTATGCAGCTAAGAACAGAGGATATGTGATCACTTATAAAAAGGGGACATATTTTTTTTTAAAAATGTAACGGATTGTTTTTCAAGGTCAGGGTTTACATAAGTCGGGTCCATCCAAATCTGCTAGTGCAACTAAAACTACCCTTTCCCCAGATTGGCAGCACTGCTGTCCAAAGGTGTCTCCGTTGCTCCTCCATCCAAAGCGGAGACACCCTAAGACAGGAAGTGTGTTACTGACTGGATCTCCAGGTGAAAATAAAGTGGAAAAGCTTATAAAAAGAAAACGAATGCAAGCCACCATATTTAAGGATCAGTAAGTGTGGGGGGTAGCCCTCTTGCAAGAGAGGTTTTTTTTTTTTTCCCCTCCACAGTTCCCTGTAACAATTTTATTTATTGTGCAGTATTTTATAGTTATTATATACAACACCAATATTACATGCAGAGCATATAATGAGAACATCTTATAATTGTACACAGTGATCAATACATTGTAAATAAAAAGTGACCAGCCCATATTCAGTTTATAGGGTGAGGGGGACAGTTGATACATAAAATAATAATTTTCAATCAATTGTTTTCTCTTGGTTCACATGAGAGCACAACTTTATTATGCTGTATAGCGCCAACAGCTTGCACAGCGCTTTACAACATGAGGACAGACAGTATGGTTTCAATACAGGTGGAATCAGAGGGCCCTGCTCATTAGAGCTTACGATCTAGGAGGGAAGGTCAAGTGATACAAAAGGTAATAATTGGGGAGGAGGAGATGATGGAGAAAATGAAAGTACAGTTGTTAGGTGAATGAGGGACAGGCTTCTCTGAACAGATGGGTTTTCAGGGATTGTCCAAAAGCAAACAGAGTAGGAGATAATCGGACAGATTGGGGTAGGAAGTTCCATAGGAAAATTCCCAGAGGCGAGCATGAGAGGAGGTGACAAGGGAGCTAGAGAGCAGGAGGTGTTGGGATGAACCAAGAGAACAATTGGGTTGGTATTTTGCGACTAGGTTAGTGATTTATCTTGGAGCTGAGTTGTGGATGGCTTTGTAGGTTGTTAGTATTTTGAATTTCATTTGTTGGGTGAGCAGGAGCCAATGGAGGGATTGGCACAGAGGAGTAGCAGACACAAAGCAGTTGGTAAGGTGGATGAGCCTGGCAGCAGCATTCATAAGGGACTGAAGGGATTATAGCCTATGTGAAGGTGAACCAATCAGAAGGGAGTTGCAGTAGTCGAGGCAGGAGATGAGCAGGGAGTGAACTAGGAGCTTTGTGGTGCCATTGGTTAGAAAGGGACGTAATTTGGAGATGTTGAGGCACCAAGATTTGGACAGTGGTTGGATGTGGGGCTGAAAGGATAGTTCAGAGTCCAGGATTACACCTAGAACCTTGGCATGCAGGGATGGGTTGATAGTTGTTCCATTGATCTTGACAGAGAGATCAGGGAAAGGGGCACGTGGGGGAGAGGAAATTATGAGCTTAGTTTTGGATAGCTTGAGGCTGAGTAAGTGGTGTGATATCCAGGCTGATATGTCTGTTAGTAAATTGGTGATACAAGGAGACTGAGTGAGCTGAGGGGTCGAGAGATAAATTTGGGTGTTGTCGGCGTAGAGATAGTATTGGAAGCCATGGGATGCTATCAGCTGACCCAGAGAGAACCTTTGGGGGCCCCTACAGAGCAAGTAAAAGGAATGGAGGAGGTAGAATTGTAAGTAGCACTAGAGGTGTGGTTGGATAAGTAGGAGGAGAACCAGTGAAGAATAGTAATGGAGGCCAAAGACCCTGCTGAATCAATCAAATCCCTAAGTGTTATCAGCTCTTCTGCATGTTCCCCCTACTTAGACAAGCCAACTTCTTCATCACTGTGCTCTCAAAAGTGGGCACTGTCACACCATGTTCAGTATGTATTATTCTTCTATTGAGGCTCAGCATTTACAGGCTGACTTTTCCTTGCCAAGTCTATTGTTTTACATTTCAGGCTTTACATTTGATAAAACATTACATGCGCCTTGTGTTTTAAAGCCAAACCCATTAACCGAAAATAATATAGTGGGAAGTTTTGGCTAGGTGCCAAAATCCGGAGAGACTAATGGCTTGGCCCAGCTGACTGGGGAATGAAGTACATCTTCGACCTAAAGGGATACTAAAGTCTTCTTAGTTTTTTTTTTTTTTTTCCTTTTAAAAATAACAAATATGTTATGCAGTGCCTCGAAAAAGTATTCAACCCCGTTGAAATTTTCCACATTTTGTCATGTTACAACCAAAAATGTAAATGTATTTTATTGGGATTTTATGTGATAGACCAACACAAAGTGGCACGTAATTGTCAAGTGGAAGAGAAATTATAAATATTTTTCAAACGTTTATACAAATAAATGTATGAAAAGTGTGGCGTGCATTTGTATTCAGCCCCCCTGAGTCTATACTCTGTAGAACAACCTTTCGCTGCAATTACAGCTGCAAGTCTTTTTGGGTCTCTACCAGCTTTGTACATCTAGAAAGTGACATTTTTGGCCATTCTTTGCAAAATAGCTCAAGCTCTGCCAGATTGTATGGAGAGCATCTGTGAACAGTCATTTTCAAGTCCTGCCACAGATTCTCAATTGGATTTAGGTATAGACTTTGAATGGGCCATTCTAACACATGAATATGCTTTGAGCTAAACCATTCCATTGTAGCTCTGGCTGTATGTTTAGGGTCGTTGTCCTGCTGGAAGGTGAACCTCCGCCCCAGTCTTAAGTCTTTTTTGCAGACTCAAACAGGTTTTCTTCTAAGATTGTCCTGTATTTGGCTCCATCCATCTTCACATCAACTCTGACCAGCTTCCCTGTCCCTGCTGAAGAATAGCATCCCCACAACATGATGCTGCCACCACCATTTTTCACTGTGGGGATGTTGTGTTCAGGGTGATGTGCAGAATTTTCTGCCACACATAGTGTTTTGCTTTTAAGCCAAAAATTAAAATTTTGGTCTCATCTGACCATAGCACCTTCTTCCACATGTTTGCTGTGTCCCCCACATGGCTTCTCACAAACTGCAAACAGGACTTCTTATGACATTCTTTCAACACTGGCTTTCTTCTTGTCACTCTTCTATAAAGGCCAGATTTGCGGAGTGCACAACTGATTGTTGTCCTGTGGACAGATTCTCCCATCTGAGCTGTGGATCTCTGTAGCTCCTAAAGAGTTATCAGCTTCTCTGATTAATGCTCTCCTTGCCCAGCCTGACAGTTTAGGTAGACGGCCATGTCTTGGTAGGTTTGCAGTTGTACCATCTCTTTACATTTTCGGATCATGGATTGAACAGTGCTCTGTGAGATATTCAAAGCTTGGGATATTTTTTTTTTTTTTAATAACCTAACTCTGCTTTAAAACTTCACAACTTTATCCCTGACCTGTCTGGTGTGTTCCTTGGCCTTCATGATGCTGTTTGTTCACAATGGTTCTCTAACAAACCTCTGAGGGCTTCACAGACCAGCTGTATTTATACTGAGATTAAATTACACACAGGTGGACTTTATTTACTAATTAGGTGACTTCTGAAGGCAATTGGTTTCACTAGATTTTAGTTGGGGGTATCGGCGTAAAAGGAGGCTGAATACAAATGCACACCACACTTTTTAGATATTTATTTGTAAAGAATTTTGAAAATCATTTATCATTTTTCTTCCACTTCACAATTATGTGCCACTTTGTGTTGGTCTATCACATAAAATCCCAATAAATTAAATTTTTGGTTTTGGCTGTAACGTGACAAAATGTGGAAAATTTCACTGCACTGTACTTGCCTACTCTGTGTAGTGGTTTTGCACAGAGCAGCCCAGATCCTCCTCTTCTCAGGTCCCTTGCCAGCGCTCCTGTCCCTTCCCTCCTGCTGAGTGCCCCCACAGCAAGCAGCTTGCTATGGGGGGAGCTGAGCCGCTGCTCTGTGTATCCATTCCAACACATCCCTTTCTCTCCTCATTGGCTCACTGACTTTGGCAGGAGCCAATGGAGCTGCGCTGCTGTCTTAGCTAATGAAGAGGGGAGTCCTGGACAGTCCAGTCTCTCGTGCAACATCGCTGGATCGAGATTGGGGCTCAGGTAAGTGTTAGGGGGGCTCAGGGCGGCTGCTGCTGCAAACAGGTTTTTTTTAACTTCATGTGTAGAATGCATAAAGATAAAAAACCTTCTGCCTTTACAACCACTTTAACCCCTTAGGTTCCACAGTGAGTATAACAAGCGTGCTTTACTGCATATACAGACTGATTTTACTGATGTGGGTTTAGTAACACTTTAACTCTAGCATTGTAGCAGCAATGTACCACCCAAGAATTGAGATCCTCAACCCTTTGTTAGGATAGACAGTCCTGCAGCTGCACATCTAGTTTACAAATAAGAATTTGCCTTTTCCGTATATTAATCATGGTAACAAAACGCACCAGCCTTTCCTATTCATTACATAGAAGGTTTCTGGTTACATTTCTGGATGAACTGGATCATAAATTAATATATCATTTTATTTATAATGCCATAATAAATATGCACATGTTTTTTCCCCAATCCAAAATACATTTTTTTTCAGACATTAGAACAAGCAATTTAAAAATGATAAACTCCTAGACATAATGTAGTAAGATTTATCGTAGTCTCTTGAAAATGTGGGAATGAATGATGCATAAACTGGAACACAGCTGTAATCGCAATATATCTGTACTGTTTTTTTATTCACCTGCCAAGCAGTCAAATTGGGGATACCACTTTCATAATTGCAGCTTTTTGTTTTCTGGTGTTACATGTCTGCTTATTGGACCTGGACAGACCATGATGTAAGTTGCCTAAATACTTCCCTGCTTCCAGTGAATTTAAAACTGTTTAAAATTACAGCGCTCTGTCCACAGAAAAAATCTGATTGGCAAACCGTGCATAACCTCTCTAAAACCGTATACACACGATTAGATTTTACGGCTGGAATTGTCCCTTGTTAATTTTACATTGTAATTGTATTACATTGTATTTTTGTAAATGTAACTGCCTACTCCCAAACTCATGTGAAGTAAAACACATAGCCAAGTATTCTCCCCAATTTTTTTTATTGTGCATTAAAAAAAGAAAACAAATACAATTAGACATGCTATCTGCCAATAGAAAAGTACATTCTATGCATCCAAAAATATACCAAATCGAATCATTATTGAACCAAAAAATAAAATAAAAGCCTCATGCATGTGTCCTGCTCCTTAATATAGGGGTCAACAATGCCAAGAGTTGGTAACAGCAGGGGTCCGTCATCTGATGATAATTCCGAAAATCACCTGGATTATTCTCCTGGAGCTCCCGCAGCAAAGGCATATGACATAATTGGTCACAATTTAATAAAGCAACCAATTTTTGGTCCAAGAAATCCTCCTCCTGTTCCTGGACTGGACTTAAGTCAAAGCAATAACTCCAAGGCCAATAATAAATGACATGTTATCTTCTCCGATTCCGCAACATGGCTGGTTGATGAACGGCCGTTCAGAAACAAACTTAAAAGCGCAAAATGAAAGGCGCAAATCAACACTCACCAAACTTCTACTAACATGAAATTAGCAGAAGGAGCCCAAAAGGTGGTGCTAAAGAGCTGAAAAACCACGTAGTACGTCACTATGTTCATGTTTGTTGGCTGACAATTGTGTGCCGTTTGTATGCAAGACAAGTTTGGGGCCAACGCTCTTCGGACAAAAGTCCGCAGAAAATCTGATCGTGTGTACGAGGCTTAAGGCCTCTCACACATGATACTCTTGTTTGAGCATCTACTTTTTCAAACTTTTTTTTTTCTGCATGTATTTGCACGTATTTACGTGCATTTTCATGTGCACTCGCACATTTTCGTGCAAATGCATGAAAACGTATTCTCATGTAAACGGGCATTAGCGGGCATTGGTGCATATTTGCACGCATGAGGTGTAAGAAAAGCAGTTTTTTTTTTTCTGAAGAATGCACAGCGCTTGTTTACGCGCCTGTGTGAAAAGGCACATTATAATTAATGGGCTGTATTTTAGCTCGTTAAAAAAAAAAAAAAGTTGTACTGAGCTCTTTCAAGCTGCAGTGTTCAAGAGGCCTAAACTTCACCCAAGTCTCTATCTCTCTCTTTTTTTTTTTTTCCATTTAAAACACAATCCGATCGCACTTTTTCCGTCAGAAAATCCGACCATGTGTACAGGGCATTAGAGTAATGTCGTGTACACACGACCGGACTTTTCGACAGCAAACATCCGACGGAACGAATCCGTCGGACAATTTGATCGTGTGTGGGCTTCATCGGACCTTTGCTGTTGAAAAATCAGATGGACGAAATAGAACATGTTTCAAATCTTTCCGACGGGTCGAAAAATCAGTTCGTCGGTATGCTAGTTCGACGGACAAACAACGAAGCAAGGGCAGCTGTTAGCTCCTGGCTATGAACTTCCCTGTTCTAGTCCGGTTGTACGTCATCACGTTTGAATCAGACGGACTTTGGTGTGATTGTGTGTAGGCAAGTCCGTTGCGTCGGAACTTCGTCGAAAGTCCGTCAGAAAGTCCTTCGGAGTTCAGTCGAAAGTCCGCTCGTGTGTACATGGCATAAAACTCCCTGCAGAGTGGAGGGGAAAGAAATATAAGAAATATTTAAGAATTGACCAAATCTAGTGGCACCTCTTTTCACACATAGACATAGGTGCTGAAGCAAACTGATGAATGGTGTCATCACAAGCCTAGTCAAAGCTATAAAATTCTACCAGTACACAGATTGTGGCAAAGCAGAAAAAACATTGATTTGCCACTATATAATTTGTGCAAAGTTTTGGGCCGCTAGGGACCCTACTTCAGACAGGATTGACTTCTGCCTGAGGAAAGGGTCCTTTAGTAAGCTAAAACATTGCATGCATTATGTGGAAGTGAAACATGAGCCACTAGTTTAACAGCCACCAACTAAAATCGTTACATTCATGACATAACTTAAATGATAACTGTTAAAGTTACTAGTACGTGTGTGTATATGTTATCTCTCAAGTGAACTGTCTAAGCATCAAATGGCTGCTTCCATAGCTGGTCACGTGTGCAGCACCATGGCAGCAGCAGATCTAAGAAAGGCTAAGATGGCAGCTTCCTTGGCTGTGAAGAAGATAAAGGTTTAGTCCCGCTTCAATTCCTGTTTTTTGCAATAATTGGTGTGCTGGTGGAATTTTTAAAGTTTAGAAATAGAACAGGAATGTGGTGAGTATTTCAACTTTCTACATCAAAAGTGAAATAATTTAAAAATAATTAATTTTTGATTAGACTCCTAAAAGTGTAATTGATGGCTAGATAGGCCTAAAGTGATAATCCACTCAGAACTGATAAATAATGGGCTGATGCAGGTGGGTGTTTGTCCTTTCGGGCACTCTAATAATTACCCGGTATGCCCATTACCAAAGTCCTTACAAAAGGGGCTCAGTCATTTTGTTGGACAGTGCTTTAATTGATGCTACAGAGAATATAGCAGTGGTAAGATGTTTGCAGCAGTAGGAGAGAATTTACAATTCCAGGTGGGGTGCATCTGTTAAAGATGTAAGCAGCTGTTGGGTGTGTTTTAGCCCACCAGGAGAATACCCATAACTGAAATTTGATTTGTGAGCGGGATTTTGCAGCTATGAGTTATATCAAAGCTTTTTAAATATGGGTTGTTATGATCACCCATAAGCCTTATGCCCTGTACACACGGTCGGATTTTCAGACGGAAAATGTGTGATAGGACCTTGTTGTCGGAAATTCCGACCGTGTGTGGGCTCCATTACACATTTTCCATCGGAATTTCCGACACACAAAGTTTGAGAGCAGGCTATAAAATTTTCCAACAACAAAACCCGTTGTTGGAAATTCCGATCGTGTGGACACAAATCCGACGCACAAAGTGCCACGCATGCTCAGAATAAATTAAGAGACGAAAGCTATTGGCTACTGCCCCGTTCATAGTCCCGACGTACGTGTTTTACGTCACCGCGTTCAGAACGATCAGATTTTCCGACAACTTTGTGTGACCGTGTGTATGCAAGACAAGTTTGAGCCAACATCTGTCGGAAAAAATCCATGGATTTTGTTGTCGGAATGTCCGATCAATGTCCGACCGTGTGTACAGCGCATTGGAATTCACTTATTTTTCACCATATTTTTTTTGTTTCAATATAGTCTAGTAATGTAAAATATGAAAGTACTGTTTGTTACTCTGAATGTAGCTGATGTTGAACAGTGAGTGTTTGGAAGCATCACAGCACTTCCTTTAAGGTCCCATTCACACCAGAACACTGTGCCCTGCAGAGTTTTGTAGCATGATCTGTTAAAATGCAACTAAATTACCGCTGCCACAATAAATAACGAATAAATCGAGAAAATAACATGAGTGGGGAAGATGTGTAAATATTAAGGTGCTGAGAACCTCAGGAACGGGCACAAAACACTGACATGTTAAAAATGCAATAATTTATTAGACCTTATGTGATTTTTTTTTTTTTTGATATACAAAGTCTAATAAATGAATTCATTTTTGGCATATCCGGGTTTAGTCACTATTTCTGAGGTTCTCGGCACCTTAAAAGACCCACATCTTCTCTGCTCATGTAATTTATTTGTCTATCGTTAGGGATGTAGTGCTTTCTATACCCACCTACACCATATCTTTTATAACAAATAAATAAATAATTAACTAGTTAACTTGTTAGTTCTGCTGATGTATGCTCGATCTCAGAAGTGCGTCAAACATTGTTGTCTCATCGAAAAATGGGTAACAAACACAAGAAATCCTTGTTGAGATCTTGCTTTATTTGTTCAAGAAGCATGACAACATCAGTCGGAAACCTTGACATGTTGCGCTCCTCCAGTGTTGCTCATTAGACCAGATGAGAAAAGAAGGGAAAGGGGAGACCTGATGCAAACCTTTTAAATACATTAAAAGAGAAGTATGGGAATCCGTTTTCTTTTTCCCCCATAATCATTCTTTTTCCCATAATTGCTTACCTAGGTGGATGCAGCATCGGTCCGATGGTCACGGTATCATGCCTCTTTCAAGATGATATTTATGCAGGACAATGCTCCATCACATGGATCGAAGTACTCTACTGCTTGCCTAGCCAGTAAAGGCTTTGAAGATAAAAGAATAATGACATGGCCCCCTTCCTCACCTGACCTAAACCCTATTGAGAACTTGTGGGCCCTTCTTAACCGCTTGCCGACCGCGCTATAGCCGAATGATGGCTACAGCGCGGCTCGATAACTGGGCAGGCATACATTGACGTCCTCCCAGAATCGCGCTCTCACTCACCCCCCTGGGGCGCGCACCCGGTAACATCCGTGACCGCTGGGGAGGGGAGGGATCAGATGCTACAGTGCTGTGGGCAGGATCTGTAGTGCCCACAGCGCTGATATCTGACAATTCCTGCCTCATCCATCCTCATCATCCATCCTCATCATCCATCCTCATCATCCATCCTCATCAATACTCAGCCATCCATGCTCATCCATACATCCATACTCAGCAATACTCCCCCAACCATCCATACTCATCCATCCATCCATACTCGGCAATACTCATCCATCCATCCATACTCGGCAATACTCATCCATCCATCCTCTGCAATACTCATCCATCCATCCATCCTCTGCAATACTCATCCATCCATCCTCTGCAATACTCATCCATCCATCCATCCTCTGCAATACTCATCCATCCATCCATCCTCTGCAATACTCATCCATCCATCCATCCTCTGCAATACTCATCCATCCATCCATCCTCTGCAATACTCATCCATCCATCCTCTGCAATACTCATCCATCCATCCACACTCGGCCGTACCCGGCTGTACTCAGCTGTACTCAGCCATACTCATTCATGCTCAGCCATCCCCACCCACGGCTCATCCATCCCCATTCATGCTCATCCATTCCACATCCATGCCACTAGAGCGCTTACAAAAGTGCAATAGGTAGTCAAATTTGACACTTATGCCCCTAGAACACCTCACTGTGCTCCCTGCATGTTGGGCCTCTCTATGTGGCTGGGCTGTGGAAAAGAGTCTCCCACTTGTGGTATCGCCGTACTCAGGAGTCGTAGAATGTGTTTTGTCGTGTAACTTGTGCTATGCATATGCTGTGTGTAAGAAATAACCTGCTAATATAACAATTTTGTAAAAAAAAATGAAAAAAAAATCTTGCTTTTTCAAAGAATTGTGGGAAAAATTTACAACTTCAAAAAACTCACCATGCCTCTTACTAAATACCTTGAAATGTCTACTTTCCAAAAAGGGGTCATTTGGGGGGTATTTGTACTTTTCTGGCTTGTTAGGGTCTCAAGAAATGAGATAGGCCGTCAGTACTTCAGGTGTGATCAATTTTCAGTGATTGGCACCATAGCTTGTGGACTCACAAAGACTAAATAATATACACCAATTTGGGTTATTTTTACCAAAGATATGTAGCAGTATAAATTTTGGCCAAAATTTATGAAGAAAATTTACTAATTTGCAAAAGAAAAATTCATTTCTTTTACAGAATTTTCGGTCTTCTTTCTTTTATAGCGAAAAAAATTAAAAATCCAGCGGTGATTAACCACTTCAGCCCCGGAAGGTTTTACCCCCTTCCTGACCAGAGCACTTTTTACAATTCGGCACTGCGTCGCTTTAACTGCTAATTGCGCGGTCATGCAATGCTGTACCCAAACGAAATTTGCGTCCTTTTCTTCCCACAAATAGAGCTTTCTTTTGATGGTATTTGATCACCTCTGCCGTTTTTTATTTTTTGCGCTATACACGGAAAAAGACCGAAAATTTTGAAAAAAAATGATATTTTCTACTTTTTGTTCTAAAAAAAATCCAATAAACTCCATTTTAGTCATACATTTAGGCCAAAATGTATTCGGCCACATGTCTTTGGTAGAAAAAATGTCAATAAGTGTATATTTATTGGTTTGCGCAAAAGTTATAGCGCCTACAAACTAGGGTACATTTTCTGGAATTTACACAGCCTTTAATTTATGACTGCCTATGTCGTTTCTTGAGGTGCTAAAATGGCAGGGCAGTACAAAACCCCCACAAATGACCCCATTTTGGAAAGTAGACACCCCAAGGAATTTGCTGAGAGGCATGTTGAGC
This sequence comes from Aquarana catesbeiana, assembly GCF_042186555.1. Taxonomy (NCBI): domain Eukaryota; kingdom Metazoa; phylum Chordata; class Amphibia; order Anura; family Ranidae; genus Aquarana; species Aquarana catesbeiana. The sequence goes on from NC_133335.1 coordinate 104,755,518, forward strand.
CCATTGAATATTCATTTTTTTTTGTCCCAAGTGATTGAATAATGACAAAAAAAAAAAAAAAAAAATTACAAAAAGTTGTCACTAAATGATATATTGCTCACACAGGCCATGGGCATATGTGGAATTGCACCCCAAAATACATTTAGCTGCTTCTCCTGAGTATGGGGATACCACATGTGTGGGACTTTTTGAGAGCCTAGCCGCGTACGGGGCCCCGAAAACCAATCACTGCCTTCAGGATTTCTAAGGGCGTACATTTTTGATTTTACTCTTCACTACCTATCACAGTTTCGGAGGCCATGGAATGCCCAGGTGGCACAAACCCCCCCCAAATGACCCCATTTTGGAAAGTAGACACCCCAAGCTATTTGCCGAGAGGCATGGTGAGTATTTTGCAGCTCTCATTTGTTTTTGAAAATAAAGAAAGACGAGAAAAAAAAAATTTTTTTTTCTTTTTTCAATTTTCAAAACTTTGTGACAAAAAGTGAGGTCTGCAAAATACTCACTATACCTCTCATCAAATAGCTTGGGGTGTCTACTTTCCAAAATGGGGTCATTTGGGGGGGGGTTTTTGCCACCTGGGCATTCCATGGCCTCCGAAACTGTGATAGGCAGTGAAGAGTGAAATCAAAAATTTACGGCCTTAGAAAGCCTGAAGGCGGTGCTTGGTTTTCGGAGTCCCGTGCGCGGCTAGGCTCCCAAAAAGTCTCACACATGTGGTATCCCCGTACTCAGGAGAAGCAACAGAATGTATTTTGGGGTGTAATTTCACATATTCCCATGGCATGTTTGAGCAATATATCATTTAGTGACAACTTTGCGCAAAAAAAAATAAAAAAAATAAAAAATTGTCTCTTTCCCGCAACTTGTGTCACAATATAAAATATTCCATGGACTCGACATGCCTCTCAGCAAATAGCTTGGGGTGTCTACTTTCCAAAATGGGGTCATTTGGGGGGGTTTTGAACTGTTCTGGCATTTTATGCACAACATCTAGAAGCTTATGTCACACATCACCCACTCTTCTAACCACTTGAAGACAAAGCCCTCTCTGACACTTTTTGATTACATAAAAAAATAATTTTTTTTTGCAAGAAAATTACTTTGAACCCCCCAAACATTATATATTTTTTTTATAGCAAATGCCCTACAGATTAAAATGGTGGGTGTTTCATTTTTTTTTTTTCACACAGTATTTGCGCAGCGATTTTTCAAACGCATTTTTTGGGGAAAAAACACACTTTTTTAAATTTTAATGCACTAAAACACACTATATTGCCCAAATGTTTGATGAAATAAAAAAGATGATCTTAGGCCGAGTACATGGATACCAAACATGACATGCTTTAAAATTGCGCACAAACGTGCAGTGGCGACAAACTAAATACATTTTTAAAAGCCTTTTACAGGTTACCACTTTAGATTTACAGAGGAGGTCTACTGTTAAAATTACTGCCCTCGATCTGACGTTCGCGGTGATACCTCACATGCATGGTGCAATTGCTGTTTACATTTGACGCCAGACCGACGCTTGCGTTCGCCTTAGCGCGAGAGCAGGGGGGACAGGGGTGCTTTTTTTTTTTTTTTTTTTTTTTTTTTTTCTTTATTATTATTATTTTTTTATCTTATTTTTAAACTGTTCCTTTCATTTTTTTTTTTTAAATCATTTTTATTGTTATCTCAGGGAATGTAAATATCCCCTATCATAGCAATAGGTAGTGACAGGTACTCTTTTTTGCAAAAATTGGGGTCTATTAGACCCTAGATTTCTCCTCTGCCCTCAAAGCATCTGACCACACCAAGATCGGTGTGATAAAATGCTTTCCCAATTTCCCAATGGCGCTGTTTACATCCGGCGAAATCTAAGTCATAAAATGCTCGTAGCTTCCGGTTTCTTAGGCCATAGAGATGTTTGGAGCCACTCTGGTCTCTGATCAGCTCTATGGTCAGCTGGCTGAATCACCGGCTGCATTCTCAGGTTCCCTGTTGAGACAGGAGAGCCAGAGAAAAACACGGAAGACGTTGGGGGGGGGGGGGAGGGGGGCATTCCCTCCCACTGCTTGTAAAAGCAGTCTAGAGGCTAATTAGCTGCTAGGATTGCTTTTACATGAAAGCCGATCGCTGGCTGAAAAAAATGATACCAAGATGATACCTAAACCTGCAGGCATCATTCTGGTATAACCATTCAAAGTCGTGAATGGCGTACCTGAAGACAAAAAAAATGGTTAACAATAAAGCACAGTAAACGGTAAGGTATAAAAAATTGCATACCTGAAAAACAAACATGATAAAACATAATAACAATAAAACATTGCAGAATAGAATACAGTAAAAAAGAGCAGAACAAGAGAGAGAGAATAGAGAGAGAGAGAACAATAAAACGACAACTATTTTTTTTTTTATTTTATATTTTTGTATGTGGTTTTTTTTTTTTTTTTTTTTTTTTTACACTTTTTTTTGTAACTAACTTTTATAACTGTAACCGGTTCCAGGTTTGGGTCTCTCAAAATGCGATGGCATCTTGGGAGACCCTGTGAAAGTGTGCCTAGTCTGTGCAATGCTGTACCCTACGCTAATACTCAACTAATGAATGGTAGCGTTCAAAACATTCACCAATGCAAAGACCAGGATTGTCAGGACAGGAGGGACAATAATAGCGGGTGTCACGCCTATATCCGCGCTTGCTGCAGACACAACATCTTTTTTGGGGGGGTTCTCTGGGTAGGGGTACTCGGGAGGACATAAAGAAAATGCCTCTCATGCAGCCGACTGCATTTGGTTGGGGATGTGAATGGGGGAAGTACGGGCGCTGCAGAAGCGGTGGGTTCCCAATTAGGATTGGCGAATGCAGCAGGAAGGGCACTATGGGCACGACGGGCCTGTGTTTGTCTTTTTGGTGGCAGCGGGACACTACTTGTGCTTGCCACCTCACCAGCTTGAACTGCACTTATGGGACTCGCCACGTCACCAAGTGTTACTGCAGTGCTGGTTTGACTACGACCGGGGTGTACTAGGCCGCTGGTGCTTGCCAGTTCACCAAAACGCTACAAAAAAAACTGTTAGCGATCGCAGGGATCAGGCCTGACTCTGCGAACGCTGCAGTTATGCGTTTAGTGTTTTGTAAGTGACAGTGATCGATCGATACTGCACTTGGGTGGGCTGGGCTGGGCCGGGCGGAGGGGCAAAACGCAGGTGCTAGCAGGTATCTGGGCTGATCCCGCTAACACTGCGTTTGTGGGAACCCTAAACTGCTGGGGACGCTAGTATAGATCTGATCAGATCAGATATTGATCAGATACTATACCACTAAGGGAGGTGTACGCTGCGTGCGTGGGTGTTAGCGGTACTGGCGCTAACCTGACGCTGCCTGGGGCTGGTGCTTGCCAGTTCACCAAAACGCTACTAAGAAAACTGTTAGCGATCGCAGGGATCAGGCCTGACTCTGTGAACGCTGCAGTTATGCGTTTAGTGTTTTGTAAGTGACAGTGATCGATCGATACTGCACTTGGGTGGGCTGGGCAGAGGGGAAAAAACGCAGGTGCTAGCGGGTATCTGGGCTGATCCCGCTAACACTGCGTTTTTGGGAACCCTAAACTGCTGGGGGACACTAGTATAGATCTGATCGGATCAGATATTGATCCGTTCTGATGCTATACCACTAAGGGAGGCGTATGCTGCGTGCGTGGGTGTTAGCGGTACTGGCGCTAATCTGACGCTGCCTGGGGCGACGCATATCACCGCCGGGCGATCAGGGGGCTAAACCTTTATTCGGTAATAAACGGCGGGTGCCCTAAAACTATAAAAAATAAACGAACTAACCAGCGTCACCCGTAACAGTTATACGGTGATCAGTGGTGAAAGGGTTAACTAGGGGGCAATCAAGGGGTTAAAACATTTATTAGATAGTATATGGGGGTCCCTGTCGCTATAAAACGCTGACGGCGAACCTAAATATTTACCTCCCTAACTAGCGTCACCAGCGACACTAATACAGCGATCAGAAAAATGATCGCTTAGTGACACTGGTGACAGGGGGTGATCAAGGGGTTAAAACTTTGTTAGGGGGGTATCCTAGACCTAAAGGGGGGTAATACTCACTGCCCTAACACTGTAACTGTCACAAACTGACACCATGCAATAATCAGAAAAAAAAAAAAAAAAAAAAATACTGCTGGTGTCAGTTTGTGACGGGGGGGGGGGGGGGGGGTGATTGGGGGGGGATCGGGGGGCGATCGGGGGGGGGATCAGGGGTGTAAAGTATGCCTGGCATGTTCTACTGTGTGTGTGTGTGTGTGTGTGTGTGTGTGTGTGTGTGTTGTGCACTTACATGTCTTCTCTCCTCGGCGCTGGAACGGAAACTGCCGAGCCGAGGAGAGATGACATCACATCCTCTGCCTGTGTGAAACTACACACAGGCAGGGGAGGATTCCGATTGGCTGGGAGCGATCGCGAGGGGGGGGCCACGATCGGATGGTCTCCCCCTCGCCTCCCGACGCTCCCAGTCAAATGCCGACCGCCGCTGGCACCGGGGGGGGTCCGATCGGACCCCCCGCCCGCGGGAGGCAGATCACGTACGGGTACGTGATTCTGCCTGCCCGTGCCATTCTGCCGCCGTATATGTGCGTTAGGCGGTCGGCAAGTGGTTAAATACTACCAAAAGAAAGCTCTATTTGTGTGAAAAAAGGGCAAAAATTTCATATAGGTACAGTGTTGCATGACTGAGTAATTTTCATTCAAAATGTGAGAGCACCGAAAACTGAAAATTGGTCTGGTTAGGAAGGGGGTTTAAGTAGTAACCAAAACTGCAGTGTTTATCCTCATGACACATCACAGGAAGCACCTCCGTGGTTAACAGAGGTCAGAATTAAAATTAGACTTGAGAAACTTAACATTAATAAATCACCGGGACCAGATGGCTTGCATCCGAGGGTACTTGGGGAACTCAGTCAAGTAATTGCCAGACCATTGTTCCTAATTTTTACTGACAGTCTACTGCCTGGAATGGTACCAGCTGACTGGAGAAAAGCCAATATAGCACCAATATTTAAAAGGGGCCCAAAATACATCCCTGGGAATTTCAGACCAGTTAGCCTAACATCAATAGTATGTAAACTCTAGGAGGGGATGATAAGGGACTATATACAAGATTTTAGTAATGAGAACGGTATCATTAGCGGTAATCAGCATGGATTCACAAGGAATCGTTCTTGCCAAACCAATCTATTAACCTTCTATGAGGAGGTGAGTTGCCATCTAGATAAAGGAAGGCCTGTAGACGTGGTGTATCTGGATTTTGCAAAAGCATTTGACACAGTTCACCATAAACGTTTACTGTACAAAATAAGGTCCGTTGGCATGGACCATATGGTGAGCACATGAAAATTGAAAGATTGAAAACTGGCTACAAGGGCGAGTTCAGAGGGTGGTGATAAATGGGGAGTACTCAGAATGGTCAGGGGTGGGTAGTGGGGTCCCCCAGGGTTCCGTGCTGGGACCAATCCTGTTTAATTTGTTCATAAACGACCTGGAGGATGGGATAAACAGTTCAATCTCTGTATTTGCGGACGATACTAAGCCAAGCAGGGCAATAACTTCGCAGGATGTGGCAACCTTGCAAAAATGGGGTGGGCAACTACATCACAAATGAGGTTCAATGTAGAAAAATGTAAAATAATGCATTTGGGTGGCAAAAACCTGAATGCCATCTATACACTGGGGGGGGGGGGGGGGGAATCTCTGGGGGAATCTAGGATGGAAAAGGACCTGGGGGTCCTAGTAGATGATAGGCTCAGCAATGGCATGCAATGCCAAGCTGCTGCTAACCAAGCAAACCGAGTATTGGCATGCATTAAAAAGGGATCAACTCCAGAGATAAAACGATAATTCTCCCACATTACAAGACTCTGGTCCGTCTGCACCTGGAGTATGCTGTCCAGTTCTGGGCACCAGTCCTCAGGAGGGACGTACTGGAAATGGAGCGAGTACAAAGAAGGGCAACAAAGCTAATAAAGGGTCTGGAGGATCTTAGTTATGAGGAAAGGTTGCGAGCACTGAACTTATTCTCTCTGGAGAAGAGACGCTTGAGAGGGGATATGATTTCAATTTACAAATACTGTACTGGTGACCCCAGTACAGTATTCGCAGAAGAGAGTTTAACAAGACTCGCGGCCACTCATTAAAATTAGAAGAAAAGAGGTTTAAACTTAGAGGGTTCTTTACTGTAAGAGCGGCAAGGATGTGGATTTCCCTTCCACAGGCGGTGGTCTCAGCAGGGAGCATTAATAGTTCAAGAAACTATTAGATAAGCACCTGAACGACTGCAACATACAGGGATATACAATGTAATACTGACATATAATCACACACACAGGTTGGACTTGATGGATTTATGTCTTTTTTTTCAACCGCATCCAATTTGCATATGTGTGAACCCAACCTAAAGCCCCGTTCGCACCTGAGCGATTTTCATCTTGTAAGCTCTGAAGGTACAAAACGCCCAACAAGCAAAATTCCATTCATTTCTATCGCCCCTGTTCACATATGAGCCTAAAGCAAGACACCTGAAGATACAAAAGTATGAGCTTCTTTTTGGCAAATTACAAGCGTTTTTGTCCCCGTAGACTTCAATAGAAATGCCTGACTTGAGCAGAAAAACGCTCGTAAAATGCTCAAATAGCCTCCTCCCCCTAGTGCTTTCTATTGGCTAAACAAAAACGCCTGAAGCTGTAATACACTTCTAAAATGCTTTAAAAAAAACCCTGTAAAAAGCTGAAAAAAAGCTTAATAAAAAAAAAAGCCAGTAAATCGATACGCTCCGGTGTGAATGGAGCCTAACAGATGAAAATAAGTGAGATGGGAAAATTTTAGTTTTTCATTTAGTTGCCCAATAATTGTGCACACTTAGGTATTCTGATAAGAAAGCCAAAACCTCACTTTTTTTTTTATTTTCTTAAATATTCAGGTTTGAGGTTTATTAACCACTTAAGGACAGGGCCTCTCTTCTAAAAAAAAAAAAAAAAAAAAAAAAAAAGATGTGTTTACAAGTTAAAAACATTTTAGGGCTCTTTCACACGGGGCGGATCAGTGATGATCCGCCCCGTGAACACCCGCTTGTTCAGCGGGGATCGCTCGCCGATCCCCGCTGAGCAGGAAGATGACAGGTCCATCGCTGAACACTGTGCAGCGACGGACCTGTCAGAGCGCCGCTCTCCCCTATGGGGGATCGGGTGATGACGGACCGTAGTGTCCGTCGTCACCCGATCCGATCCGAAAACGGATGGAAAAGTAGGGTTTTCCTCCGTTACACTTTTCGGATCGGAGCGGGGTTGGATGTCAGCGGACATGTCACCGCTGACATCCGACGCTCCATAGGGATACATGTATGTCCGTTTTTCATCCGAAAACGGAAGGATGAAAAACGGACATACGGATCCCTCTTGTGAAAGAGGCCTTTTTTTTTTTTTTTTTTTTTTTTTTTTTGCTAGAAAATTACTTAGAACCCCAAACAATATATATATATATATATATATAAATATATATATATATATATATATATATATATATATATATATATATATATATATATATATATATATATATATATATATATATATATATATATATATATATATATATATATATATTTTTTTTTTCTTCTAACACCCTAGGGAATAAAATGGCGGTCGTTGCAATACTTTGTCACACCGTATTTGCGCAGCGGTTTTACAAGCGCACTTTTTTTGAAAGAAATACACTTTTTTGAATTAAAATTTTAAAAAATAAGACAACAGTAAAATTAGCCCAATTTTTTTTTTTGTATTGTGAAAGATAATGTTAGTAAATTGATACCCAACATGTTACGCTTCAAAATTGCGCCCGCTCGTGGAATGGCGACAAACTTTTACCCTTAAAAATCTCCATAGGCGACGTTTAACCACTTCAAGACCGCCGCACGACAATGTACGTCCAAACTTTGAACGAGGATATCGTTGCTGCCATAACCCCGGTATCCCCGTTTTCGTGCAGCGGCCGTTTTTCAGATAAAAGTGGTCCCTGCGGCGGATTCGCCGCGAGATCACTTTTATCGGTGGCGGGAGAGGGCCCCCCCTCCCGCCGCGATCCGTCCTGTCCTGTGGTGTGTCTGGAGACAAGTGAGGCCAAGATGGCGCTCACTCGTCTCCAATACACTGCTGGGCGGAAGCGACGTCAATACGTCACTTCCGTCTACGCCTCTTAAAGGCACATTTTTTTCAAATGTCATTTTTCTAAATGACTTTTTTTTTTTTTATTGCATTTTAGTGTAAATATGAGATCTGAGGTCTTTTTGACCCCAGATCTCATATTTAAGAGGTCCTGCCATGCTTTTTTCTATTACAAGGGATGTTTACATTCCTTGTAATAGGAATAAAAGTGACACCATTTTTTTTTTTTAAAACAGTGTAAAAATAAATTAAAATTTTGTAAAATAAATAATAAAAATAAAAAATAAATTTTTAAACCCCCCCCCGTCCCGACGAGCTCGCGCGCAGAAGCGAACGCATACGCGAGTAGCGCCCGCATATGAAAACGGTGGTCAAACCACACATGTGAGGTATCACCGCGACCGGTAGAGCGAGAGCAATAATTCTAGCCCTAGACTTCCTCTGTACCGCAAAATATGCAACCTGTAGAATTTTTTTAACGTTTTGAAGCGTGACATGTTGGGTATCAATTTACTCGGTGTAAAATTATCTTTCACAATATAAAAAAAAATTGGGCTAACTTTACTGTTGTCTTATTTTTTTATTCAAAAAAGTGAATTTTTTCCAAAAAAAGTGCGCTTTTAAGACCGCTGCGCAAATACGGTGCAAAAAAAAGTATTGCAATGACCGCAATTTTATTCTCTAGGGTGTTAGAAGAAAAACCATATATAATGTTTGGGGGTTTTAAGTAATTTTCTAGCAGAAAAACCTGTTTTAAACATGTAAACACCTAAAATCCAAAACGAGGCTGGTCCTTAAGTGGTTAAAAAAATTCTACAGGTTGCATGCTTTGAGTTAAAGAGGAGGTCTAGGGCTAGAATTATTGCTCTCGCTCTACCGAGCGCAGCGATACCTCACATGTGTGGTTTGAACACCGTTTTCATAATCTCACGTATGCGCTTGCTACTGCACGTGTGCGTTCGCTTCTGCACGTGAGCTGGGCGGGACGGGGCGCGTTAAAAAAAAAAACAAAAAAAAAAAAAAGTTTTTCTTATTTATTTTACCTTTTTATATGTAAACATCCCTTGTAATAGAAAAAAAGCATCATGACAGGGCCTCTTAAATATGAGATCTGGGGTCAAAAAGACCTCAGATCTCATATTTACACTAAAATGCAATAAAAAAACAAAAAAAAATTGTCATTTTAAAAAAATGGCCCTTTAAGAGCTGTGGGCGGAAGTGACGTTTTGACGTCGCTTCCGCCCTGCAGTGTCATGGAGTCGGGTGGGGGCCATCTTGCCCTCACTTGTCTCCGTGCACAGCCACCGAGAGGACCGGATCGCCTCCACCGCTGCCGACGGCTTCGGTAAGCGGCGGAGGGCACCGGATCGTGGCGGGGATTCCGCTGCAGAGACCAATTTTATCTTTTAGCCAGCCGAACACGGGGATACCGGGGTTATGGCAGCTAGCTGCTGCCATAACAACGATATCCCTCCTCCAAGTGAGGACGTATATCGGTGTTCGGCGGTCGCCAAGTGGTTAACATTTTGGATTGAGCAAGAGCACTGTAGTTTAATAGCGAAATTAATCCTCAAAAATACAACTTGCTTAATAATTGTGCACACCTCATAAACATAAAGGATAAAGGTCATTTTACGGTCACATCCTAAAAACCCTCCTTTGTTAAGAAAAAAAATAAAAAATGTCATACTTGCTACCTCTGTGCAGTTGGTTTTGCACAGAGTGGCCCCGATCCTCCTCTTTTGGGGTCCCTTAGCGGTGCTCGTGGCTCCTCCTCTTCTCGAGTTCCCCGTCGGAGAAGCGCTCTCCTTCGGGACACTCGTGCGGGCGAGCTCACGTGTCCTTCTGCTGCATCTATTGACACAGACAGCAGGACTCGGCCCTGCCCCCTGGCGCCCGCGTCATTGGATTTGATTGAAAGCTGCGCTGCTATCAATCTATCCAATCTGGACACGAGACACCAGCTAGAGCTGGTGTGCTCATCCCTGGGGCCAGAGAACAGGTTCAGGTAAGTAAAATGGGGGTCTGGGGGGGTTGCTGCATGACAGAATGAGAAGAAAAACGCTCGTACGACACTCAAATAGCAGCTCTCCACCCCTAATTTCCTCTCCCTCTCCTCCCCCTAGTGCTTTTTATTGGCTAAACAAAAACGCCTGAAACTGTAAAACACTTGTAATACACTTAAAAAAAACCCTGTAAAAAGCTTAATAAAAGCCAGAAAAAACGCCAGTAAATTGATACGCTCAAGTGTGAATGGAGCCTAACAGATGAAAATACAGTATCTCACAAAAGTGAGTACACCCCTCACATTTTTGTAAATATTTTATTATATCTTTTCATGTGACAACACTGAATATTGACACTTTGGGCCCCATTTGGATATTTTCACTTAAGGGTGTAGTCACTTTTGTTGTTAGACATTAATAGCTGTGTGTTAAGTTATTTTGAGGGGACAGCAAATTTACACTGTTATACAAGCTGTACACTCACTACTTTACATTGTAGCAAAGTGTAATTTCTTCAGGTTTGCCACATGAAAAGATATAATAAAATAGTTACAAAAATGTGAGGGGTGTACTCACTTTTGTGAGATACTGTATTTTCATCTGTTAGGCTCCATTCACACTTGAGCGTATCGATTTACTGGCGTTTTTCTGGCTTTTATTAAGCTTTTTTTTTATCACTTTTGTGAGATACTGTAAACAAGTGAGATGGGGAAAATTTTGTTTTTCATTTAGTTGCCCAATAATTGTTATTCATTTAGTTGCCCAATGCCATCCTATGCATTAAGGTGAAAAAACACAAGGGAAAACCCCTTTTAAGGGAAAACCAATGGAACAATGCAGCCTTCTCAGCGCTTTCCCAGAGTTCTCCAACACTAAGGCTCCGTTCACACCTGAGCAATCCGAATCACGGGGCGTTTGTGCGATGCCATACCTTCTGGCATCGCAATCATGGCGTGATTTTGCCGCATGATAAATTGCAATGATGCTGCTCCTTTTTAAAAGATAGGCATCACACGTTGCAATTTGCTGCAATTCCAGCGCGATTTATCGTGGCAAAATGGCGCCTAAATTGGGGCGCTATTAAGAAGTAATGGCATTGCACAAGCTTGCCGCGATTTCGAATCGTGGGCAGAATCGCGTTTCGGATTGCTCAGGTGCGAACGGAGCCTAAGGGCACTTTCACACTGGTCTGCTTCAAAACTGACAGTAAAACACCTATTCATTAATGGATTGCTTTTGCTGCACGTTTGCGGTTTTTAAAAGACGTGTGACGCAAAAACTGCACCAAAATAGCTTAGTGCTGGGCGTTTTTGATGCGTTTTCCATTCATTTCAATAGGGAGGAGTGTGTTTGGGGTGTTTTTTTTTTTTTTACTCCCCAAACATGCTTCAAAAATGCTGCAAGTAGGATTTTTTTTTACTGCAACGGAAGCGCACCACACCAGTGTGGATTTTAAAGGGAACCATTTTTCTTGAGCTATTCAGGCGCTTTTTTAACGCAAATGCGCTTGAAAATCTCAGTGTGAAAGGACCCCAAGCAATAGATGCAAACCATGTGTGGTACATACAAAATAAAAGAAACCTGGCATAGTGCTCACTGCTGTTTTATTCAGGCTTAAAAAGGGTTAAAAACACTTAACATAGTAAACACAAATGCATTGCAAAAAGAAGAAATACAAGGTGCTCCTTCAGTCGCACAGATCTACAGTACAGCTCAAAGCTCTCCCTGTGCGTGGTTAGCACGGTGGTGTCATTCCATGGCTCCGCCCCTTTGATGTGTATCGGCCAGTCCCAGACTTCCTCAGAAATGGCCTTTGTGAGGAAGTCTGGGATTGGACAATATGCAGACAGATGATGTCACCACTCACAGGGAGAGTGTACAGGGACAGGCACTCAGCTTGTCTCTGCATGGCAAGTTTAAGTTGGATTTAATTACCTCCAGTTTTGTTATCTACAAACTGGAAGTAGTGCTTTAAAATCCCAGAGATTAGCTTGGCTTGCAATGAATGACAACATATTTTTCTCATGAAGTTTCCTTTTAATAAATGCAGCGTTCATGTTTTTGTGAACCCAACTTTGTTAACTTTCCTAGATAGGTAAGATATCTAAAACCTTCCACTTTCGCAATCTGCCTTTATAATGACAACTGTTGTCATTTTTCATAGCAGGACATGTCCACTGATGTAAACTGGTATTATGTGTGTGTGTGTGTGTTCAGTCTGTATGATGTTCACATTAATAGGAACAAGTGGGTAGGATAAAAAAAGAAATGCTTTCACTATAGTAGTAGTGGATAAAGGAAAGGAATCTTTTCACTATAGTAGGTAAGAATATGGTAGACTCCATGTTATTGAGGGTAGGACTAGGACACCCTTGCACAAGTAAAGCCTCATGCACACGATCGGATTGTTGGCCAACAAAACCGTGGAGTTTTGTCCGAAGGGCTTTGGCCCAAACTTGTGTTGTATACACACGATCACACAATTGTTGGCCAACAATTACAAACGTAGTGACATACTACGTTGTTTTTCAGCTCTTTAGCGCCACCCTTTGGGCTCCTTCTGCTAATTTCGTGTTAGAAGTTTGAGTGTTGATTCGTTCTTTTCATTTCGCTCTTTTCGTTTAGTTTCTGAACGGCCCTTCGTCAACCAGCCATGTTGCAGAATTGAAGGAGATAACGTGTTCTTTATTATTGGCTTTGGAGTTATTCCTTTGACATTATTTTTTTGGTTGGATAATGATTTGATTTTGTATATTTTTGGATGCATAGAATGCACTTTTTGGTTAAGTTCTACAGGCAGACAGCATGTCTAATTTTATTTGTTTTCTTTTTTTATTGCACAATAAAAAAATAGTGGAGAATAATACTTGGCTATGTGTTTTACTTCAAATGACAGCTTGGGAGTAGGCAGCTACATTTTAAAAAATACAATGTAAAATTGACAAGGAACACCAACATAGTTGTATCTTTGATCTTATAAACTAGGGGATAATGGTGTTGTGGTAACTTGCCTAAATAAAAAAAAAAAAAAAAAAAAAAAAAAAAAGCATAATAATATTATTCTTTATCACTAGAAAAAAAAAGCCTTTGAAAATTTGTTTGCAATAACTCCATCAGTATCACCAGCAAAGCAGCTTCATTATTATCCCATTATAAAGAAGAAGAGAATTGTGCGCTGCATTTGGAGATTTCATAATTTGCCATGTCACAAATGTGAATTCTCCATTATGAACGCAAGTTACAAGACCGACCGATTCTGTCTCGTTCTTCCGAGCATGCGTGTTTGTACTTTGGGCTTTTGTCCGACGGACTTGTGTACACACGCTCAGACATATGTTGGCGGAAAATTTGAAGACATGCTAGCCAACATTTATTGGCGGAAAGTCCGACAACAATTGTCCGATGGAGCATACACACGATCAGATTTTCCGCCAACAGCCTGACCTCCCACATTTCATGTCGGAAAATCCGGTCATGTGTACAAGGCTTTAGAATTGCTAAATACAGTACCTCAATGATTCTTCTTTAGTCAGGAGCCAGCCTGACCACATATGGCCACAAAACAATTTAAAATTATTTGTGCAGACTTTCAGGACATCCAAAAGATTGATCGGGGCAGTTTCTAATGTGCGCCACTGATTAGACCTATATAAAACAGCCATGTGAAGAGTTTACTTAAAATGGAGTTCAAAGGATTTGCATGCTGTAGGAGAACGATCTCAATCTGACAGCCCCTGTATTTTTGAATCGCTGTCATTGCGTTCTCAGAAATGGTACAAATTATGTTTGCAGTAGTGGCCAATGCTGAATCAGTAATTTACTGTTGTAACCTATGCTACATGCAGGAAGCGCTATCCACTTCCAGCAGTTGCACCAGCGACTTACCCTGTGTACTAAAGAGAGTCGCTTCACTGGTATTTCCGCCACTTAGGAGAAACATAGTATTTTTTGGATGTATATAAAGCTTTCCCTAATTTGCTAGGTGGAGATCTTGATGTTATCCCCACTTGTCCTCCCTTTGAGTACGCCACTTAATTTCAGTATATTTATAAAGCTGTGAATTTGGCATTCACTAAATCATTACTACAGGAGTAATAGTGGTGGCCCGTCCATTAGGGGCGCACGGGCGCCACCCCCCTATCCTTGCATTCGGCCCCCTAATCTACAGGCAATGGGGTTTTTTTTATTTTTAATTTTTTTTTGAAGCCCATGATTAGAGCCAGAGGCTCTAATAGGCTTCAAAAAAGGGTGGGCTTGGGGCGCAGAGCACTGCGCCCCAATCCCACCCAGTTGTGTGACAATAGTGAATGAATATTCGCTGTTGTCACACTGATTCTCCTCCCGGCTAATCAGGAAGCGGGTCCTGAGGCCTGTTTCCTGATTGGCCGAAAGGCGAAGCAATCCTTTTGGTCTAGGAGGAGGAGACGCACGCCTGCCGTGATGCCGAGGACCGATTGACCCACCAGCTGCCAAGTCTGATTCTCCAGCTCCTCCTGTGGCTGTCAGAGATGGGTTGCTGGCTGCAGAAGAGGGGAGCACACACGTAATAGAGGTAAGGGGTAGGCAGCAGTTACGCCACCATGCCTAATGCACACCATTCTCCACGGATCGCCCGTGTGACCGTGCACACCTCTTCGACATCGATTTCCCCCCCCCCCCCCCCCGCCCCCGCCGCTGACCTCATCAAGCTGCCATCCCTGGGGGTGGGTGTTGTGTTTTGGGGGGGGTTACGTTTAAGGTCCATCTGCCGCCACCCCCGACCCCCCCCCCCCCCAAACGATGGAGCAACAGCCACCACTGAGGTGTAGCCTTCCTCTTTTTTTTTTTTTAAGTTACATTGGTTGATTTCCCTGCAGTGAATTTGTGGTGACTGTCACAATCCCTGCTTTCAAAATATGCCACAGGTAATTGTGTTTATACTTTGTTGAACATGGGTTGTGATACTGCAGTAGACTTTCATATTGAGATGCGCTCATGCGTGTTCGGGCGTTTAGACCCGCTACGAAGCAGTCAAAGCAGATAACCAATCGTATGCCCTGCTCCACAGATGCGTGTATACAAGAGGCATGTTTACATGTGGGGCAGGGAATGGTTGTCTTTGACAGCTTACCTGTGGGTCTGAACACGCCTGATCCAATCCCTGCTTGCAAACAGCTGTTCAATATGTTAGCTCTCCTAGTACAAAACAAAGTAGTATGGATATAGTATGGCATTGACCAGAAGATCTCAGCGTTCAGTTGTTCAATGGATCATAAAGTAATGGTTTGCATGGTTGTGATCCTGTCCTTAAATGAAGAATATATTTATTTTTTGTACATTGAGGAATTATGAATGTTTATATACTGTACCTTTTTTCTTTAAATTTACCCTTGCCATTCTTTTTACTTTCCTCTTAACTGTCTAGCCTGTGGCTAGAGGCAGTTGGAAAATCTTTGTCACACCACTCTCGCATTCCCTAGATAGTAGCTGTGTAAAAACTGATTTTACCTTCAGAAATGTATAGTAAATGTGTCGGGATACAATGACATCATCACTCCTTTCATGGACCCTGCTCATCTGATTTTTGAAGTTATTCGATTGTTAGTTTTCACAGCTGCTATCTAGGGATTGCCAGAGAGCTGGGATATGAGAGAGAGTGCAATAAAGAGCTTCTTACAGCTTCTGGGCATAAATGGCATTGGTCATCATGTTGCACCAAATCTGTTTCCATATTAAAATTTACTAAACCAATCCCTATATGCCAGAGTACCTCCAGGTGCCGGTATGTCTGGTTTTGTTAGAGTGTGCCCAAGGAGCACTCTGTTTTGGAAAGAATATCCTCCCATCTACCTAACCGTTCTAGACTCAAATTCCTAGTTGAGGCTTCCAGTTGCACAATACGGAACCCTGGGTTTGTTTCCTATAGAGGAAAAATAAATCGACATGCAGGCACATGGAGGTGCTTAATCTGCTAAGTAAGTAGGTGTTTTGTAGGATTAATGTGGCCAAAGGCACACTTAAAGAAGGCAGGTCTAATGTGCTCTACTTGTGTTGAGATGGTTCAAAGCTGAGAGGAAAATGATGTCTGTTAAAGTCACTGTATACATCAGGAGACTCTCTGGTGGGAATATAATTCTGTTCTCTGTCTTTACACTGTCTTCTTTTTCTTTCCAGTTGCTTCAAGGCTCTTCACCTATCCTGCTTGCAGGGAGTCCTGATGCTTTGATGTACAGAGAGACACAGGAGAATGCAGTGCCTGTGTGCCTAGATAATCCATCATCGGTAAGGCCCCATGTGTTTCTTCTTACCAGATAGTACTTTATGTGAATGAGCTGTGTGTGTGGGGTTAGAGTGAAACTATTCTGCAGCTTGTGTATATTCATTTGGTTTGTAGGTTTTGTCTGATGTGAAGGGAAAACCCCTGATCATCATTCGGGTTCAGCATTGCTAAAACATGTGCATCATCCTTGAATCCTAAGCACCATTTAATTTCACGCTGATTTAGCTAACCTGGTGTTCTAGGTCCGGTGTGTATTCTTGCTGCTGCCAGGTGCATTTGGGGTTGGATGAGTGAGCACATATTATACTCTGTAAGCAGCTTTCCAAATAATTATTTCAGACAATAGTAACCCTACCTGCAAGCATGCTAACTGCATGTGACTTAAAGCATATAGGATTCTTTTTTAAAAAAAATAAAGTAGGCAAACTACCAGGTATCCGATTAAAAAAAAAAAAAAAAAAAAAGTAATTGTTTAGTATAGGCTAGAAACGTAAAGCTGACATGATTGTAAGCTATAGGTACCCATCTATCCCATATTTCCTCTTTATCTTACTTTGTAAGCTCCATTATGCTCCAAAATTGTTATAAATGTAAAGGATGGGTCAAGCCAAGCTTAATTTTTTTTAGCTTTGGGCCACATTTGCAGGCTTTAAGTAAACGTAATTTTCTCCAAAACAAAAAGTAAGGTAACCGAGGGACGAATGATGGCATGCAAGAATGCACTCCTACAAACAAAATCCAAACATATTCTCCAAATCAAAGACAGGTAAGAGGAGTGCTGTCATCACAGTCGATATACTTAAAGGGACACTACTGTATATCAAAGTTGCCAGGCCAATTATTCCTTAATTTTCCAGTTAATTACTCTGTCCACAGAAGCTCATATCAGCTGGTCTTTTCAGAGGTATACAATCTTGGGGTTTCTAGGTTGGAGTTTTCATATATTCATTGAAAATGTGATTTATTGACTCGGTTAAATTGATGATAGGCAACTCCTATCCTCATATTGATTAGTGGTTCCAAATTAATAACTACTGCAGTAGGGAACAGACACAAGATACGCTCAGCATCTTTCCAAATTTACTGTTCTGCTTTATTATGACGCAATTGAAGGCTTTTATGCACATGATTACGTAGGTATCACATTAATATTACAATTGTAGGTTTATCAAAACAAGGGGCGTTACATAGGCAGGCTTATTCTAATCAGGACTTGAAAGAATGTAAACATTTACTGAAAACATTATTAGTGCTGTTGCACAGTGAGGGCAGTGTGCAATACATACAAAATACAATACAATTATATACAGAACTTACAAATTTCCATTACAGTCTCCCCTCTTTTGATCAATATTTTGATCACTAACCATACCTGCTATCACCTTTAACCTGGAACCTCCACGCGCTTAGGTGGAGGTAGTCTTGGCCAAAGAAGCAAAAACTCCATTGTGGAGAAAATAATAGCTGAGCAACTTTTTCATTACCAAAATGACTTTTCATTGTGAAAAACAAATGATTGATAAGACATATTTACAGAGTACTGGCTGTACACTCCTGTGGCCAGAATGGCCTTCTAGCTTAATTGTTGGCATGCTGACTTATCAGCATATGTAAACACAGACAATTCTACATAAAATGGAAGACATACAAAAGACAAATATGACTTCAACTTGGCTGAACTACTTTTCAAATATATATATATATCCCTTACAATTAAAGTAATTGAATAAAAAAGTACCCTAGACTGTGATCACAAGAGGGAAACAAATCAAACACAGAGATTTCTTTAATTTAGTCATTTTTGCAGTGTCTGGTGTGGATCCAGGTGACTTTTTCTTCACGTTTTGCAAAAACTGTACATGAAATAGATGCTGTATTGAGTCTCCAAACTTTTCCTTATATATAAATGTCTCTTAACAATCCACAAGTCACCTGGCTTTAGTTTTAGATCCTTCCAAACTTTTAGGATCTGGAATTGGGGAGAAAACACATAAATGAGTTTGTCAAAAAACCTTAAAAGATCAGCAACATTCTCTGTGAGATCCGAATGAAGGACTTCAGCTGCTGAGACAAAATATAAGCAAGTGAGTAACACACTCCCAAACCAAATCCCATAGGGAGAGAGTCCAACATCCCCCTTAGGGGCTTGATAAAATATAAGAAAACATTCAGGCAAAAGTTTTCTAGTTTCTTACTCTACTTTGTCCGCTACATTGTAGACAGTAAGGGGTGTAAAAATAAAACCTCAAAACTTCTATTAAGGACTCTCCTATAAAAAATTATTTCCTCTGTTACACTCTGTACTTTCTGGCACTCTGTACTTACAAACTACTTCTGATAACACTTTTTACTGTGGCCTTTGCA
The DNA here is from genome assembly GCF_042186555.1 of Aquarana catesbeiana. Classification (NCBI taxonomy): domain Eukaryota; kingdom Metazoa; phylum Chordata; class Amphibia; order Anura; family Ranidae; genus Aquarana; species Aquarana catesbeiana. The sequence continues at coordinate 104,774,348 of NC_133335.1, forward strand.
GTAGCATTTGCCACTGGACATCCAAAAAACATGTCCATACAGACAAAATGCATACTCGTAAGATCCTAACTTGGGCATCTGGATATATCTTTTATGTAATCTCTGGGAGGGATGTTCAGCTTTTGGTAACACCTTTGGTAACAGGTAAAACAAGAAGTGGTGTGTTATAAAAACTGTGGTGAACCCTGGCTCTATCCCACGCTCATTTACTAAGGCAGCCATAACTTCTTGTGACTGATGACACGGTCCATGTGTCAAGCTGGAGGGAAAATGGTGGCTGGCAGACATAAATGATCACCTTTTCCAAAGTCCTGTTTCATAAGAAGTTGCCCCCTGTGGACCACTTGTTCTTCTCGTTCTGGGGTCCTTAAACTTGAATTATTAATCCCAGCTATACTGGGCCAGAACTAGGGTGGAATCTGTGAGTTGCACAGACCCATCAAGTGTCCGGGGCTGTAAATGCAGCATCCTTAGTCACCTGGTCTGCTTCCATGTGTGAAAGTTAATATGGCTACCTCAGCAAGAACCTGGAAGGCTGAAAACAGCCGATCAAATTAACTTGGCATGCTTGGTTGGTTTACCTGCCGAAGTAAAAACAAACTTCTGGCCCTTCAAATGGAACCAAAAGCTCTTTATATCTCGACTATCTATATAAATATACACTCTTTTTATAGCTCACAGGCTTTGCTAAAACATGGAGCTCTGCTTCTTGAGCTGGGGAAAAAGGATCCAATGACTTTGAATACAGAGTATCCTTCTGGGTGATAAACTGCATACTCAAATCTACAAAAAATGTAATATCTGGGTCTTCAGGGAGTGTGTCCTGCACTGATTCCCACATCAATTTAACACACGTGTCTTCCTTTGTCTCCGGCCTCCAATAGAGGCAATAAGGTGGCTGGATTCAAATGTACGCATTTTTCATTGTTAGATTTGTACATAAACAAACTCATATTTTAAACCTTTCATTAGACAAACATTTAGTTATCTGTATATTTGCTGCACAGAATGTCGGACCATTAAAAATTAAATGTTTGACCAAAACAATATCTAACTTTGTCTAATAGCACCTTTGCATAAAAACTGCAGCTCTGATATATCGGGGTGAACCCTTCATTACTGGGTCCAGCTTGCATAAATATATTACAATGGCTTGTGTTCTATCACACTGTTTGTGTAAGAACTCCAGTTTAATGTTTCAAAAGACAACTTCTTCCTGGCAATATTATAATAAATGATAACAATACCCTGCGGTCATGGAGAGATGCCCATAAATCCAAACTATTCTTCTGCTTATACCACTGCACTTACAAGAAAAATGGGCACATCATTTCACAATCCACACATTCTGCTTTGGATTTCAAAAATAAAAATAAATAAAAACAAAAGGACCAAGAATCTGTATGATGGACCAGAAAGCATCAAAAACTATAAAACAACTGGCTGCAGGCAGCATCTATCCTAACAGGGTGTGTGGACTTGATGTGATGAGTCTGTTATATTTAAATTTTATTTAATATTACTATTACATCATGGACCGCACATCAAGTTATTATCAAAAACCTTAAAATTTCATTTTTATAGAAGAACTTCTTATGTATTCCATCCATCTTGGCTTTGTTAAATATTATGGCAGCTTTATTCAAAATAACAACCTCATCTTAATCTTTTTTTTCTCTCAATAAGGGCTTATTGTATAAATGTAAAATTACAAAATTGTTATCTTAATCTAAACTAATCTCATTCATTACAAATTTCCCCAATAACCTGGATTTCATTTCCAACCAAAGGTTGTCTAAACCAGTTTCAATATATCTATATTATTAATAAAGTTGTTAAACTCATATTAGAAATTAATACTCATTACTACTTAATTTTACTTAATTTCCCTTTTTTAAATGCACTGTTTCCACTATCAAAGGATATTCAATTTGTGTAATACACGGTTAAATGTAACCTTCATTTTACCATGTTTGGAAAACAGATTCAAAATAATTGTGATCACATTGTTTACCATTAGATTCGTTAACCCGGCACATTTTGTTATAAATGTTTTGTCTAAAAAACTGGAATTGGCATGATGTCCTTCCAGCTTATCACTAACCTCTCAGGGACATTCTTTCAGGAGAGCACAAAGGAGGGGGTCACATCTGCGTACATGACACACACAAGCAATAGAACTAAAGGTCCCAGCATTTGCACACACATACACCAATATCTCTCTAAAATCGCTTACATTTTTCCCATTTGTGCACAACACATGCATATCATTCTCTTACTTTCTTTTAACTCTCATTAATATTTCCCTGTCTAAATTCTACTTTCTTTATTTTTGTTCAGATATCTTTTATATCTAGCTTCTATGATCAGATGGGCAGCCAGAGTACTCATCCCATCTTCTCTCTCTGACAACATATAAAGTATTCTGTTTTAATTCTCATTTCTCTGTTTCTGACTCTAATAGTTATAGTGCCTGACTCCAAATTCATCCCACAACTTAACATGAAAATGTCCCTTTCTGTCTAGTGTTAATGTCACCCTTGATCCATCCTGCTCACATAGATAGCTGTTTCTCTAGCTGTTTACTCTGCATGATTCTTAGTCCCTGTGGACTTTGGTAACCCAGTTACCCAATGTGGATCCCTGTCCACTCTAACCATTAATCTAGGGGCTCAGTATAGGCGGAACCGCACCTTTGGTTCATATGTAGCGCTCCTCTTGCGCTGGGCATTTTTGAGGGTCTCTTACCCTTCATTCCCTTACTTAATTCAATGCCCATAATGACTGGCCAGTCTTCTCTCTTCTCTACTTGTGCCTATACCCTCTTGCCTCTAAACTATTTTATCTAGCAGATGTACTACATATACCTGTGAACAGCACTATTCTTCCCTTTCTTATCTATAACACTCCGATGGACAGTAGACAGGGACAACATAACATATAACCACCAATCAATACAGTTCGATTAAGGGGAGTAAAATAGGTACCCTTTGTCCCCAAAAATGCTTTACCGATCAAGGAAGTCTGATAACTCAAATGTAAGCAAAAGGCTTACCTCAGCCGGCTGATTATCAGAAATTCCCGGATCGTCTCAAGCTCCTCGTTTCGGATACTCGGGGTCACCTGGAATCCCCTCCTAAGGCAAAGCTCGCCATGCTGACTCGGTTAAATTGATGATAGGCAACTCCTATCCTCATATTGATTAGTGGTTCCAAATTAATAATAACTACTGCAGTAGGGAACAGACACAAAAGATACGCTCAGCATCTTTCCAAATTACTGTTCTGCTTTATTATGACGCAATTGAAGGTTTTTATGCACATGATTACGTAGGTATCACATTAATATTACAATTGTAGGTTTATCGTAACAAGGGGCGTTACATAGGCAGGCTTATTCTAATCAGGACTTGAAAGAATGTAAACATTTACTGAAAACATTATTAGTGCTGTTGCACAGTGAGGGCAGTGTGCAATACATACAAAATACAATACAATTATATACAGAACTTACAAATTTCCATTACATTTATTAAAATGTATTTTGATACCTGCCGTTATAGCATTTACAGGTATTTTTTTTTTTTTGTTTTTCTTAAGCTCTTGAGGTGTAATGCTGGCCATACACTATACAAAGATCGGGCAAAATTCAGTCATTTAGACATTAGTTCGTTCATTTGACGCCTAGACAAGTTTGTAAATTTTCTGCCAAACGAACGATAAAGTGAAAGGTTAATGTGTTTCTCGTCCAAACTGTCTGCACTAGGTATATGTGAAAAACAAAAAAAAAATTGATTAATTTGTGTCAGTACGAATGATTTATCGGTCATTACATGATGGCACTATCGTTTTCTCTCACGGCCGAACGTTTGTTTTTCGAAAATGGGTTTGAATGATTTTTATAGTGTATGGCCAGCATTAATTCTAAGCTCTTCCACCATCACATCAAGGTAGTTCTGGTGGCGTAGTAGTCAGTAGGGGAAAAAAAAAAAAAAACAAGAAAAGTTAAAAAGAGAACAGTTGGCCATGCAGGGGATAATCGCCAGCAAACCAGGTAACAGAAAATGCCCACCACCTTAGCTCCCTCTTCAGAAGCACCACTGCTTAGGCCTTAGCCTTTGTTCTTGGCTTCTGGTCCCTCAGACCACCTTATACATTACTTCTGTATTCCCAGTTGCAACCCTCTCTGCTCTCTTGGCTCTCCCAGTAGATTCTGTTGCAGCACCCTGCTGCACAGGCCCCCTCCCTGGCCTCTCAGTAGGGGTTCTTCTGACACTCTGGACTCTCTCACTCCTCTGAGACATTCCGTTTCCCTCAATCCCCTGGACTTGCCTAGTCGTCCCTCCCTCTCAGCCTTCCAGACTCACTTAGCCCTCCCTTGACTCTACCAGCCTGATGGACGTGGAGAACCTCTGTCTCCTAACAGGAGCACACACCTGTCACCCAAACTGGAGCCCTGAGCTATGCCAAAGTCCATCATAAGGGCTGTGTGCATTTGGACACACAGCCTGTCGGTCTCCTGCAAGACCTGGACACTGGGTTGGAGCTTATTTCCCTCCCAAAACTCTTTGAGATCTCCAAAGCCCAATCTGGGAATGCCAAATTCCAGAGAAAACCAACTAATAATTTCTCACAATTGATAACCTGGAGCCCCGCACTCTGCATATGTGTGAACCCTGTGTCCCTTTACCCTTCTTTTACACAGTGGCAGGGCCTAGCACTGTCACAGTAACTAAGGCTCTGCGATCTTGTAGTTTTTGGCTAAGGAGATTCTGCCTCACGAAGACAGGCATACAGTGTTCATTTGACAGTGCTAGCCAGGTGGGCTACTGCAGAAGATCCAAAGGCAGTTAATCTTTTCCTGGGGGGGAGGCGGGGGGATAAATGCTGCCCACTGCACAGAGAAAGATAGGGTGAGCTATGACTCCTCTTGTACGTCTGCCATCTGTTTTTCTCGACTGGAGACCTAGTTTGCCCTGGATCAGTGACATGATTTGCCATGGTGTGGCTGGGCCACCAGCAACATAACAATGAATAATTCTCTAACATATTATGCAGAGCGCCATTCATTGCTTTGGTGTTGGCAGCAAGCCTGTCCACACCATGGCAACTTATGATGCTGATCCAGAGCAAGTGGCATGCAGGGAGACCACCAGTATTCAGGAGTAGATTGATGTCTGGCTGCTTCAGACCTGCTCTACCTCCAGCCCTCTGCTAGGGAAGCTCTGATAGAATGAGAAGACTTGGTGATGGAGAAATCTGGTGTGATGGGGGGATGCTTACATTTAGGGGAAACTCTGACGTGAAGCGGGCTTCTGATGTGAAGTTAAATTTATCAGAGCAGTTGTGTTGATCATCACAGGCTCCGGTTTCCCATTGATGGGTAACTTTTTTTGTTTGTTTTTTTTTATTATTTTTTTTACATTTTAGACTGGGGTGCCTTGGGATTTTGCCTATTTTTAGAGGGTGAAAAAAAGTTTTTGGATTTGTTTTATCTCCAGTTCCATACAGATTTTCTGCAGTATGTTTAAATTGCTTACACAGCCTCCCTAATTAGCCCCGCCAAGCAGTAAGCCCCATTCTATGGTGAGCTGCTATGGCTATAGCTATGGCACTATTTGTAAGAGTTCTCAGCATCCCCCACAGCAAAGATGCCCAGAGCAAAAAGAAAATTGGTGTCTTTCACAGATTAGAATCAGCAGTTTAAGGATCTACTCAAAATTGAAAGATTTTTCAATAAGTATAGCAATTACTTGCTCTTTCTCAGGATTTACAGTGATCACCAAGGATGGTGTTTCCAGCATTTGACATAAACCCTTTTTGTCCTCAGGGCTGATATTTGTGATAGCATAGTAGCAGTCTGGGATATGAAATCATATGATACATTTTTTTAGAGAAGCTTGAGAACATACATGAATAACATGAAGTTTGTTCATACAGCTTTTTAGGGTTCATCTCCAATAGTCAATGAAAATACACAAAGCAAAAGTGTGGACATAAATTTGTAAGCAAGCATTGTACAATTGTGGCCAAAAGTTTTAAGACTGACACAAATATTCATTTTCACAAAGTTTGCTGCTTCAGTGTTTTTAGACCTTTTTGTCAGATGTTACTATGGTATACTGAAGTATATTTACAAGCATTTCATAACCGTCAAAGGCTTTTTTTGACAGTTCATGTAATTAAGTTTTTTTGCAAAGAGTCCATATTTGCAGTGTTGACTTTTTTTTTTTTTTTCCAACACCTCTGCAATTTGCCCTGGCATGCGGTTAATCAACTCCTGGGCCACATCCTGACTGATGGCAGCCCATTCTTGCATGATCAATGCTTGGAGTTTGTCAGAATTTATGGGGGTTTTTTGTTCACCCGCCTCTTGAGGATTGACCACAAGTTCTCAATGGGATTAAAGTGGTTGTAAAGCTTGTTTCTTTACCATAAATCACGGGACACAGACCCACAGTAATAACTGTATGGGTTATATGGCACCTTCAGGTGATGGACCCTGACACACCCTAGACAGGAAGTTCAGTTCCCCATATAACCCCTCACCTTACCGGAAGTACCTCAGTTTTTTTGCCAGTGTCTTAGGTGTTGGTCACAAGTAAAGATGTGCTGTGCAGAGCTCCGCTGGAATATTCCTTGCTGGGGCAAGCTATGCAACCGGATCCATTCAAAGTGTCTTTTCCAGGCCGAATTGAATGGTACCCAAGCCTCGTGTCCGAAGAAACAAGGTTTTGCATGTAACGCTTCTCTTTTTAGAGAGCTGGACTACAGGATCCAGTATTTGTTTTTTTTTTTCAGCCATATTCCTGGCGGGGTGCTTTACAGGCCCAAGGCTGTGGATCCTCCGATTAAAAAGGGGCCCCCAATCCCTGAAGGTTTTTTAACGGAGCCCACCGTGAGTGGTGAAGATTGGGTCTGTTACCACAGAACCCTGCAGCTGGATAACGTAAGGGAGATTCCTAAGGAATTTGTCTAATTCTTGTGGGTTTTTCTCCTTTAAGTAAATGTTGTCATGCCTATAGTCACAACCGGAGGCTGTCAAGAGCATGTACCTGTTCCATGCTTGTCAGTCTCGCTCTGTGTAACAAGCTGCACGCTTCCTCCGGCTCAAGCTCCAGGTAAGGATGTGGGAAAGGGGGTTTTTCTCCTAGGAATGTCCCCCCACCTGGATAGCTTTACTCGCGTGGGAAAACGATCTATTTTGAAATGGGGGGGGGGCTGGGCGGTCGGTGGAAGGGTGGGCGGGGCTTAGCGGCATTGGCGTGCTTCAGCATCCACAATGCGGGCTGTATAGCTATAAAATGCACCTTTTTTCAAGTGCATACAGTTGAAGGAGGGACACAGAGAGGACGGGTGGCATGTGAGTGTGGGTGACACAGGCATTCCCAGGCACATTTACTTAAGCATCAGACTGAGCTGAATAGCAGCGGCAGTTGCTCTTAGGGCTGGGGAAAAAATCGATTTAAATCTTGAATCGAGTTGAGAGGTCAAATCAATTAAAAATTTAAGCAAATCGATTTTTTTTTTTTTTTTTTACCGCACCGGTCCTGAGGAGCTGCGGGCAGGAGTTTTTAGGGGAGGCCGCGGCATCGGCCTAGTCCGCTGGGCCGGACGCTGCGAACTAGGCCGAAGCCGCGGCCTCGCCTAAAAACTCTTGCCTGCAGCTGCTCAGGACCGGTGCGGAGTCCAAAAAAAAAAAAAACTCAATTCGAATCGTGAATCGAGTGTGGTGGTGTTCTTTTTTTTTTTTTTTTTTTTTTTTGAGAAAATCGCCCAGCTCTAGTACCTCTGTGCTCAGCACTATGACCAGAGGAGGTGGTACAAATGCCACAAAAACCAAGGACACAAAGGGGTCACCCACAGGCCCTAAGGACCCTCCCTCTGCAACACCATCCCGATCTAGGGAGCCTGGTCAGAGTGAGCCATCGGGGTCGTCAGGGGCTGCAATTGCTTCCGACGCTTCAGCCCCTGTCTATATAACTGAACAGGTTTTCTCCTCAGCTATGAAAGGTTTAGAGGAAAGATTAGTGGCTTTAATCACATCTTCACAGAGTGGAAGAAAACACATTAGGTCCCCTTCTACCACCCAGGATCCTCTAACGGAGGAACAGTGGGAGAGGGAAGATGAATCCCCCTCAGGGGACCGTGAAGAGGCTGATGATTCCTCTTCCGAGTGGGGAAGGACCTTCTTCAGCTTCACATGCTGAGAAGTTGGTGGTGCATTCTCTCACTGAAATGGTCCGCTCCACATTTAAGCTACCCTTAACGGAGTCGGTTGAAGTGCCCACTTCCTGTTTGGGTTCACTAAAGCCTCCTCAAGCCTTGCTTGCCTTTCCTGTCCATTTATTACTAGAAAAGCTTATGTATTCTGAGTTGGATCACCCAGATTAAAACTTTTTAGGAGGGAAAAAGTGCTTAACACTTTATCCTATGGAGGAAAAATTTACTAAGATGTGGAGTATACCAGCAATTGACGCTGCTATATCCTCTGTGAATAAAAGTTTGACTTGTCCGGTTGACAATGCGCAAATGCTTAGGGATCCAACTGATAAAAAATTGGAATTCCTGTTAAACGTTTTTCTCCTTGGCAGGTTCAGTGGCTCAACCTGCAGTGGCGGCAATTGGGGTATGTCAGTCCTTGAGAGACCATTTGAAACAGGTGCTCAAGGTGTTCCCTGAACAGCAGGCCCAGGAGTTAGCTGAGCTGCCAGCAGCTTTGTGTTTTGCAGTTGACACAATCAGAGACTCTATTCTTCAAACCTCTCGCCTTACACATGGGTTGGTACATATGCGTAGAATCTTATGGTTGAAAAGTTGGTCAGCCGAAGCGCCATGCAAAAAGCTCCTGGCTGGTTTTCCTTTTCGCGGTGAAAAGCTTGTTTGGGGAGGATTTGGACAAATATATCCAAAAAATATCAAGTGGGAAAAGTACCCTTTTGCCAGTTAAGAAAAAGAGTAAACGTCCCTCATTCAAACCCACAAGACAGAACGCTAAAGCCTCTTTGTGAAAGGGCGCCCCCGCTCGCTTGAGTGGGGGGGGAAGACTTCTGCAGTTCTCAAAGGTCTGGCAGGAAGAATTTTGGGACAGATGGGTGGTCTCCACAATAGCTCTAGGTTACAAACTAGAGTTCTGAGAATTCCCGTCTCCTCGTTTCCTCGGGTCAAATGTCCCCAAAGATCCAGAGAAAAAGAAGTCTCTCTTTCTAGCATTAGACCGACTTTTGTCGCAAAAGTTGATCATGGTGGTCCCCGTGGAAGAGCAGGGGTTGGGGTTTTATTCAAACCTATTCACGGTACCAAAACCAAATGGGGATGTCAGACCCATTCTAGATCTAAACCAGTTCCTGAAGATTCACTCTTTTCGCATTGAATCAATCCGATCAGTAGTCTCCATACTACAAGGGGGAGAACTTCTGGCATCAATGGACATCAAGGATGCATACCTGCATGTCCCTTTTTCCCCGCTCATCAGAAGTATCTGCGTTTCAAAGTAGAAAAACTTCATTTTCAGTTTGTAGCCTTGCCTTTCGGTCTAGCTACTGCACTGCACCTTGGGTGTTTACAAAACTTCTGGCCCTTCCTCTGACCAGATTAAGGACTCAAGGTATAACAATAATAGCATACCTGGACGACCTGCTCTCAATAGACCGGTCGGTAGTCCGCTTGGACCAAAGCATGGTCACCACAGTCAACTACCTGGAATACCTAGGTTGGGTCCTTAACCTAGAGAAATCTTCTTTAAAGCCAGTAAGAAGATTAGAGTACTTGGGTCTGGTTATAGATACAGCCCAGAAGAAGGTGTTTTTATCCCAGGCAAAGATCAGCGCCATAAAGGAGCTGGTTTGGGGGTCAGAGCAAAGAAGGATCCTTCCATTCGCCTTTTGTATGAGGTTGTTGGGGAAGATGGTTGCTTCATTCGAAGCAGTTCCCTATGCTCAGTTTCATTCGAGACTGCTGCAAAACAGTATGCTATCGGCCTGGAACATGAAGATTCAAGCACTAGATTTTCCAATGCGTTTGTCGCCAAAAGTGCGCCAGAGCCTCAGTTGGTGGAGGATATCCGAGAATCTGCAGAAGGGGAAATCCTTCTTACCAGTTACCTGGAAGGTGGTAACAGATGCCAGCCTTTCAGGTTGGGGAGCAGTCCTAGAAGAAGCGTCTGTCCAGGGGAAATGGTCCAGAACCGAAAGGACCTTGCCCATCAACATTCTAGAGATTCGGGCAGCGCGTCTAGCCCTAAGGGCCTGGAAATTCAGGTTGCAGAATTCTCCTGTCAGGATTCAATTCCACAATGCCACAGCAGTGGCTTATATCAATCACCAAGGGGGCACCAGAAGTCAGGCAGCCCAGGGAGAGGTAAACCATATCCTAACCTGGGCAGAAATACATGTGCCGTGCATATCGGCAATCTACATAGTTACATAGTTATTAAGGTTGAATAAAGACACCAGTCCATCCAGTTCAACCTGAGTGAGTGTGGGTGTGTGTCTACTATTCTCCCTATCCCTGTACATTATGTCTCTTTAAGATGCTCATTTATTATATTAGTATTTATTTAAGGTACCCATATAGCGCTGTCAATTTACGCAGCGCTCCACACATACATCATACCCTACCCTCAAGTAGCCCACAATCCAAGGTCCCCAACTCGCACCCATATACCAGGGCCAATTTTGGACAGAAGCCAATTAACCTACCAGCATGTCTTTGGATCTTATTTCCAGGGGTAGAGAACTGGCAGACAGACTACTTAAGTCGCCAGCATTTGTTCCCGGGGGAATGGTCCCTTCACCCCGACATCTTCCTGGCTATATGCCAAAGATGGGGGATCCTGGATAAAGATCTGTTTGCGTCCAGGTTCAACAACAAAGTCGACAACTTTGTGTCAAGAACAAGGGATCCACTCGCATGCGGAAGAGATGGTTGGTGACCCCGTGGGATCAGTTCTCACTGATTTATGCATTCCCTCCTATTCTGCTGCTACCTCGACTTCTTCGCAGGATCAAGAAAGTCAGTAGTTCTTGTGGCTCCAGCGTGGCCCAGAAGATCTTACTATGTAGAAATAGTAAAGATGGTGATAGGGGCCCCATGTACTCCAAGAAAAGGATTTACAGGTAAGCTGTTATTAAAAAAACAAAACAAAAAAAAAAAGATTTTTATATGTCATACTTGCCTCCACTGTGCAGTTTGTTTTGCACAGAGTGGCCCTGGTCATCCTCTTCTGGGGTCCCTCAGCAGCGCTGTCAGCTCTTCCCCACATCGTATAACCCCCCTAGCAGAAGCACTCTCCCGGGGGGTTACATTACAGGCGCACTCCCGAGTCCAGCATTTGCGTGCGTAGACGCAGAATGTAGGACTCTGCCCCGCTTCCTGACACCCACATCATTGGATTTGGTTGACAGCAGCGGGAGCCAATGGCTGCGCTACTATCAATCTATCCAATCAAGAGCCAAGAACCCCAGGCAGAGAGGTATAGCGCGTCTCCGCTGAGGGAATGAAGGGCTCAGGTGAGTAAAACGGGGGGGCTGGAGGGCCGGGAAGTGTCAGAAGTTCTTTCACCTTAATGCATAGGATGCATTAAGGTGAAAAAACACGAGGGTTTACAGCCCCTTTAAGGACTGATCAGGATGTTATTGTTCCCAATATTGTGCCCAAAGGATGCCTTCATCCTATCCTGGATTTAAAGGATACATTCACCTTTGTAAAAAAAAAAAAATAGTGGGCCGGTCACTGTCAGAAGTTTTTTCAGCTTAATGCATAGGATGCATTAAGCTGAAAAAACACAAGGGTTTACAACCCCTTTGACGTCTGGGGAATTTCCTGGCCATGGACCCAAAATGTTGTTGATGTTTTGTTCCCCAAGCCACTTGGTTATTACTTTTGTCTTATAGCAAGGTGCTCCATAATGCTGGAAATGGCATTGCCCATCACCAAGCTGTTCTTGGATGTTTAGGAGAAGTTGCACTCTGAGGATGTTTTTGTACCATTCTTCATTTATGGCTGTGTTCTGAGGCAAAATTGTAAATGAGCCCACTCCCTTGGCTGCGAAGCAACCCCAAACATGAATGAAATGATCTCAGGATGCTTTACTGTTGGCATGACACAGGACTGATAATAGTGCTCACCTTTTCTTCTCTGGAATAGCTTTTTTTTTTTCTGGATGCCCCAAACAATCGGAAAGGGGATTCAGCCCAGAAAAGGACTTTACCCCAGTCTTCAGCAGTCCAATCACTGTACCTTTTGCAGTATATCAGTCTGTCCCTGATGTTTTTGCTGGAGAGGCTTTTTTGCTGCTCTTCTTGACACCAGGGCACCCTCAAAGTCTTCGCCTTTTTTTTTTTTGAAAAATGTATACTTTATTTTGCAAGAAAATATACAAAAAAAACAAATACTTAAACATGGTACATCTGTACTGCGACGCAGCGCATAAATACACTACATAACAATACATTGCCAAGCATACCAATAAATTACATTCATCCTGCGGTATGATGCCTAATGTGTTGTGCAGAGTAATAATACCCCGAAACATCACATCATGCATGACGCCGCATTACCCTGAAAGCATTACTTCAAACATATGTCACAAAAGTCAGGGGGGGGAGAGGGGGGGGTGGGGAAATCTTCAGACCTCCTCTTCCTCCTTGAAGTCCATCAAGTGATAGTCTCTGAGCAGACTGTGAACCAGTCTGCGACAGTCCTCGATGGACATCCTCTCCCGCTGGTGGATGAGGCGCTTTCTGGCGCACCATAAAGCGTCCTTAAAGCAGCACAGCACCCGCCAGGCACCGTCAATGTCCTCCTGTGAATGAGTTCCACAGAAGAGTCCGTTCAACACACCAAAGTGTGTGATCGCAGTCTGTGGCACAAAGTCTTTGAGTTCCGGTTCCAAGGCCCTTAACAGGTCCTGTGCAAAGGGACACTCCCAGAAAACATGCAGAGCAGTTTCCTCCTGGATGATGCAAAAGGGGCAGTGCCTGTATCTGCACAGATTTCTGGCATGCATGAATGTCCTGAGTGGCAACCCCCCCTGGATTGCCATCCATGCCAGATCTTTGTGCCTGTTGGTGAGTCTCTTTGAAGAAACATTCCTCCAGACCACTTTACAAGTGGCTGAAGGGAAGCCTGGAACAGTCTCAACAATGTCCGATGCTCTGATCAACTTGTGGATAGTTTTTGGCTTCCACAAGTCGGGCTTCACTCCATGTAGCCCCAGCTCCTTAATAAACTTGAAGGTGTCCAAGTAGTACCAAGGCGTGTCCCAGTTGTAGGGGATGGAGCTGTCCCATTTGTCCCATCCAAGGGTCCTCCAAAGAGGCAGGAGGAAAAAACGGGACATGGAGTTACCGCCAGAGTCCACAGTTCTGTCAACCAATGTCCTGCGGATGCAGTTACAAGCAAAGCACACCCTCAGTAAGGTAGCGATGTAGGGCACGCCCTTACCGCTTTTGAGGGGTTCCTTGAACATAACCGCCCGCTTCACTCTGTCCATTTTGGAGCTCCAGATGAAGTGAAACACCGCCCTGGTGATGGCCTTTCAGGTGTTGACCCGAGGGGGCCAGGCCTGGGCGAGGTACTGCAACACAGGGAGGATCTCGCTATGGAGTACCAGTGTTTTGCCTTCGATGGTGAGTTCTCTGAGGCTCCAAAGTCCAAACTTCTGTCGCATCTTTGACAGTCTTTCTTCCCAGGACTTCAGGGCTGCGCCCTCAGCTCCAAACCAGACCCCAAGGATTTTGATGAAGTCCGTCTTGACGCTGAAAGGAATTGGTGCAGAAGAAGGCAGGAACCACTTTCCGAAGAGCATGACTTCTGACTTCCCGCAGTTGACCTTTGCCCCTGAAGCTTGGCCGAAGTCCTCACAGGTCTGGGCGAGTGTGTCGATGGAGCGCCGATCAGCACAGAACACCGTCACGTCGTCCATGTAGAGTGAGCACTTGACCTCCCGTCTGTCCGGTCCTGGTGCGGTGATCCCTCTGATGTCTGGATTCCGTCTGATGCTTCGGGCGAAGAGCTCTATACAACAAACAAAAAGCAGAGGTGAGAGAGGGCAGCCTTGTCTGACCCCAGACAAAATTGGGAAGGGGTCAGTTTTCCAGCCATTTACCAGCACCAAACTAGAAATGTCAGTGTACATTACATTCACATACAAACAAAACATTTCCCCAAGACCAAACCTGCGCAGAGCTCTGCACATAAACTCGTGGGAGACACGGTCAAAGGCCTTCTCCTGGTCAAGACTGACCAGGGCCGCGTGCACACGGCGGCCATGAATGTACTGGACCGTGTCCCGGACAAGCGCAAGGCTGTCCGCAATCCTGCGACCAGGAATGCCGCAAGTCTGATCCGGGTGGATGATCTGTCCGATGACAGACTTCAACCTGTTGGCCAGGACCTTGGTGAGGATTTTGAAGTCCACGTTCAGCAGAGAGATCGGACGCCAATTTTTAAGATCCGATCTCTCCCCCTTCCGCTTATACAAAATCGTGATCATCCCCTCCCTCAGTGACGGAGGCATTCTGCCCTCCACCACCATCTCCTCGTACAGCTCGAGCAGGTCCGGGCCCACGAGATCCCACAGTGCTACATAGAGCTCAACTGGGAGACCATCGCAGCCCGGGGTCTTGCCTCGCCTAAAGGATTTAGCGGCAGAGTGCAGCTCCTCCAGCACCAAGGGGGCGTTGACGGTTGATGAACCTGCAGGATCAATTTGGTTAGAGAAACCTGACAGGAACCTGTCGGCCACCTGTGTGTCCGTTTCTTTCGGGGAGTAGAGGTTGGTGTAGTAGTCGCTGACCACTTGCATCACAGCCTTCTTCCCCTTCTGGAGTGTTCCGGTCTCGTCGCGCAACTCTAACAAGGGTGTGTGTCCTGAGTGAAGTTTCCTGAAAAAGAAAGAATTACACTTCTCACCTTTCTCAAGATTCTCCACCTTGGCACGGAAGACAATGTGCCTGGATTCTTCCTCGAAGTGTCCTTTCAGGCTCCTCTTGGTGTCCTCCAGGTCCTGCCTAACGTCCCAGCCACAGTGCTGAAGGTCCTGCAGGGACTGCAACTGACGCTGCAGTCTCCTGAGTTCCCTCCTCCTGGCACACACACGCTGGCGTCCCCTTGCCTGAAAGAAGCTACGCAGCTTAACCTTCACAAACTCCCACCAGTCACTTACCCTTCCGAAGAATCTCTTTTCCTCCGTCCAGGTGGCATAGGCCTCTCGGAGTTCCCCCATCAATTCCTCGTTTTCCAGCAGGGTGCTATTCAGCTTCCAGGAACCCGGTCCGTGGGCAAAACCCTCACCCAGGTCACCCCGAAAGTGAATAGCCCTGTGGTCAGAGAAAAAGCAGGGGACCATGGAGAACTCACGATGCTTGACTGTTCTTGAAGTGAGCACGAAGTCAATCCTGGAACGCACAGATCCATCGGGTCGGCACCACGAATAGTTCGCGGTCCCTTTCCCTATGGATCCCATGGCGTCCTGCAAGGAGGCCTCCGAGATCATCTCCTTGAGCAGCCTAGAAGTAGCATCAAGTTTTGCGTATATGCTGGAGTTGCGCCCATCCTCCTCGATCGGGCAGTTAAAATCACCGCCGATCACTACTGTTCTGGTGGTGACGAGTTGGGTCCGCAGGGTCTGGAAAAGTTCCAGCCGCGCATTCTTGTCTGGGGGGACGTACACGTTGATGAGCCTAACTGGCTCTTCTACCCACGAGCCGTCTATGACCAAAAGACGGCCACAGACTAGCTCATGGATAGAGTCAACCGTGAAACGCCCACCCCTGACCAGAATGGCTATGCCTGCAGACTTGCAATCGCCACCCCCGGACCAGTAGGAGGGACCAAGGGTCCACTGGGAGGACAGATGAGTGTACCTCCTCAAGGGGGGAAGGGCGCACTCCTGAAGCATGTAGACATCACTCTGCTGACTTGAAAGAAAGGTCAGGACCGCTTGCCTTCTAGATGTATCCTTGATACTCCTCACATTAATGGAAAAGATTGAGATCTCAGCCATAATGAAAAAGGGTATGAGGGTCTAGTTAACAAGGGTCCGAACTTACCTCCCCGGAGGGGGGGTGGCTCTTCCGTTGCGTCTTCTGCCTGTCCTGTGTTCTGGGCCAGGCCCAGCTCCTCAAGGACAGACTCCATCATCTGCTGGCTGATGTGGACGTCGGGGGGGAGGTCATGCTCGGGGTTGACCACGATCTCCTCCCCTTCCTCCTCCTCGCCTGCAGACTCTAGGTCCTCCACTACTTGCTCGGGTCCATCGCTGTCGCGTTGGACCCCGTTGGGCCGTTTGGTGGAGGTGGCAGGTTCCTCCGCTGTTGGGCTCTCTGGCTTAAGTTTCCGGCTTCCTCTTGGGCCACTGGTGGGGGTGGAGGGGGGTGGGAGGGTGGGGAAGTCCTCCAGGGAGGACAGGTTGGGGGGGGGAAGGGGTGGGGAGGGGCTCCTCCGGCACAGAGGGGGTGGGTGGGGGTGTGCTGGAGGTAGGGGATGGGGCAGGAGGGGCAGGGGCAGGTGGGGCGGGAGTGGACTTACCTTTGGCCTTTCGAGGTTCTTTTGGTTTTTCTGGCAGCTTTCTCCCGGATGGCTTACCCTGGCTTACGGCTCCAGCGTAGGTCCGGGTCCTCTGGGGGCAGTGTCTGAAGACATGCTCTGCCAATCCGCAAAGGTTGCAGGCTTTGGACCTCGTACAGTCCTTGGTCTCGTGGCCTGTCACCCTACAGAACTTGCAAGCGAGTTCTGTACAATCCTTCCCTATGTGTCCCGGCTGCCCACACTTGTTACAGTTGTAGGGTATGCCGGGGTAGAAGAGGATTCCTGCCGAGGATCCCAGGGAGAAGAAAGGCTGCAGGTGCTGGATGTCCCCCGAAGGGTCTTTCCTCAGTTTGCAGAGCACAGACCACTTGCCTATCCAGAAGCCGTTGGCATCGAAGATTTGGATCGGGTCCTTCACCACGGTGCAGAACCTCTGGAGGTAGGTGGCTATGTCCTTTCCACTGGTATGGGGGTTCCTCATCGCCACTGTCACCCGCTTTTCGTCCCGTGTTATGGGGCAGTTCGCAGTGAACTTCCGGAAAGGTGATTCAGGGCCACTGGTCTTCACCATCTCCCAGTATCTTCTGCAGACCTGGAACGACACAAAAGTTATAAAGAATATACCTCTTGTGAAGGCCTGCACAGAAAGCGTCTCCGCTTTGCTGAACCCCTGTTCCAGGATTATCTTCTTTCCAAAGATCTCCGGGGTCATGTCGGGGACTCTTCCGTCCACCTCCTTCAGCTGCAGCACGACCGTCTGCTTCATCCATGGCTCCAAAGCTGGGAGCCCGTCTGCAGGCTGGTCTAGCTTGGCTGGTCCTGGCCGGCTGGTGCCGGCCGGGGTAGGGGCGGGGGTTGAGGCCGCGGCATTCCCGGGCTTGGAGGAAGTGGCTGGAACGGGGTTCTTCTTCTCTTTTCCGGTCTTCTTTTCGCTCTTCCCCATCGTCAAGGATTTGGATGTCGCTTCAGATGTTTCTTAGGCGGCTTCCTTCTGGTTCCTCGACGTCTTCGCTCTTTTTCGTAGCCTTTACAAAGGCTCTAGCATCTACTGCCCGGAGGTAGTAATGCGGAGTGGGGGAGGAGGGAAGACCGCAATCTCGTTCCCTGTGGGGGCTAAGCCTCTAACCCAATAGCAGCAAGTAGGTGAAGCTGAATTTAATCAACGATCCTACCAGGCCGAGCAGAGGGTACCCCACAAGGACCAATTAGCTTGGATAGATGCAAGTGGTTCTCAACGTCCTAGCTGTGAAGCAGAGACACCCCTAAGGGCTAAAGTCGATACTACACTTGATCTTAGCCAAAAGGCCGAGAAGCGATCAAAGTCTTCGCCTTTTTTTGATTAAAAATGTATACTTTATTTTGCAAGAAAATATACAAAAAACAAATACTTAAACGGTACATTCTGTACTGCGACGCAGCGCATAAATACACTACATAACAATACATTGCCAAGCATACAAATAAATTACATTCATCCTGCGGTATGATGCCTAATGTGTTGTGCAGAGTAGTAATACCCCGAAACATCACATCATGCATGACGCCGCATTACCCTGAAAGCAGTACTTAAAAAAACATTTCACAAAAAGTCCAGTTATACAGTCAAATAACATTCAAATGGGCAACGGGTGTGATGGGGGGGGGTGGAGAAGGTGGGGTAGGGGAGGGAGTAAAGAGTTCACAGGCCCGAAGCTTTATTTGAACTGCCAAAGGATACACGGGTGGGGGGGGGGGGGATGGGGAAATCTTCAGACCTCCTCTTCCTCCTTGAAGTCCATCAAGTGATAGTCTCTGAGCAGACTGTGAACCAGTCTGCGGCAGTCCTCGATGGACATCCTCTCCCACTGGTGGATGAGGCGCTTTCTGGCGCACCATAAAGCGTCCTTAAAGCAGCACAGCACCTGCCAGGCACCGTCAATGTCCTCCTGTGAATGAGCTCCACAGAAGAGTCCGTTCAACACACCAAAGTGTGTGATAGCAGTCTGTGGTACAAAGTCTTTGAGTTCAGGTTCCAAGGCCCTCAACAGGTCCTGTGCAAAGAGACCCTCACAGAAAACATGCAGAGCAGTTTCCTCCTGGATGATGCAAAAGGGGCAGTGCCTGTATCTGCACAGGTTTCTGGCATGCATGAATGTCCTGAGTGGCAACCCCCCTTGGATTGCCATCCATGCCAGATCTTTGTGCCTGTTGGTGAGTCTCTTTGAGGAAACATTCCTCCAGACCACTTTACAAGTGGCTGAAGGGAGGCCTGGAACAGTCTCATCAATGTCCGATGCTCTGATCAACTTGTGGATAGTTTTTGGCTTCCACAAGTCGGGCTTCACTCCATGTAGCCCCAGCTCCTTAATAAACTTGAAGGTGTCCAAGTAGTACCAAGGGGTGTCCCAGTTGTAGGGGATGGAGCTGTCCCATTTGTCCCAGCCTAGGGTCCTCCATAGAGGCAGGAGGAAAAAATGGGACATAGAGTTACCACCAGAGTCCACAGTTCTGTCCACCAATGTCCTGCGGATGCAGTTACAAGCAAAGCACACCCTCAATAGTGTAGCGATGTCGGGCACGCCCTTACCGCCCTTGAGGGGTTCCTTGAACATAACCGCCCGCTTCACTCTGTCCATTTTGGAGCTCCAGATGAAGTGAAACACCGCCCTGGTGATGGCCTTACAGGTGTTGACCCGAGGGGGCCAGGCCTGGGCGAGGTACTGCAACACAGGGAGGATCTCGCTGCGGAGTACCAGTGTTTTACCTTCGATGGTGAGTTCTCTGAGGCTCCAAAGTCCAAACTTCTGTCGCATCTTTGACAGTCTTTCCTCCCAGGACTTCAGGGCTGCGCCCTCAGCTCCAAACCAGACCCCAAGGATTTTGATGAAGTCCGTCTTGACGCTGAAAGGAATTGGTGCAGAAGAAGGCAGGAACCACTTTCCGAAGAGCATGACTTCTGACTTCCCGCAGTTGACCTTTGCCCCTGAAGCTTGGCCGAAGTCCTCACAGGTCTGGGCGAGTGTGTCGATGGAGCGCCGATCAGCACAGAACACCGTCACGTCGTCCATGTAGAGTGAGCACTTGACCTCCCATCTGTCCGGTCCTGGTGCGGTGATCCCTCTGATCTCTGGGTTCCGTCTGATGCTTCGGGCGAAGAGCTCTATACAACAAACAAAAAGCAGAGGTGAGAGAGGGCAGCCTTGTCTGACTCCAGACAAGATTGGAAAGGGGTCAGTTTTCCAGCCATTAACCAGCACCAAACTAGAAATGTCAGTGTACATCACATTCACATACGAACAAAACATTTCCCCAAGACCAAACCTGCGCAGAGCTCTGCACATAAACTCATGGGAGACACGGTCGAAGGCCTTCTCCTGGTCAAGACTGACCAGGGCCGCGTGCACACAGCGGCCATGAATGTACTGGACCGTGTCCCGGACAAGCGCAAGGCTGTCCGCAATCCTGCGACCAGGAATGCCGCAAGTCTGATCCGGGTGGATGATCTGTCCGATGACAGACTTCAGCCTGTTGGCCAGGACCTTGGCGAGGATTTTGTAGTCCACGTTCAGAAGAGAGATCGGACGCCAATTTTTAGGATCCGATCTCTCCCCCTTCCGCTTATACAAAATCGTGATCATCCCCTCCCTCAGCGACGGAGGCATTCTGCCCTCCACCACCATCTCCTCGTACAGCTCGAGCAGGTCCGGGCCCACGAGATCTCACAGTGCTACATAGAGCTCAACTGGGAGACCATCGCAGCCCGGGGTCTTGCCTCGCCTAAAGGATTTAGCGGCAGAGTGCAGCTCCTCCAGCACCAAGGGGGCGTTGACGGTTGATGAACCTGCAGGATCAATTTGGTTAGAGATACCTGACAGGAACCTGTCGGCCGCCTGTGTGTCCGTTTCTTTCGGGGAGTAGAGGTTGGTGTAGTAGTCGCTGACCACTTGCATCACAGCCTTCTTCCCCTTCTGGAGTGTTCCGGTCTCGTCGCGCAACTCTGACAAGGGTGTGTGTCCTGAGTGAAGTTTCCTGAAAAAGAAAGAATTACACTTCTCACCTTTCTCAAGATTCTCCATCTTGGCACGGAAGACAATGTGCCTGGATTCTTCCTCGAAGTGTCCTTTCAGGCTCCTCTTGGTGTCCTCCAGGTCCTGCCTAACGTCCCAGCCACAGTGCTGAAGGTCCTGCAGGGACTGCAACTGACGCTGCAGTCTCCTGAGTTCCCTCCTCCTGGCACACACACGTTGGCGTCCCCTTGCCTGAAAGAAGCTACGCAGCTTAACCTTCACAAACTCCCACCAGTCACTTACCCTTCCGAAGAATCTCTTTTCCTCCGTCCAGGTGGCATAGGCCTCTCGGAGTTCCTCCATCAATTCCTCGTTTTCCAGCAGGGTGCTATTCAGCTTCCAGGAACCCGGTCCGCGGGCAAAGCCCTCGCCCAGGTCACCCCGAAAGTGAATAGCCCTGTGGTCAGAGAAAAAGCAGGGGACCATGGAGAACTCACGATGCTTGACTGTTCTTGAAGTGAGCACAAAGTCAATCCTGGAACGCACAGATCCATCGGGTCGGCACCACGAATAGTTCACGGTCCCTTTCCCTATGGATCCCACGGCGTCCTGCAAGGAGGCCTCCGAGATCATCTCCTTGAGCAGCCTAGAAGTAGCATCAAGTTTTGCGTATATGCTGGAGCTGCGCCCATCCTCCTCGATCGGACAGTTAAAATCACCGCCGATCACTACTGTTCTGGTGGTGACGAGTTGGGTCCGCAGGGTCTGGAAAAGTTCCAGCCGCGCATTCTTGTCTGGGGGGGCGTACACGTTGATGAGCCTAACTGGCTCTTCTACCAACGAGCCGTCTATGACCAAAAGACGGCCACAGACTAGCTCATGGATAGAGTCAACCGTGAAACGCCCACCCCTGACCAGAATGGCTACGCCTGCAGATTTGCAATCGCCACCCCCGGACCAGTAGGAGGGACCAAGGGTCCACTGGGAGGACAGATGGGTGTACCTCTTCAAGGTGGGAAGGGCGCACTCCTGAAGCATGTAGACATCACTCTGCTGACTTGAAAGAAAGGTCAGGACCGCTTGCCTTCTAGATGTATCCTTGATACTCCTCACATTAATGGAAAAGATTGAGATCTCAGCCATAATGAAAAAGGGTATGAGGGTCTAGTTAACAAGGGTCCGAACTTACCTCCCCGGAGGGGGGGGTGGCTCTTCCGTTGCGTCTTCTGCCTGTCCTGTGTTCTGGGCCAGGCCCAGCTCCTCAAGGACAGACTCCATCATCTGCTGGCTGATGTGGACATCGGGGGGGAGGTCATGCTCGGGGTTGACCACGATCTCCTCCCCTTCCCCCTCCTCGCCTGCAGACTCTAGATCCTCCACTACTTGCTCGGGTCCATCGCTGTCGCGTTGGACCCCGTTGGGCCGTTTGGTGGAGGTGGCAGGTTCCTCCGCTGTTGGGCTCTCTGGCTTACGTTTCCGGCTTCCTCTTGGGCCACTGGTGGGGGTGGGAGGGTGGGGAAGTCCTCCAGGGAGGACAGGTTGGGGGGGGGGAAGGGGTGGGGAGGGGCTCCTCCGGCACAGAGGGGGTGGGTGGGGGTGTGCTGGAGGTAGGGGATGGGGCAGGGGCAGGTGGGAGTGGACTTACCTTTGGCCTTTCGAGGTTCTTTTGGTTTTTCTGGCAGCTTTCTCCTGGATGGCTTACCCTGGCTTACGGCTCCAGCGTAGGTTCGGGTCCTCTGGGGGCAGTGTCTGAAGACATGCTCTGCCAATCCGCAAAGGTTACAGGCTTTGGACCTCGGACAGTCCTTGGTCTCGTGGCCTGTCACCCTACAGAACTTGCAAGCAAGTTCTGTACAATCCTTCCCTATGTGTCCCGGCTGCCCACACTTGTTACAGTTGTAGGGTATGCCGGGGTAGAAGAGGATTCCTGCGGAGGATCCCAGGGAGAAGAAAGGCTGCAGGTGCTGGATGTCCCCCGAAGGGTCTTTCCTCAGTTTGCAGAGCACAGACCACTTACCTATCCAGAAGCCGTTGGCATCGAAGATTTGGATCGGGTCCTTCACCACGGTGCAGAACCTCTGGAGGTAGGTGGCTATGTCCTTTCCACTTCATCCATGGCTCCAAAGCTGGGAGCCCGTCTGCAGGCTGGTCTGGCTTGGCTGGTCCTGGTCGGCTGGTGCCGGCCGGGGTTGAGGCAGCGGCATTCCCGGGCTTGGAGGAAGTGGCTGGAACGGGGTTCTTCTTCTCTTTTCCGGTCTTCTTTTCGCTCTTCCCCATCGTCAAGGATTTGGATGTCGCTTCAGATGTTTCTTAGGCGGCTTCCTTCCGGTTCCTCGACGTCTTCGCTCTTTTTTGTAGCCTTTACAAAGGCTCTAGCATCTACTGCCCGGAGGTAGTAATGCGGAGTGGGGGAGGAGGGAAGACCGCAATCTCGTTCCCTGTGGGGGCTAAGCCTCTAACTCAATAGCAGCAGGTAGGTGAAGCTGAATTTAATCAACGATCCTACCAGGCCGAGCAGAGGGTACCCCACAAGGACCAATTAGCTTGGATAGATGCAAGTGGTTCTCAACGTCCTAGCTGTGAAGCAGAGACACCCCTAAGGGCTAAAGTCGATACTACACTTGATCTTAGCCAAAAGGCCGAGAAGCGATCAAAGTCTTCGCCTTACTGTACATGCAGATGCAATCACACATGCCTGCTGCCATTCTTGAGCAAGCTCTGCACTGGTGGTGCCCCGATCTCGCAGCTGAATTAACTGTAGGACACGGTTCAGGCACTTGCTGGACTTTCTTGGGCTCCCTAAAGCCGCCTCCACAAATGCAGTAGAAATGTTTTTTATTTCGATTAAATTCATTTTGATGGCTAAGAGGGACTTTGCAATTAATCACAATTCATCTGATCACACTTCATAACATTCTGGAGTATATGCAAATTGCCATCATAAAAACTGAGGCAGCAGACTTTGTGAACATTAATATTTGTGTCATTCTCTTTGGGCACGGCTGTACATTCTGAAAATTGTATCCCAGAGTGGATACAAGTTTGAATATAAGTACCTCAGTCAAGAAGACCGCACCAGCTCTCGTCTCTCTGGTGTAGAAAAAAAAAACTTGTGAAGCTTTGTTGGCCATCTCATTGGGATTTCCTAATTGATCTCTTGTGCTTTGCAGGAAGTGGAGAGAAAGTGGGTGAGTATAAATTTTGGCCAATCCTCTGAAGAGCTTTGTGATTGGCAATCTTTCTCCCAGTGAAGATGCGTTGTTTTTTTTTGGGGGGGAGATGTAGTGTATTAATTCAACTTTATAACTCCTTTATTTGAAGTCATATTGACAAGTAATCTAAACAGGGAATGTTTTTTATATAATTTGTTGTGCTAAATAAATGGTTTATCAGGGGTCTCAAACTTGCGACCCTCCAGCTGTTGCATAGTAGGTGAGGTTGAAAAAAGACAAGCTTATCAAGTCCAACCTATGTTTGTGATTTATATGTCAGTATTACGTTGTATATCACTGTATGTTGCGGTTGTTCGGGTGCTTATCTAATCGTTTTTTGAAACTATTGATGCCCTCCCCGCTGAAACCACTGCCTGTGAAAGGGAATTCCACATCCTTACCGCCCTTACAGTAAAGAACACTCTATGCAGTTTAAGGTTAAACCTCTTTTCTTCTAATTTTAATGAGTGGCCACGTGTCTTATTATACTTCCTTTCCGCAAAAAAGATTTATCCCCATTGTGGGGTCACCAGTACGGTATTTGTAAATTGAAATGATATCCCCTCTCAAGCGTCTTTTCTCCAGGGAGAGAATAAGTTCAGTGCTCGCAACCTTTCTTCATAACTAATATCCTCCAGACCCTTGATTAGCTTTCTTGCCCTTCTTTGTACTCGCTCCATTTCCAGTACATCCTTCCTGAGGACTGGTGCCCAGAACTGGACAGCATACTCTAGATGCGGCCGGACCAAAGTCTTGTAGAGTGGATTTTTTCCCTGGAGTTAATCCCCTTTTTAATGCATGTCAATATTCTGTTTGCTTTGTTAGCAGCAGCTTGGCATTGCATGCCATTGCTGAGCCTATCTACTAGATTCCCCCAGAGGTTCACCCCTTAGTGAGTAGCTTGCATTCATATTTGTGCCACCCAGATGCATTATTTTACATTTTTCTACATTAAACCTCATTTGCCATGTAGTTGCTCGCCCCATTAATTTGTTCAAATCTTCTTGCAAGGTTTCCACATCCTGCGGAGAAGTTATTGCCCTGCTTAGCTTGGTGTCATCCGCAAATACAGAGATTGAACTGTTTACCCCATCCATCAGGTTGTTAATGAACAAATTAAACAGGATTGCTTCCAGCACAGAACCCTGGGGAATCCCACTTCCCACCCCTGACCATTCCGAGTACTCCCCATTTATCACCACCCTCTGAACTCACCCTTGTAGTCAGTTTTCAATCCATGTACACACCCTATGGTCCATGCAAACGGACCTTACTTTGTACAGTAAACTTTTATGGGGAACTGTGTCAAATGCTTTTGCAAAATCCAGATACACCATGTCTACGGGCCTTCCTTTATCTAGATGGCAGCTCACCTCCTCATAGAAGGTTAATAGATTGGTTTGGCAAGAACGATTCTTCATGAATCCATGCTGATTACTGCTAATGATATTCTTACTAAAATCTCGTATATAGTCCCTTTTCATCCCCTCCAAGAGCTTGCATACTATTGATGTTAGGCTAACTGGTCTGTAATTACCAGGGATGTATTTTGCCCCTTTTTTAAATATTGGTGCTACATTGACTTTTCTCCAATTCGCTGGTACCATTCCAGTCAGTAGTCTGTCAGTAAAAATTAGGAACAATGGTCTGGCAATTACTTGACTGAGTTCCCCAAGTACCCTCGGGTGCAAGCCATCTGGTCCCAGTGATTTATTAATGTTAGGTTTCCCAAGTCCATTTCTAATTCTGTCCTTGAGGGTGCTTCCTGTGATGTGTCATGAGGACAAACACTGCAGTTTTGGCTACTGTTGCGAAAATACAACTCCCATCATGCCTCTGCGAGTCATGCTTGTAACTGTCAGCCTTGCAATGCCTCATGGGACTTGTAGTTTCTCAACAGCTGGAGGGGCCACCAGTTTGAGACCCCTGGTTTATATAGTATGTTACGCTAACTGCAGAGCAATAAGTAGTAGTATCTCATTTTGTGAAAAGTAATGATCTGCATGGCAAGTTTTCATAACATGCTGAGCATTTTAGGGTTGATTTGCCAAAGGCAAATAGACTGCATTTGCACTCATTTCAGCTTTAAAACTCTACCATCCAGTTGACATTACCTGTGAGGCTCTAATGCCGCGTACACACGAGCGGAATGTCCGACAGAAAAAGTCAGATGGAAGCTTTTCATCGACTATTCCGATCGTGTGTATGCCTCATTGGACTTTTTTTTTTTTTGAAAATTCTGACGGACCTAGAAATGGAACATGTTCTAAATATTTCCAACTGAACCAATTCCTATCGGGAAAACCGCTCGTCTGTATGCTGTTCCGACGGACCAAAAACGACATATGCTCTGAAGCAAGTACGAGACGGAAGCTAATGGCTATTGCACTTCCTTTTTCTAGTCCCGTTGTACGTCACCTCGTTCTGGACGGTTGGACTTTGGTGTGACCGTGTGTAGGCAAGACCGCTTGAGCGGAATTCCATCGGAGTTCCGTCTGAGAAACCTTCGGAGTTTATTCCGACAGGAAAACCGGTCGTGTGTACAGGGCATAGGAGGTTTTTATTGAGTAGAGCAGAAATTGAGTCATTCCAGATTTGTGATAACCCCAAATTCTGCAATATTTAGGTATATTTGTGGACTTAGCGTTTTGATGAGAAAAATATCATGGGATAAAATAACAATTGCAGTAAATTATTATTCATGCAGCATTAAAAATAGCCCCTTTTTTATGTTTTGCCAAGAGAACGACGGCTTGTGTCTGTAAACAAGTGATCATCCATAACATTGTGTCCACTGACAGGTAAAGTGACGAATAATATTGATCATCTTGTTACAATGATACTTTAAAGTGGTTGGGATATATTAGGCAGCAAGTGAACATATTGTCCCTGAAGTTGATGTGTTGAAAGTAGAAAAAATATGTGTAAAGATTATGTGACTTTGACGAGGGCCAAATTGTAATGTCTAGACGACTTGGACAGAGCAACTCCAAAACTGCAGCTCTTGTGTGTTGTTACTGGTTTGCAATGGTCAGTAGGTCTGGACCTACCAAAAATGGTCCAAGGAGGCAAAACTGGTGAACCAGTGACAGGGTAATGGGCTACCAAGGATCATCGCTGCTCACAGGGAGCAAAAGGCTGGCCCATGTATTCCAATTCAATAGAAGAGCTATAGTAGCTCAAAATTCTGAAAAAGGTAATGCTGGTTCAGATAGAAAAGTGTCAGAACACACATTGCATTGCAGTTTGTTGCATATGGGGCTGTGCAGCCCACAATGAACACAATAGGCCTACAATGAGCATGTGAGCATCAGTACTGAATCGTGGTGCAATGGAGGGTGGCCTGGTCTGATGGATTTTCAAACATGATTCCAGGAACATGATGAGTTTGAGTTGTTGACTTGGCCTCCAAATTCTCCAGATCTTTAGCCAATTGAGCATCTGTGGGATGTGCTGGAAAAATAATCTGATCCATGGAGGCCACACCTCACAATTTACAAGACTTGGAAGATATGCTACTGACGGCTTGCTGCCAGATACCACAACATAGCTTCAGAGGTCTAGTGGAGTCCATGCCTCAATGGGGTATGGTGAGTGATCCTAATGTTATGGCTGATCGGTGTGTACAGTATGTGTAACATTGCAACACCAAGGTACAGCGGCTGCATGTGACTCTGCAGCAGCTGAGATCAGAAGGTCCTGCGTTGCAGCATCGGAAGTATAGTGTTAGCTATGCTTCTGGCACTCAGTAAAAATAAAAATTCAAAGGAAGTAGCTCATCCCAAACTTCCTTTGCTGCTCTGTCTCATGACAAATCATATGGCGGGGTCACAGAAAAGCCACAGGAGCCATCAGGTCTGAATGGAGGAGCAGGTAGAGTCTTCTAGCTATATGCATATTCATTGCAGGGCTGTGGGCATTGCAACCTGTAGCACTGTGGTGACCAGGCAGAGTTGTAAAATGAAATTACCGCTGTTGGAAGGAGGCCCCTAGAGAACTGGGGACCTTGGATAATTGCCCAGTTTTCCCCCTGCCTCCATGGTCTCTATTTATCTGTTCTATCTTTTCAGTTTGTCCTAACTTGAACCATATTCTGTAGATCAGTGGCTCTCAACTCCTGTCCGCAGGACCCACTAACAGGCTAGGTTTGCAAGACAACTGAAATACATCACAGGTGATATCATTTGCTGCTCAGTGATTGCAGTATTCCAGTCTGCACATCCCCAAGGTAATACTTAAAATCTGGCCTGTTAGAGGGTCCTTAGGACAGGAGTTGAGAACCACTGCTGTCATTTGATAATTTGTGGCTTGCCCTTATGTTAAAACACCTAAATAATGCAGATGATCAAAGACCAATACATGCCCTGCTCACTCAGCTTCCTCTTCATAATGACATCTACACTCACTTTGATATACTTGCTTTGTTTCAGTTGTTGTGATCATCCAGGAAGAGATGATCATACTTTACTTATTGCCATAATGCTATTTTTTTGCCCAGTTCAGCATATACTCAATGCCAAGAATCGCAAGACCTGCTGCCACTAGCAGTTATTATAGGAAATCATTACATAGTTTACAACTAAGTAATTCCACTGAGTCTCCCTAAAATTGATGAGGGCTTTTTGTAGTTTTCGGGGAATTCAGTGAGGAGAGTCAGTGGAGTATGCACAAATGAAGTTGCAGCTAGTGGAGATGTACATGAATGCAGTGATGGTCAGTGGAGATGTTTATGGTACAGTGGTAGTCAATGAAAAAAGTACAGTGCCTTGCAAAAGTATTCACCCCCTTAGCTTTTTACACATTTTGTTACATTACAGCCTTTAGTTCAATGTTTAATCTGAATGATATGTGATGGATCAAAACACAATAGTCTAAGTTGATGAAGTAAAATTAGAAAAATATATACATAAAACTATTTTTCAGAAATTAAGAACTGATAATTGGCATGTGCGTATGCATTCACCCCCTTTGTTGTGAAGCCCATAAAAAGCTCTGGTGCAACCAATTACCTTCAGTGTGCAACATGATCTGTCATTACATATACACACCTTTTTGAAAGGCCCCAGAGGCTGCAACACCTAAGCAAAAGGCGCCACTAACCAAACTGCCATGTAGACCAAGGAACTCTCCAAACAAGTAAGGGACAATGTTGTTGAGAAGTACAAGTCAGGGTTAGGTTATAAAAAAAATATGCAAATCTTTGATCCCTAGGGGCACCATCAAATCTATCATAACCAAATGGAAAGAACATGGCACAACGGCATCCCTGCCAAGAGACGGCCGCACACCAAAACTCACGGACCGGGCAAGGAGAGCATTAATCAAAGAGGCAGCACAGAGACCAAAGGTAACCCTGGAGGAGCTGCAGAGTTCCACAGCAACGACTGGAATATCTGTACATAGGATGACAATAAGCTGTATGCTCCATAGAGTTGGGCTTTGTGGCAGAGTGGCCAGAAGAAAATGTATGGAGGAAGGTGCTCTGGTCTGATGAGACTAAAATTTAACTTTTTGGCCATCAAAGAAAACGTTATTTCTGGCGCAAACGCAACACATCAGATCACCCAAAGAACACCATCCCCACAGTGAAACATGGTGGTGGCAGCATTATGCTGTGGGGATGTTTTTCAGCAGTCGGGACTGGAAAACTGGTCAGAGTTGAGGTAAAGATGGATGGTGCTAAATACAGTGATATTCTTGAGCAAAACCTGTACCACTCTGTGTGTGATTTGAGGCTAGGACAGAGGTTCACCTTCCAGCAGGACAATGACCCCAAACACACTGCTAAAGCAACACTTGAGTGGTTAAAGGGAAACATGTAAATGTGTTGGAATGGCCTAGTCAAAGCGCAGACCTCAATCCAATACAAAATCTGTGGTCAGACTTAGATTGCTGTTCACAAGCGCAAAACATCCAAATTGAAGGAGCTGGACAGTTTTGCAAGGAGGAATGGGCAAAAATCCCAGTGGTAAGATGTGGCAAGCTCATAGAAACTCATCTAAAGCGACTTGGAGCTGTGATAGCCGCAAAAGGTGGCTCTCTCTAATTATTGACTTTAGGGGGGTGAATAAGTTATGCACATTGACTTTTTCTGTTATCTCTTGTCCTATTTGTTTGCGTCACAAAAAAAAAAAATCTTCAAAGTTGGGCATGTTCTGTAAATTAAATGATGCAAATCCTCAAACAATCCATGTTAATTCCAGGTTGCAGGCAACAAAACACGAAAAATGCCAAGGGGGGGTGAATACTTTTGCAAGGCACTGTAGCTGTGTGGTGTTATTATGTTGACATTCTGTGCAGAAGTACACATTGCTGCAGAGACTGTCAGTGGAGAAATATATTGTGTAG
Organism: Aquarana catesbeiana; assembly: GCF_042186555.1. NCBI lineage: Eukaryota > Metazoa > Chordata > Amphibia > Anura > Ranidae > Aquarana > Aquarana catesbeiana. Next base: position 104,804,426 of record NC_133335.1, read on the forward strand.
ACACGGAGCTGCCGTTCAGCCCCGCCCCCTCTCTCTCCTGATTGGCTAATTGACTTTGACAGCCGCGGGACCCAATGGCGCCACTGCTGTGTCTCAGCCAATCAGGAGGCAGAGGGACTCGTGGACATCGCTGGACAGATGGGGTTCAGGTAAGTATTAGGGGGTGCTGTGGAGGCTGCTACACACAGAAGGCTTTCTATCTTAATGCAGAGGATGCATTAAGATAAAAAACCTTCTACCTTTACAACTCCTTTTTAAAGTGGTTGTAAACCTAAAGAAAACAAGAAAAAACCCTGTTCCTTTAAGGCATGATCTAGAGCACAGTGCTTGTGTCATGTAATTTATCCCTTCCTATGTTGTGATATACCTGGTTAATCCTGCCTGTTCCTGTGTCCCCCTGTCTGTGCTGACCACAGTAATCATAGCTGCTGAGCTATGATGCCGTGGTCAGTTTACGTGCCTCCGTCCGCACGCTCTCTGCTGTGAGTCTCTCTCCTCTCCCTCTCTATTTAGCAGCAGTATGCAGGAAAAATGCATGTATCCCCTCCGGATTATGCTGGCATTAAGTATAGTGTGTGTGTGTTTTTTTTTTTTTTTTTTTTTTATGAAAAGGCTAAAAACTTTTAACCACAACTCCAGTGTGTGGTCACGTGACTTCCCTTGGCTGGCCAACTGACGTCACAGGGGGATCTCAGGCCCTCACGCCTCTCTCCATAGATCGGGGGAAGAGGAGGGGGGGAAGGGGGTCACGTGACCGCACAGCTGTGGTTTGAGAAAAGGTATTGTATTATTAATTTTTTTTTTTTTTTTTTTTTAAATTGCATTCTTTAAAAATATTTGCACCCTGAGAGCTATGTAGTGAATGTATCCACAGTTGTGCAGAAAGAAAACGTTTGTTTTTGTTTTTTCTTTTAATAAATAACTGTGAAGCCTTGTGGTGTGAAAATATCTCTTCCCATTCAACTACAAGGTTGTATTACATCTTCCTCAAGCCATTCAACATCCACCTCAACTTAAAGGATATGTTCACCTTTCATAAAATGTTACACCCACATTTAGGGTGTAACATCATGCTATGAATGCGCCCCCCCCCCCCCTCCCCGATCCCCACTATGAGAGCAGACCAGGGATCTTCTCCCCGTGTCTGCGGCCACAATTTAAAACAGACGCGGCTGTGCGGGACTCTGCCCAACCGGCCACGTCACTCATTCACACTTATTCACGGTCCTCTGTGAATGGAAAACTACAAGGTCCAGCATCCTTTGTGGCTGTTGGCTTGTATTTTTCAATGAACTACCACGGCACTGTGAGTGCTATGGTAGTTCATTGAGTCTTCCTGTAAGAATGTATCGGCTTCCTTGTTCGAGGTACAAGCAAGCTGATACACTGACAGATCTACAGGAGACCTGCATGGCATTAGCAATCTCTTTACCTGCAAAAAAATGTGCATTTATTATTTTTTGTAAGGTGAACTTGTCCTTTTTAAAGAGGCGTTCCGCCCAAAAGTGGAACTTCCGCTTTGAGCACTGCTCGCCCCCTGACATGCCACAGTTGGCATGCCATTTTTTTGGGGGAGGGGGGAGTGTGTACCTTCTTTTTAGTGGGACTTCCTGTCCCACTTCCTCCTCCCTCCTCTTCTTCTTGGCCGCCTAGGCGACTCCTCCTCTCCCTAAGCGGCCCCTCCCTGCCAGCGCACGTCCCATTTCCCAGTGAATTGCTTGGCCGATAGCAGAGCGCAGCACGACTCGCTCGGTCATGAAGCCGTAAGCTGTCACAGCCGGGTGCCCACAGTTGCTATGACAACGCTGCGAAGAGGAGCTGGAAAGGAGTCAGGCTCCGGGCGCCCACATCGCTGCACCGTGGGACAGGTGAGTGTCTGTTTGTTTATTAAAAGTCAGCAGCTATACTTTTTGTAGCTGGTGACTTTTAGTAAACTAAAAAAATGGGTGGAACTCTGCTTTAAACTCTTAAAACTACTTTTTTTTTTTTTTTTTTTTTTAGTTTTAGAGGGCTTAGAACACCTCAGTTTTTATTGCTGTCTGTGCCCCCGTTTAAAGAGATCCACCCTCTCTATTTGTCCTGTCTACCATTATCATTGAAAGTAAAAGAAAACCCCAAATTTTGTATTGCCCCTAAAAAAAACTAATGGAGGGGAAGGAAGTCTTCAAATGGGGAAACTAGTTCTGGTGACCTGGAGGTTCCCAGGGAATTCTCTTAACTTGCAGGGATTTCTTCTCACTTCCTGTTTGGCGATGGGACAGGATGTGAAGGGAAATATCTTCAATGGGACAGAGATGGCAAAAAAACCTGGCAGGGGTTATAACCCTCCCTTGCGCTATCCAAAATGAAAAAAACATTTTGCCTATATTTCTATTTTAAAGGGGTTGTAAAGGTTTGTGTTCTCTTTCGCCTTCATGCATCCTGTGCATTAAGGTGAAAAAACACTTGTCAGTGACCGGTCCCCCAGCCCCCCCACCGTTTTACTTACCTGAGCCCTGGAAATTCACCCGGCGGGGACGTGCTGTCCCTCTGCCCGGGGTTCTCGGCTCTTGATTGGATAGATTGATAGCAGCACAGCCATTGGCTCCTGCTGCTGTCAATCAAATCCAATGACCGGGGGGCGGGGCCGAGTCATGCATTCGGTGGCTATGGTAGCCGAATAATGGACTCGGGAGCGTACCCGCAAGGTAACCCCCCCGGGAGAGCGCTTCTCCTAGGGGGTTATCTGATGTGGTGAGGAGCCACCGAGGGACCCCAGAAGACAGTGTTCGGGGCCACTCTGTGCAAAACGAGCTGCACAGTGGAGGTTAGTATGACATGTTTTGTTGTTTAGAAAAAAAAAATAATCAAAGCTTTACAATAACTTTAAGCTGGCCATACATGGATTGAAATTTGGCCAGTTCAGCGGGGAGCGGCCGAGATACGATCTATCTATGACCAGGATGATTGTACCAAAGTCGATCCATCTGACTGTGTTGATGGGGGAATCGAGCAATTTTCTTTCCTTCAACCATGGAAAATCAAATCATCTGTGGGCTGCTTTACTTTCATGGGTTTCTGACAGAGATAAGTTCTTTTATGCATGTAGTATGAAGCTGTCCTCAAATTCAGGTTTTCTGGAAGAATGTTGCAAACTGCCAACCTCCCTCTTCTTATTGAGTGTCATGAATATATTGTAGCTAGACATGACAAGTTGCACATTTTTTTTAAACAGCCAACTGTACCAGGAGAGAAGTATATCTAAACTGGAAACTCTGTGATTCCCTCCACAAAGTGCACACTATAGAAGCTGTATAAAATAAATGAAATGGCTCTTCATTTACACAAATCTATCTACATTAACTGGAATAGCTCTAGGAAATATACAAAATTCTGGTCAAGATAGATGACTGCCAATGACAGGTCTCTGTTGACCCTGGATACATAGACACCCATGAGTAAATGTCCACCGTGCTCAATCCAATAGCTGATTATCGCACTCTCGCCGGAATGTTTGGTCATTTGAATATGTTTGTTATACAACAATGGATTTTTGTAAGCGAATGCTATAGAGCTCAATTTACATTTTCTAGTAAAACCTTGGATTGTTCCGGAAACATGCTTGTAATCCAAAGCACTCGTATATCAAAGTGAATTTCCCCATAAGAAATAATGGAAACTCAGATGATTTGTTCCACAACTATTTTTTCATAAGTCCTTCAGTTTATAGTCCATATAAAAAGATTATAGCAATGTGATAGGTTGTGTAAAATGTCCATCCATAAATGGCAGCCTCAACAAGGGGATTAGAAGCAAAATCCAGCAGAAGCTACAGAGTATAAAAGAGAAGAGAGGTTCCTCTAAGTGTAGCAATATAGTCTATGTGGACAGCTTTACCCCGGATGCCTGCATACTTAGATGTGCATGCTTTAATCATCAACCATGCGAGTTGCTAAATGTTGTACCTTCATTAAATGTAACCATATTACTACACTAATGCCGCGTACACACAATCGGACATTCCGACAACAAAACCTTGGATTTTTTTCTGACGGATGTTGGCTCAAACTTGTCTTGCATACACACAGTCATACAAATGTTGTCAGAAATTCCGAACGTAAGAACGCGGTGACGTACAGGACGTACAATGAGCCAAGAAAAGAAGTTCAATAGCCAGTGCGGCTCCTTCTGCTTGATTCTGAGCATGCGTGAGCTTTTGTGCGACGGACTTGTGTACACATGATCAGACTTTCCCACAACAAGCGAAGTTGTCGGAAAATTTGAGAACCTGCTCTCAAACATTTGTGTGTGGAAATTCCAACAGCAAATGTCTGATGGAGCCTACGCGGTCAGACTTTCCGACAACAAGCTCACATCAAACATTTCCCGTCGGAAATTCCGTACGTGTGTACGCGGCATTAGAGGTGCCTCTTTTCTCTTTTATACTGAGCTGTGACATAATGCTACTTGTATATCAAGACATCGCTCGTTTATCAAGTCAAATTTTCTAAAAAAAAATTTTGCTTGTCTTGCAAAGCACTCTCAGATCAAGTTACTCTCAATCCAAGGTTTTACAGTAATATGATTTTACTTTTTTTGGCACTTTAATACATACTTTTCTTTATCATTCATTGATGGACCTAGCGTGGTAGTCAGAAACCTTGGGTTATAGAGCAATTTGCAGGTGCAATGTACTGTAGGCACATAAACTGTAGCTATAAACCTTACCACCTCACACCTGCTTAGTTCAGCTTAGTCTCCTCAGTAGAACTGATGTCTCCTTCTCTGCTATATGTTTTGACTTGAATCGGGATACTGGGTAATAGAAATCCTGATAATGTCTTTCGATAATGATTGCAGGTTTTCCCAGTTCATTTAAAATACAAGTGTTCTGCAATCGATAGTCCTGCAGCCGGCAGTGACAACCCCTCTGTATTTGAGTTTATACAGGACTTCACTATTTAGCTCAGGGCAAATGTATCTGAGGATTCTTTGCGTTTCGGGACCAGAGCTCCAGCAGTTTAACTGTCCCCATTTCTGAAAACGTCCTCCTTTGAGTGACTTTATTTGGTTTTATGCTCAGTTTGCACCAAGGCTATATTTCTGAAGGAGTTTGTATTCTCCTTTTTACTTGAGTTACTTGTGCTTCATGTTACTTGGTTAGTTGGCCACATGTGGGAACCCTCCTCCTCTTTAGTTTCAATTTTAAAGACTGTGCTTAATTTTAAGTTTACAAGCTGGACACTTGGTGGAGGTCTGCTATTTATAGGCTGTGTGTGTGTTTTTTTTTTTTTTTTTTTGCTCTGGCAGCAATGCAACTATGGGTTTGCTATCCATTGCCAGGATGTGGTTAGGTTTACCACCTGTCTGGGATTCTCCCAGACAGTCCAGTTTTTAAATTATGTGTCCGGGTTCCAGTCCGCCTGAAACCGGCCACATTATTGAAACCAGACTGTGGATCCCCATGCTCCAAAGAGCCTGTGTGGTCTCCCTGTCACACCTGGACAGGAGGGGTGGTAGGAATAGCATTTACTGGAACCAGTCGGCTGTATTTTCCTCCCGCAGCTGCTGTATACCAGTTTCTGCACCTCCTACTCCCATCAGTTTCAGGGGCTGCAGGAAAAGTACAGCTGATCGGTTCTAGGTTCTTCTTCTCTCTGTTGATTTCCCCCCCCCCCTCGCCCCAGCTGGCAGAAGAGGAGAGGAGGGAAGCCAGCAGCTGGGAGGGATCTTTTCAGGATGGCGGGTGGGGAAGGGGCTGGTAAATATCACTCCCTGTGTTCATTCATAACTGAAGCATAGTAATCTGTTTACAGTGCTTCAGTTTGTGAATGAACAAGAAGCCACTCAGTACAGAGCACTTTCCCTTCATTCACTGTCCCGTGCAGCTGAGGCTGCAGACAAAGGTACTGGGGAATATCTGTCCTCTGCCTATTTTTCTGTCTCAAAAGTGAGACATCAGGGGTCTGTTTAGACCCTTGCTATTTCACCAAAACTCCCCAACAGGACTGGTAAAAAATTGTAAAAAATAATTAAATAAAATTGTGAAAAATAATAAAAATAAAACAAAATTACTGACACCATCCACTGCCCTACTGACGCCGTCCACTGCTCTACTGATCCTGTCCACTGCCTTACTCATACCTCCCAACCATCCCGGATTCGCCAGGACCATCCCGGGATTTGATGCAAGTCCCGGCAAATCAAAGCAATGTCCCAGAGTGGACCCCTTTGCAGTCATTGGTTGCTGGGACAGCCAGCATCTCTGCTACCGTAGACACACTTTGCAGGCTCGCACTAACCCTGGCACTGACCTAGATCAAACCTTGATCTAGGTATTTTTTCTTTATTTTTTTATTATTTATTTTTATTTTATTTTTTTTACACAATGTAGCTTTCCTCTCCATTCACAGAGAGAGAAACACAGGGGCAGGCTTCACAGTAACTGATCAGGCAGGCTACCACAGCGATCAGATGACCCGGAACTAGGTGTTCTGGGTCCTGATCATTAGTACATGCTGGGGCCGCATATATGTGCTGTGTCAGCATCAAGGGGTTAAGAACTGGTCAGTAGTATAACAGTGTAAGAAGGGCTTATTACACCTACCCTTCATGGGAGATGGTCTTTTCAAGCACTTGCCTAGCTTAAATCCTCAAAATGGCAATGTGGTGTTGAGTGAGTTCTTACCACAGATGCACAATCATTAGAAATCAACCATGCAAGTCAACACCTTCCTGTCCCACATCAAAATGTTCTTTTTCTCTCTCCTCCAGGTCAGGTTACATATCCCGGATTCACAAGTCTTCTGGGGTTAAAGGGGTTGTAAAGGTAAAAGTTTTTTCACCCTAATGCATTCTATGCATTAAGGTGAAAAAACATCCGACAATACCGGCTCCCCCCAGCCCCCCATTTTACTTACCTGACCCCTCGAAAGTCCCGCGCTAGCCCCCGACCTCCTCTTCGCCGCTCAGCCTGGCCATTGATTGGTTACAGTGGATGGATTGAAAGCAGCGCAGCCATTGGCTCGCGCTGCTGTCAATCAAAACCAATGACGTGGCGCGCTGGGGGGTGGGGCCGAGTGATACAGTGAGCGGCTATGGCCGCCGGCTGCATCACGGGAGCGTGCCCGCAAGCACTCAACACCATGCAAGGGAGTTCGCATGAAGGTGTTGCGGGGGGGGAGCCGAGACAGTCGCCGAGGGACCCCAGAAGACCAGGTTGGGGCCACTCTGTGCAAAACGAGCTGCACAGTGGAGGTAAGTATAACATATTTGTTATTTAAAAAAAAAATTTCTTTAGTGATCCTTTAAGCCCTCGTTCACACTGAGGGCGGGTTTGAAATTGTGCGAGTTCAGCTGAACTCTCACGATTTCAAATCCTTATCTCAGTGCGGGTTAATCCACAGATGTCTATTGAAATTGCCCCCAAAGTCACCAAAAGTAGTGCAGAACCTACTTTTGGGTATTGGTGCAGCGCCACAAAGTCGGCGTCGCACCGATTCGGGCAGTGTCGTTGCCGGCAATAGGCTCCGATTTGGCATGTCAAATCACAATGTGAACGGGAGCTAAGAGTGAGTTCTTACACCAGATGGGCAGGCGTAAGGGTCAACGATGTAAGTCAACTTCCTGTCCGATATCAAAATGTTATAATTCCCAAGAACTCTGATCCATGGGCTTAATCTGCTACTGCATGAATGTCCACCCCCACCATCTCCTTCTGAGGTGGAGGAATTTCTGCCTGCCTTAGCTGAGATCTGTAATGGGTACAAAAGGTGATCTCTACAGATTACAAGATAGTTTAATCTCCATCATCCCCCTGTTCAGTCCCGTAGACGTCCTGACGACGAAACGCGTAGGGCGTGGCCTAATCTGTGCTTCCCAACATTACTTGCTTGCAACAGCTGAAGGTTAACCGCGACTTTTGTCTATTATACTTGATTCATACTGTGAAATTGTGAGTACCTCTCCACTTGTTTAAATAAATTTTAAAAACGATTTTACTCTATGGGCACCCCTTCTCTCTTTTTACATGACACATCACGATCCTGAGTCTGCCAGAGATTGCCGTACAGTGGCTCAAAACTGTAACTGCCTGATACCCCTGCAGGGGTGAAGTGAGCCGGTGAGTGGCTGCACATTTAGAGTACGGATTCTTGAACAGCAGAAGGATTATAATCACAAACACCATATGCACAAAGTTATTGCACAAATAAGGACTTTTTATGAATCTGACAGAACGTTTACTGCACAATAAGGACTCTTTGTGAACTTGATAGCACGCTTGCACTTTACCAAGATTGTTTTTTGGATATTTATTAGTTCTTTCCACCACCGTTTGACCTCCCACACCCCCCTTTTTTTTCCCCCTCCGTTCCTCCCCCCCCCCCCCTTTCACCCCGTTTTGTTTTTGTTTTTGGTTTCCCTTAAACCTGATTCACTTCATGCACGTTCACTAAGTGCCATTTGAAATATAAGATTTACACAGCAACACTATGTATGGAGTTTGACACTATTATTATTTTATATTTTTATATTCTGTTCAACATTGTGAAATATCTTTTGAGGATATCACCATTTGATACCTGTACGTCTTGTTTAATCTTAGAAATACATAACATGCAGGTAGGAAATCATTAATCAGATAAAGGAACAGCGCCATACCCTTCTACTATATTAATCGAGGCTAAGATGGCGCCCACTCGTCTCCATGACACTGCTGGGCGGAAGCGACGTCAAAACGTCACTTCCGCCCATACTTTTTTTCATGCACATTTTTTTTCGATGTCATTTTTTTAAATTACTTTTTTTTTTTTTTTTATTGCATTTTAGTGTAAATATGAGATCTGAGGTCTTTTTGACCCCAAAACTCATATTTTAAGAGGTCCTGTCATGCTTTTTTCTATTACAAGGGATGTTTACATTCCTTGTAATAGGAATAAAAGTGACACAATTTTTTTTTTAAAAACAGTGTAAAAATAAATAATCATGTAAAATAAATAATTAAAAAAAAAAAAAAAATTTTTTAAAACCCCCTCGTTCCGACGAACTCGGGCGCAGAAGCGAACGCATCCGTGAGTAGCGCCAGCATATGAAAATGATGGTCAAACCACACATGTGAGGTATCGCCGCAATCGTTAGAGCGAGAGCAATAATTCTAGCCCTAGACCTCCTCTGTAACGCAAAACATGCAACCTGTAGAATTTTTTTAAACGTCGCCTATAGAGATTTTTGAGGGTAGAAGTTTGACGCCATTCCACAAGCGTGCGCAGTTTTGAAGCGTGACATGTTGGGTATCAATTTACTCGGCGTAACATTATCTTTCACAATATAAAAAAAAAAAATGGGCTAACTTTACTGTTGTCTTATTTTTTTATTCAAAAGGTGAATTTTTTCCAAAAAAAGTGCGCTTGTAAGACCGCTGCGCAAATACGGGGTGAAAAAAAGTATTGCAATGACCGCCATTTTATTCTCTAGGGTGTTAGAACCCCCAAACATATATTGTTTTTTTTTTTTCTAAGTAATTTTCTAGCAAAAAAAACTGTTTTAAACATGCAAACACCTAAATTTCAAAACGAGGCTGGTCCTTAAGTGGTTAATGTAAAAAGAGGATTTATAAGCTGTGGGCACTGTGGGGGGGGGGGGGGGGGGAGGATGAACTATTTTCCTATTACTGGGTTTAGTAACACTTTAACCACTTCAATACCAGTCACTTTCTCCCCTTCCTGCTAAAGATGAGCTCCGGCGTGTTCGCACACTCCACGTGCAGAGCCCGCCAGGAAGTCGGCACTGCGCTAATCACAGGCAGTGAGACATTTCCTGATCTCTGCAGCCGCACATCGGGAAAATGTCTCACTGCCTGTGATTAGCGCAGTGCCGTGCTGACTTCCTGGCGGGCTCTGCACGTGGAGTGTGCGAACACGCCGGAGCTCATCCTTCCTGCCCAGGACAATTTTGAGCTTTCAGTGCTGTCGCACTTTGAATGACAATTGCGCGCTCATACAACACTGTAACCAAACTAAATTTTTATCATTTTCTTCCCACAAATAGAGCTTTCTTTTGGTGGTATTTTATCACCTCTGAGGTTTTTATTTTTTTGCTGAACAAACCAAAAAAGTCTGACATTTAAAAAAAAAAAAAAATACGTTTTTCTTCCTTTCTATTATAAAATTTTCTCTTCTCCTTCACTGACGGGCAGTGATGAGTTGGCACTGATAATCTGGCACTGATGGGCACTGATGAGGAGGCACTGATATGTAGAATTGATGGGCACTGATAGGCGGCACTGATATGCAGCACTGATGGGCACCGCTAGGTGGCACTGGCAGGCGTCACTGATGGGCACTGGCAGGCGGCACTGATTAACACTAATAGATGGCACTGATGGGCAGCACTGATTGGGCAGGTACTGACAGGTGTTAATGCTGGGCACTGATTGGCACTGTGATGGACACTGGCAAAATGGTGGGCACTGATTGGCATTTTATTGGGCACTGGCAGAGGGTTACGATGGGGCACTGACTGGGCACCGATTGGCAGCCGATGGGTACATTTGATGGGGGCTGTGCTGATTATCAGCACAGACACCCCCTCTGACAGGGAGAGCCGCCGATCGGGCGCGAACCGAGGAATGCCGTTTACTGGCACTTCCTGGTTGTCGCGATGATCAGCTGTGATTGGTCACAGCTGATCACGTGGTAAGAAGCCTCTGTCAGAGGCTTATCACGATCGGAGATGCGGCGTGTCTGACACGCCTCACTCGCGATTGCCGCGCCGGCATGTTATCCTGCTGGATGTCCTATGATGCCCAGTCAGGATAACAGAACCACTTCCCAGTCGTCAATCTGTTATAGGCCAGGCGGGAAGTGGTTAAAGTGACACTAAACCTTTCGCGTTTTTTTTTTTTTTTTTTTTAAATAACAAACATATCATACCTTCACTATGCTGTTCGTTTTGCACAGTGTGGCCCAGGGCCTCGTCTACTGGGGTCATCTGGCAGCGCTCGTGGCTCCTCCTCGCATCGGTAAACCCCCTAGGAGAAGCGCTCTCTGTGGGGGTTACCTTGCAGGCGCGCTCCCGAGTCTATAGACGCAGAATGCCGGACTCGACCCCGCCTCCCGGTGCCCGCGTCTTTGGATTTGATTAACAACAGCGGGAGCCAATGGCTGCGCTGCTATCAATCTATCCAATCAAGAGCCGAGAACCCTGGGCAGAGAGGAATACATGTAATACACCAATGTGATACATGTAACATATTGGTAAAAAACGGGAGGAGGGAAAGGGGGATTGTTGGGACTTTAAATGAGGCAATGACTGGATACATTCATATGCCTCCATTATTTTTTTATATATATATATATATATATATTATATTGAAATAAAAAGAGAGGGCCTTTATTTGGGACTTTAGATGAAGCACACAACTACAGAATGGCAAAATAATCCATATGCAATAACATGTTTGATTCATATTAACTACACATATAAATCATGACAGAGTACAATTAAAAATTAGTAATACCAATATATAACACATTAATAATTCATACAGTGCCTTGAAAAAGTATTCATACCCCTTGAAATTTTCCAAATTTTTCACATTTTGTCATGTTACAACCAAAAATGTAAATGTATTTTATTGGGATTTTATGTGATAGACCAACACAAAGTAGCACATCATTGTGAAGTGGAAGGAAAATGATAAATGGTTTTCAATTTTTTTAATAAAAAATATGTGAAAAGTGTGGCGTGCATTTGTATTCAGCCCCCTTTACTCTGATACCTCTAACTAAAATCTAGTGGAACTGATTGCCTTCAGAAATCACTTAATTAGTAAATGGAGTCCACCTGTGTGTAATTTAATCTCAGTATAAATATAGCTGTTCTGTGAAGCCCTCAGAGGTTTGTTGGAGAACCTTAATGAACAAACAGCATCATGAAGTCCAAGGAACACACCAGACAAGTCAGGGATAATGTTGTAGAGAAGTTTAAAGCAGGGTTAGGTTATAACAAAATATCCCATCTCATGGAGCACTGTTCAATCCATCATCCGAAAATGGAAAGAGTATGGTACAACTGCAAACCTACCAAGACATGGCCATCCACCTAAACTGACAGGCTGAGCAAGTAGAGCATTCATCAGAGAAGCTGGGCCATGGTAACTCTGGAGGAGCTGCAGAGATCCACAGCTCAGGTGGGAGAATCTGTCCACAGGACAACTATTAGTCATGCACTCCACAAATCTGGTCTTTTTGGAACAGTGGCAAAAAGAAAGCCATTGTTGAAAGAAAGACATAAGAACTCTGTTTGCAGTTTGCGAGAAGCCATGTGGGGGACACAGCAAACATGTGGAAGAAGGTGCTTTGGTCATATGAGACCACAAAATGTAACTTTTTGGCCTAAAAGCAAAAAGCTATGTGTGGCGGAAAACTAATTTGTAGCCCGCCTGAGTCAATACTTTGTAGAACCACCTTTCGCTGTGATTACAGCTGCAAGCCTTTTTGGGTATGTCTCTACCAGCTTTGCACATCTAGAGAGTGAAAGTTTTGCCCATTCTTCTTTGCAAAATATCTCAAGTCTTTCCAGAGATTCTCGATTGGATTTAGGTCTGGACTTTGACTGAGCCAGTCTAACACATGAATATGCTTTTATCTAAACAATTCCGGTGTAGATCTGGCTGCATGTTTAGGGTCATTGTCCTTCTGGAAGGTGAACCTCCACCCAAGTCTCAAGTCTTTTGCAGACTAATGCCCCGTACACACGGTCGGATTTTCCGACGGAAAATGTGTGGTAGGACCTTGTTGTCGGAAATTCCGACCGTGTGTAGGCTCCATCACACATTTTCCATCGGTTTTTCCGACGCACAAAGTTTGAGAGCAGGATATAAAATTTTCCGACAACAAAATCCGTTGTCGGAAATTCCGATCGTGTGTACACAACTCCGACGGACAAAGTGCCATGCATGCTCAGAATAAATAAAGAGATGAAAGTTATTGGCCACTGCCCCGTTTATAGTCCCGACGTAAATGTTTTACGTCACCGCGTTCAGAATGATCGGATTTTCCGACAACTTTGTGTGACCATGTGTATGCAAGACAAGTTTGAGCCAACATCCGTCGGAAAAAATCCTAGGATTTTGTTGTCGGAATGTCCGAACAAAGTCCGACCGTGTGTATGGGGCATAACAGGTTTTCTTCTAAGATTGCCTTGTATTTGGCTCCATCCATCTTCCCATCAACCCTGCAGCTTCCCGATTCCCGCTGAAGAAAAGCATCCCCAGAACATGATGCTGCCACCACCATGTTTCACGGTGGGGATGGTGTGTTCAGGGTGATGTGCAGTGTTAGTTTTCCGCCACACATTGCGTTTTGGTTTTAGGCCAAAAAGTTCAATTTTGGTCTCACCGACCAGAGCACCTTCTTCCACATGTTTGCTGTGTCCCCCACATGGCTTCTCGCAAACTGGACTTTATACGGCTTTCTTTCAATAATGGCTTTCTTCTTGCCACTCTTCCATAAAAGGCAAGATTTGTGGAGTACACGACTAATAGTTGTCAGGTGGACAGATTCTCTCACCTGAGTTGTGGATCTCTGCAGCTCCTCCAGAGTTAACATGGGCCTCTTGGCTGCTTCTCTGATGAATGCTCTCCTTGCCTGGCACAACTGATAGAAGTGGAGAGGACTATAAGCTAAAGAAGATGTACTAGTGACAAGAGACCCAGGTGGAAGGTGAGAATGCTGAGAGGTCAGAACTGTCTCTCACTAGGGCTGCAACTAACGATTATTTTCATAATCGATTAGTTGGCCGATTTATTGTTTCGATTAATCGGTTGATAAGCTGATAAAAAAGTGTTGTGTATAATTTAGTTAATATGTAAAGTTTAAAAAAAAAAGGCAATTTATTCTTAAATATCTCTATGCAGTGGTAAATATGAATAACTATATGGTTAGGGAGCAAAATATCTAATCCACTCTGAGAATAACAGACAGAAGAGATATACTGCATATAATATTAGAGAAGAGATATACTATATATGCTATTAGAGGATATATACTATTAAAAGGGTGAATCTGGTAAATATCATCAGACTCGGATCAAATTTTTTTTTTTTTTTTTAATTTAAAAAACAATGTCTTCTTTAAAAAAAAAAAAAAAAAATGGCATTTTAAGAACTCCCTTTAAATTTTTCTAATCGTTAGTGGGGTAAAATTGACATTCATTTTCAACCACGGTGACAATTTGGAAATAATAGAAAACTTCTTGGTCAAAGGAATTTTCATATGGTGTATGTGGTTTTCGTTCATTTTTAAAAACACAATGTTAAAAACAAGTGAAAATTTCAAACATTCTTTCATTCAGCGAATGTACAAAGATTTTTCGTCTCAATATTCTCGTCTGAAAATTGATCCGTGTGGCCAGCATAAGGCTCGGTACACACCTATGCAGTTTGCTTTTGATGTGTTTCTGCAGTGCTTTTTGCTGTGCGTTTTGATTTTTGTGCACGTGATTTTGCTGCGATTTGCATTTTTGCATCTTTTTGGCCAATTTGTTGTTGGGCAGATTAAAAAACACAAATTGCTGCAAAAACGCATTACCTGCTTTTCTGCAGCTTCTCCATGGAAGTCTATTGAACCAAAAAAGCACCGTTTTGCGTTAAAAAAAAAAAAAAAGTCCATGACCCTTTCCAAATACGCAGCGGCTGAAAAAAGCATTGATGTGAACATGTCCCATAGGAAACCATGTAAATGAACTGTAGTGCATTTCTGCAAAAAGCACCAAAAAACACAGATGTGAACCAGGTGTAAGATGTTTAGTAACATAATGGGGTTAAAAAAAACTAAAATTAGCCCTTTTTAGTACAAAAAAAGCAAATAATCACTACTGTAAGGGGTTCATTTTTTTTACTGTAGAACTGTGAAAGTAACATTTACAGTAGTGATTTGCTCTTTTTGTACTATAAAAGGCTCAATTTAATTTTTTTTAACCCCCATTATGTTACTGGCCGATTAATCGATTATGAAAATAGTAATCGATTATTTTCATAATCGATTAGTTGCCGATTAATCGATTAGTTGTTTCAGCCCTATCTCTCACCATAGAAAAGGAGTGGTTGAGGAAAAGGAAATACCAGATAAGGACCAGTGAAAGAAAAAAACAAAGAACCCCAGTAATACCTTGTACTTAGGGCAGAAAGCATAGTCTAGAATGGTGCATAGTGTCTTTAGATTGCGAGGGACAAAAGAATTTGGTATTTGTAGTGATGTGCAGCTGCCGGACACTCCCAACGTCACGCTGCCGGAATCTATGGGGAGGCGGCATCTGTGCCTGAGTGGCTGTTCCTTCTGAGTGGCCAACTTCCTCTTGTTATGCGCAGATAGGAAACGCATCCCATCGGCGCGTGACGCCGATGCACAATGAGTACCCGCCCTACCCCAACACCCCCCCCTTCTAAAAAAAAGAACGAAAGAGGGGGAAGTCCCGGTGCGCATCGCACCTCCCAGAAATGAGAAAAACACAAGCTGCCCTCAGCAAAGCCATGGAAAATGAACCACTATATTAGTAAAGGTCATATTGGCAGATATATACAGAATTGGACTATATAAACAAAATAAAACATATCATCCATAGTCGCATGCTTCCATCCCATATACTATTGGTAAAAAAGGGGGAGGAGGGAAGGGGAATTGTTAACTATCGGTACTTGTAGTTCTCCCATGCACAAAACCGTGCATGAATGATGCGGCCAGGTGAGCAGAGCCGCACACGGCTGCAGTTTTTTAAAAATTGTGACAGCAAGTTCAGGGAAAGGATCCCCGGCTCACTGTCACTAGAGGCAGCAGGTCGGGGAGAGGCTGCAGCAGTGGAAACATGTTACATATTCAACCCTAAAAACAGGTGGAACATGTAACATATTTCCAAAGGTGAACTTATCCTTTAAAGGCTCTAAACAATTTCATACGTCCTATACAAATTTGAATCTATTTGTTCAATTATTGCCTTCCTTCATCTGGCAGACTTCTTAGTGTGCATTGCAGTAAAGGATGTGTATTATTATTTTTTTTTTTTTATCATAAAGTTTATTTATTTTGAATAAAACACATAAAAACAGCGGTACATTCTCAACAGTCGTCATCTATAACATGAGTGGTAATTCAACAGAATAATAGCCGTCATCAGTTCAGTAGATCCAATCTAACCAGTGAAGTACATTGCACTTAGATGTCATATACAAGAGAAAATGGCATTCCAGTATTTAGAAGTAGTAGAGCAGATAAAGTTTATCAGTGGAGCATATTGCATAGAGGGCATAGGGTGGAATAGGGGTGGGGGTGGGGCATGCGCTGGTAGATCTGCAGTTATGGACCCAATCCTGACATAGACTGTATCAAGTGTAAACAGGGATGAGGACCCATGTGGTTACTATGTTCCAACTGTAATATAGACATTGGGGGGGTTGGGTTCGCCCTTATAGTGATAGTGAGATCTCAGTTAATCCCGTGCTAGTCTCAACATGCCCTTAACCCTATTCTAAAGTGAGTCGCCTCTCTCGAGTCCACGACGCCCAGATTTTTTCAAATTTCTTGGGGAAGTTACGTCCTAGATATGTTAGTTTATAGAGTGGCAGGGCTGCATCCACTAGGGCTCTCCATTGTTGTACCGTTGGGGGAGCGGAATCATTCCATTTTAGGAGGACCGCTTTCCTCGCGTAGAAGGCTGTGTAGAGTACAAACTGTTTTTTAGCCTGTGTTGCCACTAGTGTGTCTACAATACCTAGTAGCAATGGTAGCGGGTCACAGGGAACTCTGAGTTTAAAGGATGTGTATTTACACATTGCTATCCTTCAGGCCTGCAACGATTTCTTTGTTTTGCTGTGAGCGAATACGACTTTCAGTTTGTTGCTCTTCCCTTTTGGCCTTGCCTTGTTCCCAAGGGTATTCCAAAGCCCTCGCTCCAGTTCTGGGCTTCCATTGTCGCAAAGGTACTCTAAAAATCAGAGACTTGGACGAGCTGTTACTTTGCAAACAGAACTCTCTGGCCAAGATGGTCAGCATGCACTTGCAAACCAAGATATCTCTGGCTTGGTGACTTCTGTGCCCTGCCTTGTCTGAGGGAAAGTTTTTTTTTTTTTTTTTTTTTTTTCCTTTTTCTTCCCTTACATTGAAAGATTGTCACGATGGATGCCAACCTTTTGAGTTGGGACAGAGTTCTGAACAAACTGTCTGTTCAGTGTTGGGCCCTGGAGAAATCAAAACTTCCAATCAGCGTTCTATAATCTGATTTCATTGGATCTCCCCCTTCCTTCTGTCCAGTAATGCAGTTCGTATTCAGTTAGACAATACCACGGCTTGGGCTTACATCAACAATTGGGGTCACCAGGAGTGTGTCTGCGGCGTCAGAAGTAAAATCCATCTTATCCTGGGCAGAACTTGTATAACCAATCTCCATGGTGCATATTCCAGGGGTGGATTTGTAGCGTATGGTATGACAACCTCCTTCATCTGTTAGCTGACGATCTTTGGTCTATGCCAGATTGTACAGATCTCCTCTTATCTCAGGGACTGAATTTTCATTCTGCATCTCCGTGTCTGGGTTTAAAATCTTGACTGGTAAAACCCAGGTTTTGAGATAAAGGTATTGCAGATTCATGATGATACATAAAAGCTCATAAATCTACTTCCCAAAGAATTTACAATAGTATGTGAAAAGCTTACTTTTGGTGGTGCAAGACTTGTGAGCATGACTTGTCAGTGGGCCATATACTTTCTTTCCTTCAGCACTATCAAAGATCAGATATCTGCCTTATTTGTTTTCAATGCCACTACTAATTCTTAAATTCGTACTTTCTTTGTGCATATTGTTCCACCTGTGCAGCCCCCCACTTAAACCTTGAGATTCAAACCTAGTCTTGTGGGTGTGGGACATCTCCTTAACATTGTTGTACCTTTTAAGGTAGCCTTTCTTGTAGCCATCACATCGGCTAGAAGGATCTCTGAATTATCAGCATTATCCTTTAAGGAGTCTCATTTCATCTTACAAAGAGAGAAGGTTTTTTGAGTCTAGTGCCCTCTTTTTTTACCCAAAGTGGTGTCTGCTTTTCATCTTAATGAAGAGATTGTGCTACCCACCTTGTGTCCAGCTCCAGTTCATATCAAGCAGATTTCTCTTTATTGTCTGGATGTTGCGAGGGCCAACAGGATTTACCCTGCAGCTACTGCTTCTTTTAGGCAAATGGAATTCCTATTTGGTACTCCAGAAGGGCCTTCAAGAGCTTCCCCGGGCCGCCAGTTCCACTCTTTCTAAGGTTCCACTCTTTTTAAGGTGATTGGAGAGGGTGTTGTGCAGGGAAAAACAAGAAGGGCACATCAGCGTAGTACATTACCTCAAACACCATTTATTAAAGCATAATTATAGGCAAAATGTATTGTTTTGGACAGAGTGGAGATGGGCTAGAACTCCTGTTTTATTTTTAGTGTTTACAATTATTATTGAAAGAGAAAGTAAAACAAAATTCCAGTTTTTGGGTTAGCCCCAGAAAAGAAATAGAGAGGAACTCTTCCAATAGGCACACTAGTTCTGGTGACTTAACCTCCCTGGCGGTATGATCATTTCAGATTTTAGGTGCTGAAAGCGGTACAATTATTTTGCATGGAAACTTGGCGTTTTATATTGTAGGCCTGTAATTCTTTGGAATAATTCACTTAAATCTGTCCAAACCAGAGTCTAGTAGAAACACGAAATCATAAATTATAATATAATAAATAACTATAAATAATTATACCAAATAATATAATATTAAAAACTATTCAATAATGTAATCAAATCAAAAACACTGAAATTTGCTCAGTTGCAGAATTGTCACTGTCATTACTTTTCAGTGTTTGATGACGGATCTCCCCACAAATCACTATCGCTCAATTCTGCGAGTGATTCCAATTTATTATCGCTGTTTTTCTAGCTGGTCTAAAACCACTTTTGATGTAAAAAAAACGGTTTTGGTTGCTATGGAAAATCTCCAGTTTCCAGGCAGAAAGAACAGTTTATTTTTTAAAAAGTGCCTCCTTTTTATATTTGAAATTCGCCCAACTTGGGCATTGAGGAGTACTTGGGCTTTTTGTCATCAGGCATCTGTGACTCAGATTTGTAAGGCTGCAACCTGGTCTTCTGTTAACAACATGCTTTCTACATTTTGCAAGGGCAGTGTGTCTACTTCTGTAAATGGTAGTTCTGGTCACAAATTTCTGCAGACAGCTGTTTAATGCCCTTGTTTTTTCCCACGTTTTTATGTTGGCAATTTTTCTTTGTTGGGCTAGTCCACCTGAGTAGTTCTGTGTGCCCGCCCCTCTGTTCAAACTGCTTTTGTTATGTTGCCTAATATCAGAGCTGTGCCTCTTAATGAACAATATGGCTTCCTCCCCTAAATGCACAATGCTGTCCCCTTGGACTGCTTGCTACAACTGTCGAAGTGTGAGATGGGAGGGGTTATACCCTTAAATGGGTAAGCCTTCAGTCGCCTAGTGTCTATTTCTCCTTTTAAGCAGCAGTATAGTTCTATGTTGCTTAATATCATCAGAGCTATGTCTCTCAATGTGCTCTTTTTTTAATCCCTATAAATATCTTTTCTCTGAGGCCATTGGGAGACACTGTTCTCTTTGCGTTTTGCTATCATTCTCTATTCGGACTGCTTCCTATAACTGAGCAGATGAGTCTTGGTATGGAGCATAACCTCAAGTGGGCTGGCCTTTAGTTTACCATGTGTCTAGTGTCCATGTTTCCTTTAGGTGGCAGTATAGCCCTAGGTTCCTACTATTAAGCTGTGTCCCTTAATGGACTATAATAAAAAGGAATTTACGGTGAAGAAAAAAATCCTAAATTTACCCAGTAGCTATTTTGTGAGTTGCACCATTATTCAGGCTGTCATTTCCTTAGAAACTGGGTGGGGGTGCTGCTTTGTGAACAGTTCTGTACTGCCTACTTAAATTAAATCTGTCCTCACTTTCTACATGCTAAACTGCCAGAAGACATAAAAAGCGAGAATCTAAAAATCCTTGCACAGACTCAGGTCTCGGAATACCCCTCCAGAGTTTAAAATCTGGTTGCTCTATAAAATTAGCTTTGGTTTGGAAAACTGCTGTTAATCATGTTTAGTATGCAGAGAACTTGGGTTCATCAGCAGAACTGATAGTAATTATTACAGATATGTAATATGAAGCAAATTGAATGTGTTGTTTTCTTCTGCTCTTTTTATCAGCAACCAAACTACTGGAGCTTTAAGGTCAGTATATCTACTATCACACCCCTGGTGTTGCATGCGTGTTCCTTCCTTTGCATGTATTTTGTCTGAATTGTCTGTGGCTGTATACTTGGGTATATTAACAAACAATAAAGGACAGCTCCTGACCCATGAGGTCAGGGACCCAGTCATGACTGTTTACTTCCTTTTTAACATTTTGTGGCTTTACCCTTGGTTTCAAATGGAAAGATGCTGTCTGTAACCATTTGGAAAGATTTCACCTATTGTTCTGGCAGTATAGAAGGTGATGGAAAATCCTTCCAAAGAGGATATATACAAAAAAATGGATTTGTGACTTACCTGTAAAATACTTTTTTTTTTTTTTTTTTTTTTTTTTTTTGGAGTACAGTACCGGACCGGCATAGTCTTAGATGACTGTGTTATATGCGGCAACTTTCAAGTGATTGAACACTGAAAAAACAAAGGCCCCCATATAATCCCTCCCAGTCTTTGTAAACCCTTGTTGTGTGTGTTTTTCGTTTTTTTTTCTTTTTTTTTTTTTTTTCAAGCAATATGAGGATACACAGACAGAGAGGAGGGTTCTATGTGCTGATGTACTGTACTTAAAGAAAATGATTTTACAGGTAAGTTAAAAATCCTGTTTTGCTAATCGCACCATACAGGACACAGGCAGTCAACTGGGATGTCCAAAAGCAATACAAAAACAAGGGGTGGCCAACACAGCAAGAAATGTCAACAGGCTAACAGAACAAGAGGTTAAGGACCCTAACTCATATGATAGCCTGGAACACTTTTCAGTCTAAAGCTGTCATAAGCAGAGGCCCAGATATCCACCTAGTGAAATTTCACAAATGCGAGAACAGAGGACTAAGTCATGGCCTTGCAATCTATGTAACAGATGCTGATGCTGAAAAGCCCATTGGCTCTGGTAGAGTATGCAGACCCTATCCTGCAAAGAACTGGCTTGTACAATGACTTGGATAATCCATAAGACTATGGTGGAAAGAGATGCAGGACTTTCCTTGCAGGAAACTTCAGGAAGGACCATGAGGTTATCAAACTATTCTAAAAGAAGCCCTAGTTGAGAGCTAAACCCCTACAACATAGGAACGGTCCATACAGAAGGGAAACCTCTTGGTGATATTTTTGACCTGGAAAAAAAGATGGCAGGATAACATGGGTGAGATTATTCGTGTAAAACCAAAAAGGTTCCCTGCACAACACGGCTGCCAGCACCAAAACGTACCTGACCAAGGAGATTGCAACAAGGAAGAACAACCTTGCATGCAAGGAGAGCCAAAGGAATATCCCTAATAGGCTTGAAGGAAGGCCCTTAAGGTGTCACCGGAGAGCATCTTGGGGGAGCAATATGAGCTACCCCCCCCCCCCCCCCCCGCATAAAGGCCTTCATCAAGGAGAGGCCAGCATTTGCTAATAGAGGATAGACCAGACGAGAGATAAGGACTTTAACGGTACCACTCCAATTGTAATAAAATGTCAAATATTTATTGTACAATTTTTAAAAACATGTAAACAAAGGACGACACATATCAATAAGACATTAACATATACACACAATTTGTGTGATATTTAGATAGTAGTTGCCTCATCATCCCTGCTAAAATTGGATGATTGCTTGCTGTGACTTTGACGCGTTTCGTGGGTTACTGCCCGCTTCATCAGGACGAGAACTACAGCCAAGCTCTATGATAGAAAATACATATTTTATCAATTTCAATACTGCAATTATTTGAAAGAGCTTACTCCTGATGGAATGGGTGCTCTACATACCTATAGCATATGTAACAAACCGTATACAGAAGATAAACACACTGATATTACGACCAATTGACAACTCCTTCAACAGATGGGGTAGTTTATCTGGCTTCTGTCCACTGTATCACCAGGGTTAAGGTTCAAACCAAAATTACAATTTATAGTAATGGTAAGTATCTAAAACATAGGTAAGAGCCATACTGGGTAATATTCATATACAGTATCTCACAAAAGTGAGTACACCCCTCACAATTCTGCAAATATTTTATATCTTTTAATGTGACAACACTGAAGAAATTAAACTGCTACAATGTAAAGCAGTGAGTGTACAGCTTGTATAACAGTGTAAATTTGCTGTCAAAATAACTCAACACACAGCCATTAATGTCTAAACCACTGGCAACAAAAGTGAGTACACCACTAATTGAAAATGTCCAAATTGGGCCCAATTAGCCATTTTCCCTCCCCGGGGTCATGTGACTCGTTAGTGTTACAAAGTCTCAGGTGTGTTAAATCTGGTGTTATCGCTCTCTCTCATACTGGTCGCTGGAAGTTCAACATGCCACCTCATGGCAAAGAACTCTCTGAGGATCTGAAAAAAAGAATTGTTGCTCTACATAAAGATGGCCTAGGCTATAAGAAGATTGCTAAGACCCTTAAACTGACCTGCAGCACGATGGCCAAGACAATACAGAGATTTAACAGGACCGGTTCCACTCGGAACAGGCCTTACCATGGTCGGCCAAAGAAGTTGAGTGCACATGCTCAGCGTCATATCCAGAGGTTTCTTTGGGAAATAAACGTATGACTGCTGCCAGCATTGCTGCAGAAGTTGAAGGGGTGGGGGGTCAGCCTGTCAGTGCTCAGACCATACGCCGCACACTGCATCAAATTGGTCTGCATGTCGTCCCAGAAAGAAGCCTCCTCAAAAAGATGATGCACAGGAAAGCCCGCAAACAGTTTGGTGAAGACAAGCAGACTAAGGACATGGATTAGTGGAAACTTATTTGGTTCGGATGGTGTCAAGCGTGTGTGGCGGCAACCAGGTGAGGAGTACAAAGACAAGTGTGCCTTGCCTACAGTCAAGCACGGTGGTAGGAGTGTCCTTGTCTGGGGCTGCATGAGTGCTGCCGGCACTGGGGAGCTACAGTTCATTGACAGAACCATGAAAGCCAACATGTACTGAAACATAGCACGGCAGTATTCCAACAGAACGATCCCAAACACACCTCCAAGATTACCACTGCCTTGCTAAAGAAGCTGAGGGTAAAGGTGATGGACTGGCCAAGCATTTCTCCAGACACCCCATTGAGCATATGTGGGGCATTCTCAAACGGAAGGTGGAGTACAAGGTCTCTAACATCCACCAGCTCCGTGATGTCATCATGGAGGAGTGGAAGAGGACTCCATTGTAAACCTGTGAAGCTCTGGTAAACTCCATGCCCAAGAGGGTTAGAAAATAATGGTAACCACACAAAATATTGACACTTTGGGCCCAATTTGGATATTTTCACTTAGGGGTGTACTCACTTTTGTTGCCAGTGGCTTAGACATTAATGGCTGTAGGGCTGAAACGATTAATCGATAATGCAAATAATTGACAACGGTTTTCATTATCGATTGGTTGGTCTGCTAACGGCATGCACCTTCCTCCCTGCCAGTCCCGCCTCTGCCCAAGTCCCGTAAATCCTCTGTGTACAAGCTGGCGCCACTATAGTCTCATAGCGCCGCTCATGTGACCTGGCACATCTGCCTCTCTCCTCACTGACATCAGCAGGGTATTCTCAGCCCTGTCCACTGCTTCGAGGGAAGAGAGAGAGAGACGTGAGCACCGAGCTGCCATATAAGGTAGCGACTTTTACTTTTTTTAATGCAGTGAGTGAACTTGGCAAAACAAAAATTTAGTTTTTTCTGTGTTCCTGGGGGGGGATAGTACCCCGTCATTGGTGTTCCTGGGGGGGGAATGGTGCCCCATCATTGGTGTTCCTGGGTGGGAATAGTGCCGCATCGCTGGTTTCAGTTTGAGGAATACACAGACCTCTCCCTCGTACACTCCGGTCTGGAGCCGCCACCTCTCCTTCCCACACTCCAGTCTGGTTCCTCCAGCCCGCTTTCTATCGCAACCTCATTATTATTTGAAATAAACAAAAAAAAATGGCATATCCATATTTTTTTTTTTTTTATGATTCTTTTTTCGATTAATCGAAACAATAATCGGCCAACTAATCGATAATGAAAATAATCGTTAGTTGCAGTCCTAAATGGCTGTGTGAGTTATTTTGAGGGGACAGCAAATTTACACTGTTATTCAAGCTGTATACTCACTACTTTAACATTGTTGCAAAGTGTAATTTCTTCAGTATTGTCACAGAAAAAGATATATAATATAATATATAATAAAATACAGTAAAACCTTGGATTGCGAGCATAATTCATTCCAGAAACAAAGCGCTCATATACCTGTATCGAAGCAAATTTTCCCATAAGAAATAATGGAAACTCAAATGATCCGTTCCCCAACTATTTATTTATTAGACCCCTTTCACACTGGGGCGGTTTGCAGGCGTTATTGCGCTAAAAATACCGCCTGCAAACCGACCCAAAACAGCCGCTGCTGTTTGTTCAATGTGAAAGCCCGAGGGCTTTCACACTGAAGCGGTGCGCTGGCAGGAGAAGAAAAAATCTCCTGCAAGCCGCATCTTTGGAGCGGTGAAGGAGCGGTGTATTCACCGCTCCTTCACCGCTCCTGCCCATTGAAATCAATGGGACAGCGCGGCTATACCGCGGCTATAGCCGCGCTATGCGAGTGGTTTTAACCCTTTTTTGGCCGCCAGCGGGGGGTTAAAACCGCACTGCTAGCGGCCGAATACCGCGGTAAAACAGCGCTAAAAATAGCGCTGTTTTACCGCCGACGCCCCCTACCGCCCCAGTGTGAAAGCAGCCTAAGTCCTTTAGTTTATATCCATATAAAAAAGATTATAGCGATGTGATAGGTTGTGTAACCATAAAATGTCCACCCACAAATGCAGCCTCCACAAGGGGTTTAGAAGCAAAATCCAGCAAGAGCTACAGAGTATAAAAGAGAAAAGAGGTTCCTCTAAGTGTAACAATATGGTTACATTTAATTAAGGTAAAACATTTAGCAACTCACGTGGTTGATTAAAAAAGGCACAGTATGCAGGCATCCGGGGTAAAGCTGTCCACATAGACCATCCCCCGCACCGCCGGCTCTCACCGCTGTCAGTTTGCAATCATGACTGAGAAGAGCACAATTGATTACCTTGCTCTTCTGGGCCAATTTGGTGCCACGAGAATAACTGTAATGCCCTCCACCTTGATCCTGCATAGCAGTTGAGAAAGGATCTTTATAGAAGGAAGAAGTAGATGAGGGAGAACTAAACCCAGAGTCATCAGAGGATCCCTGGGCCTTGCAAAAAACTGGCCCTGGATATTATGTATGACATTCCATACCTGCAATAAAGGTTAAGAGATCTTGCAAACTACTGAAAAAATGACTTTCCTGGTCCGCAGTTAGGTACTCAAAGGAATCCAGGCAAGAAAACGTCTAGTAAAAGCCAGTAAGCTCTGTCGATTATAAAGGAAACGTCCAACACCGAAGGACACTAGCACAACATTGAGAATCATTGGGGGTAGGAGGGGTTATATGGGGGTCCTTACAGCTCTTCTTTGCCAGTGGCCAATCACCTAAAATGTAGTAGCATATAACCTAGTAATCTAAAACAAAGCCTGTGTTCTGTACTATACCATTTAAAACACATTTTAAATAGAGTGAGGAAGGGTAAAACTTTTCAGTTTTTTGTGCTTTTCTGTTCCAGTGACAACTGTAAATCGCATTTTTTGTACATGTATTAAAGGGACAGGAAGAGAGGGAAAACTCTTCTCAGCAGGGTCATGGACAGAAAAAAAATGACAAATGTTTAGCTTCTATTAGGCTTATAAATCCTAATTTGTTTAAAAATGTGCACCTCCAGGTTGCATGGGAATAACGTTGATGACATGACCCAGTTTAGATTCTTTACCAAGTCCCTGTGTTTTGCTTTTTAGTTAAGCCTCTGGTTGAGTGTACATAACAGGTACAGTCATGGCCAAAAATATTGGCACCCCTGCATTTCTGTGAGATAATGCGCCACTTCGCACAGAAAATTGTTGCAATTACAAATGTTTAGACATTCTCTTTGTTTATTTCTTTTGTTTGTATTGGTATGACACAAAGTGGAGAAATGAAAAGCCAAATCTGACACAGTCCACGCAAAACTCCAAAAATGGATTGGAAACAATTATTGTCATCCTCAATTTAATAGTTGGTAGCACACCCCTTGAAAAAAATAAGTGAAATTAATCGCTTACTGTAACCATCAATGAGTTTCTTACACCTCTCTACTGGAATTTTGGACCACTCCTCTTTTGCCAACTGCTCCAGGTCTCTCCGATGAAAGGGCTCCTTTTCCCAACTGCTGTTTTGAGATCTCTCCACAGGTGCTCTATGGGATTTGGATCTGGACTTGCTGGCTAGTTGACTGATCTCCAGTTCTTTAACTTAAACCATTTCTGGGTGCTTTTTGAAGTGTGGTTTGGGTCATTATCCCACTGTAAGACCTATGACCTCTGATGGAGACCCAAATTTCTGACACTGGGCCCTACATTGCACCTCAGAATTCTTTGGTAGTCTTCAGAATTCATAATGCCATGCACACGGTCAAGAACAGTCAGTGCCTGAAGCAGCAAAGCAACCCCAAAACATCAGTGAACCTCCACCATGTTTGACTGTAGGGACTGTATTCTTATCTTTTTAAATGTCTAATTTCTTTTTCTGAAAACAGTAGAATGATGGACTTTACCAAAAAGCTGTAATTTTGTTTCATCTGTCCACAGCACATTCTTCCAAAACGATTTTGGCTTCCTCAGGTAAGTTTTGGCAAACTCAAATCTGGCTTTTTAATGTTTGTGTCAGCAATGGGGTCCTCCTGGGTCTCCTACCATAGCGTCCCTTTTTATTCAGATGGCGATGTATAGTGCAAGCTGACACAGTTGTACCCTGTGCCTGAAGGTCAGCTTGAATTTGTCTGGAAGTTGATTGAGGTTTTTTATCCAGCATTCAAACAATCCTTGCAATCTTTTGTCAAATTTTCTCTTTTGTCCATGTCCAGGGAGATTAGCTACAGTGCCAGGGCTGTAAACTTCTTGACAATGTTGCACACAGTGGACACGGAACTTTAAGATCTCTGGAGATGGACTTGTAACCTTGAGATTGTCATCCTCAATTTTAGTTCTCAAATCCTCTTTGGTGCTCTTTCTCTTCTCCATGCTCCATGTGGCACACAGAAACACGCAACAGAAAGGTTGAGTCCATTTTTCACCATTTTAACTGGTTGCTGGTGTGACTTCTATATTGTCAGCACCTGTTAATTGATACAGGTGAGTTTAATTACAAATTACAGGAGCATCACAATCTTGGAATGCAATTGTTTGTTTCTTACAATTTTTAGAAGGTGCCCTATATTTTTGCCCAGTCCATTTTTGGAGTTTTGCGTGGAATGTGTCAGTTTTGGCTTTCTGTGTCTCCACTTTTTTGTGTCATACCAATGCAAACAAAAGAAATAAACATGGGAATGCCTAAACATTTGTAATTGCAAAATTTTCTGTGCAAAAGTGATGCATTGTCTGTCAGAAATGCAGGGGTGCCAATATTTTTGGCCATGACTGTATATTATTACCCCCATAAAGGTGCTGGACTGTAAAAATCTTCAGTGCACAGCTGCACGAGACCCATTTCATTTTTGGGGATAGTTCTAGTTGGGGCCTATTACACCTGAACTTAATGGAGAGAATTCATTAAAGCTGCTGCTCCACTTTTCTGGTGTTAAACCCTCATGTTAATGTATTGCACCAAATTCATGAAGCATGTGTGACACTTTTGGCTGTGACAGCTACTCGTGCGACGAATTCAGTTCTAAACTGTGCCACTTTTACATTGCGTCACATTGAATGCACCAAAATGTAAATGTTGAGCTTATCTCTTTTTGGAGCACAGAGAAAAACTGTCTCAGAAAGTGTCTCTCCTACATTCAAAAAGTGGCGAAGCATGAATCACATTCAAGCGCAAGTTCTAGACAAGTACATGAATTTGTCTCTTTCATCTACACTTTTAGAATGCATGAGACACTTTTGCAAAATCTGTCTGCACCAGTCTTTATGAATTCCAAGGAATGTGCTGTAGTGCAAGCATTTTGATGCACCAAATATATACTGTAAGTCCTGCTGCATTTTTGCAGTGCATTTTAATATAGTAATGAATTCTTATATTACACGCTGTTCAGTTTAGCTAAGAGTAAGTACATCTCATGGAAATGGTTGCTTTTTGCAACAGACAAAGATTAAATCTTCATTAAAAAAAACATACAGTTAAAGGTATATATTGATAAATATCAATATATATGTGGTGCACAATGAAAAAAGGAAGTGCACCCTTAGCCTTAGAAGCTGGTATTGCCCTATTATTATACACAGTTTATATAGCGCCAACAGTTTGCGTATTGCTTTACAATGTAGAGGGGGGGACAGCACAATTACAATACAGTTCAATACAGAAGGCACAGGAGACTTACATTCTGGTGGTACAAAAGGTAATGGCTGTGGGGGATGATTTGATGGAAGTGGCTCGGGTACAGTTCTTAGGTGGGTGTGGGATAGGCTTCCCTGAATAAATGAGTTTTCAGGGATCTCCTAAAGGTGGACAGGGTAGGGGCTGATCGGACCTACCGAGGCAGGGAGTTCCAGAGGATGGGAGATGCTCTGGAGAAGTCCTGAAGGCGAGCATGGGAGGCGGTAACAAGGGAGCTATGAACAGGAGGTCCTAAGAGGAGCGTAGGGGAGGATTTGGGAAATATATGCAGATAAGGTTGGTGATGTAGCTGGGGGTGATGTTGTGGATGGCCTTGTATGTTGTGGTTAGTATTTTGAACTTTATACGGTGGAGTAGGGGAAGCCAATGAAGGGATTGGCAGAGAGGAGCGGCCGCCACGCTTGGTAAGGCCCCTTTCACACTGGGGCGGTTTGCAGGCGTTATTGCGCTAAAGATACTGCCTGCAAACCGCTGTTTGTTCAGTGTGAAAGCCCGAGGTGTATTAGTCTATCAGCAACATTTATAGTAGACTGAAGGGGGGGGGATAGCCTGTGTAAGAGTAGGCCATTAAGGAGAGAATTGCAGTAGTCGAGGCGGGAAATAACCAAGGAGTGAATAAGTTACTTTGTGGCGTGGTTAGTCAGGAAGGGTCGAATTCTGGAGATATTGCAGGGGTTAAGGCGCAAGATTTAGCCAGTGATTGGATGTGGGGGCTGAAGGAGTGAGAGTCAAGGATTACACCCAGCACCTTGGCATGTGTGGAGGAACCAATGCCTTGTAAATATAATGAGCAATTTGCTCAAGTGTATTACCTTTATCGGTTTAAAATGAAGATCTAATGTTTGCCTGACTAAATATGTTGAAAAAGTCAACAGTTTTCTTGGAGTGTACTTACTTTTTCATGCGACTGTATAGATACATTGGGGGGGGGGGGGTTGTTGCTAGTATTGTGTGAGACTTGATCCGACCCTGGAAATTCAAAGGAGAAAATTGATTCAGCCAGCACTGACTGTGCGAGGAGTTTAAATGGGCATAGTTTAGAGTCTGATTAATCTTACTGTATTCACAGCACACACATGCCTCAGTCCTTTGTACCCGCAAAATATACTTAAACCAGTTCGTTTCCCAAACTCTTTATGGACAAGAGCAATTTTTTACATTTCAGTTACAGGCTTATTGATACCTCAATACCTTTATCGTTTATTTAAAAAAAACAAAAATACATGCTGTATATAGTTTTTTCTAGGGCTTTATCTTGTAAATATTGCCTTGAGAAAATATTTTATATTCTATACAACCTATAGACAAAAGATGTAAAATGGAAACCTTTATTTATTTATTTTTTTTATTTCAGTTTGACCAGTCTTTGTTCTTTTGGTGAAGTGTATAAGGACATATAAAAAATGGGCTTCTATTACAAAGCATACCAAATTATTTTTGTTTTTTCAATTATTTTCTTTATTTTTTTCAAATTAATGATCCGACCTACACAAAACGAGCTAAATAAATCAGGGGAGGAAAGGAGCTGATTATGGCTAATAGCTTTAACCAAGTGTTACTAAGGGTTTAAATAAGAACACAGTTTAGTTATGTATCTTAAATTGCAAGCTTGCTATAAGTGATCCTGCGAGCCTGTTCTGTAATTCAATCCTGCCACCTCCTGCATGCCTGTTTTTGATCTTCATGGAAATTGTTTTGTATCCCAAAATTTCATATTAAACTGTGGTGCCACAACTGCCATAGCCATGATTGGCACGTGGTCCCATTGACTTTCAAATAAGATTGCTGCAGACTCCAGATACTGCCGTGTCACAATATTGGTGGGCAGTCACAGGGGTGCTAAAGTCATCACCTGTTTTTACCGCTGCCTGTGAACTTAGAGTGGATGTAAACCCAATGTCATCCTTTTTAAACTACTGCCATAGGGGTTATCTATAAGGATATACATGCCTCCTGCATGTATCTTTACCTGTCAAATGTCTCCCCTCTGTCTGTTATGAGAGCCGAAAAACTGCATATTCTGTGGGCGGGTCTATTGTCTGGAGCTCGGTGGGTGGAGTTGTGATGTCAGTAGACTCCCCGCCCACCTCTACATTCCCCTTGTCAATATGCAGTTCTCCTGTGTATTTCTTACACTGAACTTCTGCTATGATCTCTAACATCCAGTGAAAAGACAGGAAATAACCACATGACTTCAGCATGCCAAATTATGATGAGGTGTGGAACAGCCAATCCTTGCAGAGCTGCTGAAGAAAGGTGTGGGAGGGAATTAAAAATTAATGCATGTCTTAGGCTAGTGCATGAGATATGTAAATCACCTGTCACTCACAGCAAGGGGGAGGATTTGACAAAGTTTTTCTCTGTTTGTCAAGATTTATCTCACTGAACAATAAAAGAGGATTGCTCAGAGCTGGATTAACTCTTTGTGGCAAGACTGGGCTCAAATGATAGGAAATCTTATACTCTACATTATGACATAAAAAAAAAAAAAAAAAAAAATTTCGGGTTTACATCCACTTTAACCTTACATCATATGCAGATTACTCCTTGGTCTGCTATGAATGAACCAGAGAAGTTGCAATGAAATAATAATAACTTTTCTACATGGTAATTCTTGCTAAAGTGATATTAAACCCCAAAACAAACATAATATATTTCAGCTTATCTATTTTTAGATGAGGTGGCTGATTCATTACCTTTTTGTATACACTTTTCAATTTTCACTTGTTGATCCAACCAGTAAGGTCTGTTATTTTCCAACTTCCTTTAACAGGCCAAGCTGTTCTGCAAAATTGGCAGAGGGTTGAGACAGATCATTTTGCCACTGTCAGGGTGCTTACAATAGTCAGCTTTTATTCATTTATGTAAAACCTTTATCCAAAAAGGGGAAAAAAAGTGTGTGTGTGTGCGTGGGGGGGGGAGTGGATTCCT
Organism: Aquarana catesbeiana; assembly: GCF_042186555.1. Lineage (NCBI taxonomy): Eukaryota > Metazoa > Chordata > Amphibia > Anura > Ranidae > Aquarana > Aquarana catesbeiana. The sequence goes on from NC_133335.1 coordinate 104,836,003, forward strand.
CCACCCACCATCCACCCTGTTTTGTTTGGATGAATAACTAAAAAAAAACTAGCCAGTGTATGGTCAGCTTTAGACTAGAGGTGTGCCACAACATTTAAGGATCAGTAAACTGCATTACATTACATTTTTTTGGGGGGGTTTACTACCATTTTAACACTGCAGAAGCTGCTTTGTGAGTGCCAGTTTACACAGGAGCAGAAAGACATGCTCCTGATTAGAAAAAAAGTTTTGCCCATCAAAATGACTTAAAGGTATTGCAGGTAAATGCAGCTAGAGAACTGCAAGGAAGAAGGAGGCGGCTTGGAATACTGCACATGCTCAAGGTATTTGCGTTACGTTTTTTATGTCCCGCATGCAAGAGTCTCAGACGCATACCGTATAAACCTCAGCACAATAATTTGTGAAATATATGTCCAGCCCAAATTTTTTCTTCTTTTCGTATAGAGTGGGTAAGGTTTCTATTACTGTGTGGGTCCCTTTTGCTGATTTTCCCTTACTTCCTGTCTAGTGAAACCTCTGCCTATCCCTAACAGCAGTGAAAACCCAACAGGAGTTCTGATCCTTAACTACTGTATAAAAAAAGATATGTTACCTAAAATATTTATCAAACTATAGTAGGGTTCAGGAGTATGTTCGAGGTATGCAGTATACATGGAATGTTACACAATCCTGACTGCTTCACTGGGCTGTGCTGCATATTACACACTCCTGACTGCTGTGCTCCTACCATACAGAGTGCAGGGGTCAGAAGTATTTAATACACAGCACAGAGTGCTGGCATTTAGGCTGAATTTCCCTAAGCAAAAATGTTTCCCCTAAAAGTTGGCCATACCAGTAAAATTTTATTCAAACATTCCTGTGGAAGTTTACAGAAATCATTCATCAGAGCATTCGATAGTACCATTATGGACTTGACGAATTTCATACGAAAACCCTTAAAGACTGAAATCATTTAATTGCCATGCCAATGTTCAATGGATTCATATGCATATTGCAAAAAGCATGATTTTTCAAAATTTAAAATTTGTTTTGTTTGAGAAAAAATCTCCCTCTTTCTCCTTTTTGATTTTTCTCAACCCTGCATTTGAAACCATTGTCTGTGATTTCAGAAACTAAGGAGGTTTTCTAATAATTATTTCAGTTTTTTTATTGGTTGAATTAGATGGACTTGTGTCTTTTTTTCTTTTTTTCAATCTGACTAACTGTAACTATATAATTGGAAAATCAGACAAAGGTACCAATAATAATCTCCCTTCTCCAGAAAAAAAATCTCTCTCCCAGGCTAACCCCCACCACTCCAGCAAGATTCTCCACTTTCAAGCAAAATCCCCCCCCCCCCCCCCCAAAAAAAAAATCACTCCTCTTCCTTCAGAAAACCCCACTAGAGAATACAAGCAACAGGAATAATACTATATGGTGTTATATTTTAAGACACATATCTTTGTGAATAACAATGTGCTCCATCTATATGCCCCAGTGTGGAAATGCCAGATTTCATTACTATAGTCACGACAGACCGCATGCTAACCTAATTTATTGGCAGATAATTAATATTGATTATTATAAGTATTAATATTTGGAAGGCAGTTTAAAGTGGATGTAAACCCCATTCATGAAACTTTAGCTGAGCACATATATCTGCAGTATTTTCTTATCTCTCTTCAAAGCACTAAGTTCTCCTGCTTATTCTTCTGTTATCGGCATGATAACTTCTGACAAGTTCTCCGTCAACTGTGATAAAACCAGGCTGAATTTTGTGTCAGGGTGGGTGCTATAAATTAGCAGAGAGCTGGTCTATTCACAGCACAGCTCTGCTTTATTTCTTCCTTTTTCTGCCTATGAGGAAAGAAGATGTGTGTGCCTTTCCTCTGATCAGCTGTCTCAAAGTGTATGGCAGGAATCCACACCCACAGGTAAATCCGGAAGAGAAAATATAACAGGATGTGCGCTTTCTAAACAGTATATAAAGCTAAAGACAGCAGATATACATATAAAAGGGGGCGTGAGCGACATATAAAGTCTGGCCTGTGTCCCACCTGCCTCAGTGTCATCCCCGGGGTATGACTAGGTGAAGATCGCAGCCTAATACTCATCGCACGGCCGCAGCAGCTTGATTGACCACATACAGACCAATGTGGGATTTATTCGGAAGGATCTCGATTCATTCCGTGGCCTGGTGACTGAGGTGAAACAGAGGGCCTCACAGACTGAAGACATGGTACGTGACCATGATGCTGATCTGTGCACATTAAAGGCTAAGGTTAAGGCGCTGGAAGCTTGGGCTGAAGATGTAAAAAACCGCAACAGGCGAAATAATTTGCGTATACTGGGCCTTCCTTCCTGAGGGGGCTGAGGGCACTAATGCTACTGCCTTTGCTGAACGTCTTCTACAACAGTTGCTTCCTTCAGCTTGCTTTTGACCATTTTTTTACTGTAGAGCGGGCTGGCCGCATTCCCTCCACTAAGGGAACCCAGGGAACACCACCTCTCACCTTCATCTTTTAAGCTGTTCCACTTCCGTGATCGTGACCTAGTGTTGAGAGAGGCCAGATCCCAGGGTGAGCTACGCTTTGAAAATACCAAACTCCTGCTTTTTTTCAGGTTATTCAGTGAAAACACAGAGGCAGCAGAAATCTTTTTTGATTAGGTGAGAGCAAGACTCCGCACCAAGAGTATAAAGTACAGCATGCTGTTTCCAGATAGACTGTGGGTTGAAGACGGTGAGTCTGTTTGGTTTTTCACATCCCCTGAGGAGGCCTCTAATGACACACCTGGATGCCTGCATTGACACACTGCCTTGGCGCTGACTACTGATGACCGCTCTTCTCTATGTGCTGCGGATTTATAGCGCCTCTTAGTCCTACATTCCTTTTTTTTAATTTTTAAATACTTTCTATTTCATAAGTCTGCATTAACAAAAACTGATCATGTCACATTTTATCATTTTCCAAGTCATTTGTTTCCTCATATTGACCAATGCAAACCAAAAAAAGAAAAAAATATATACAATATATTTCCACCCTGGAGGAAAAAAAATTAAAAATTAAAAAAAAGTAGAAAAAGCTAAATACCCTGGCTGCAGCACCCTCCTCCCCTGTTTTCCTAATATCCATCAATGTCCTCTTCTATCCATGCCCCTCTTATACATTATTCATTTCCACTAAGAGTTAATGGTGAATTCAACCATCTATCCCAGATTCTATAAAATTTCAGAGGTGTTCCTCTATGCTCGTATGCTAATTTCTCATATGGAAGTATTTAGTTTACCGCTTTAAGCCATTGATCCCTTGAGGGGGGTATTTGTTGCATCCACCTAAGCACAATTTGCTTGTGTGCCATAAATGGGGTTTCCTGTAGGCAGGTCCTGGTATATCCAGTCCACTTCTGATTCTCAATCAGTCCTAGCAGGCAAACTTCTAAAGTGAATGGAATGTGATCTCCCAGTTTTTTTGATAATATATCCAAGATCTGTCTCCAGTATCTACTAATGCCCAGGCAAGACCACATTAAATGCACAGAATCAGCCTCTGGTTGATGACACCTCACACAGTCCGTGGATTCCGTTTGTCCCATTAAATTTAATTTACGTGGTGTAAGATAGGCTTGATGTATTATATACAGCTGTATCAATCTGTTATTACTTGCAGGTGATACTCCCAAATGTGATTTACACACCTCCTTCCATATCTCATCTGCCATAGATGTACAGACCATTTGCCATTTCCCTTTAATCTGTAACGGAGCATCCCGTATCTTGGCCTGCATTAAATATGTATATAGTTTAGATGCTAACCCCTTTGGTCCCTGAGTTCTTAATATTCCAGTAAGAGGGAATTTTGATATATTAACATTGAGCTTGCAGTGCGTGCCTTAACTGTAGGAATCTATAAAAATTTCTAGTTTTATATTGTGTTTTTAATGAGCATATATTCCCACTGTCATAGACCTGATCCAGTACTACTATTCCTTTATGCATCCAAAATTTATTATCTTGCAATGTACTTAATTCCTCAAATAAGGGGTTATTCCACATGGATAGCTCAGGTGGGATGTCCATAAATCCTGTTAACTTTTTGACCTCCCGTCATACCGATCGTGCCAAAGAGAGCATGGGAATCTTTATCCTTGGTAATTGTTTGTTGTGCCTCAAGTCCTGCCAATAGATTCTCGGCCTGGACAATCCTTAAAAGGTACTTCTCCACTCCCAAGCTTTGTTCCTGTATCAACCAAGTACGCAAATGTCTTAATTGCCCCGCGAGGTAATACAGATACATATCTGGCAAGGCCAGTCCTGCCTCCTGTTTTGGCCTCTGTAATGTTGTAAGCTTTACTTTGCATCTGCCATTAACCCATATAAATTTAGTAAATTGAGAGCCTGGGCTTTTAAAAATCTTTTTAGGCACTATTACTGGGGAGTGTGAAAAAATATATAAACACTTTGGTAATAAAATCATTTTAAATAAATTTATTCTACCCACCACTGATAATGGCAACTTACTCCAGATCCTCAGCTTACATTTAATGTGTTCCATCAATGGATTTACATTGGCCACCAGTGCATCAGAGGGTTGTCTTTTTATGTCGATCCCTAAGTACTTAAATGAGTCCACTACTAAGTGGGGCATCTATCCTTTCCTCCGTTTCTGATTCTTGCTGCAATGGCATAAGAAAGGACTTCTGCCAATTAATCCTAAGCCCTGAGTACTGGCCAAAGGTGTCTATTATACTCATTGCTTTTCCCAATGTGCTCTGCATATCCCGCATATACAGTATAATATCATCAGCGTAAAGTTCAATCTGTTCTATATCATCACCCAACTCTATCCCCTGATATTCTTCAGTTTGCCGAAACCGTAGTTCTACATTCCTGGTCTGCTGGTTGGTAAATGTGTTTTTTTTCCCTACCACTAATTCTGCTGCCAGCTGGATGAATGTTTCATGGCTGTTCAAGGACGGGAGATGTTGTTTTTTTTTTTTTTTTTTTTTTTTTTATCTCCTAACTTATCCTTTGTTGGTCCTGACTGAGCATTTTATATCCAATCATACCCCCCTAATTATTTTGTCCTATGTTAATGTGCCCAACGGCTACTCCTTTTATTCTTGCTGCTTAAGTATTGTACCCCCAGCGGCTGCTGGGAGACTGCACCCACTCTGGAACTATATGATCAATGTGTGCCGATTTGTCCTGGGTGCCCAGGAAGGCCATATTTTTTTTTTTTCTGCAACATCTAGAAGTGATCAGGAAGCTTTACAGCCACCCAAATTGCTTCTACTACATGGCTACATAGAATTATGGGAGAAATATAAACAAACTTCTGGCTGCTGTTTTTTTAACGTACCAGCACTCTGTTAGCAAAAGGGTTAAAGGCATTTATTTCAATACGTTTTTTCAATACATTAAAAATGGGACATTTCAGGGTACACTATTGCGCCTAAATGTGAGTTTAGGAGCTTTTGGTGTTTTTTTGCCAAAGCCCCTGAACGCAACTCAATAAAAGTCTATGTGTCCATGTGCACATAGGTTTTTCAGAGTTTAGGAGCAGCAGAGTTTAGGGTCAGTTAAACGCACCTCTCCTGAACGCAGAAGAATCGCGTTCAGCAGAGGAATGTTTTGGCAAAAAAAGTGACAAAAATTTCAGCATTTTAGTGTTTTTCTGTTGCCAGGAGAGTTATGTTTAGGGGTTGGAAGGACTAGACAGGGGGGCATCTGATATGTTTTGGCGGGTGGTCCTGAGTTTAGATACTACCCTAATCAGACCCCAACTGTCACTTTCCAGTCTCTATGCTCAACCCACCACCAAAATTCTTTGCTGCTGCACCTCCCTTCACCTCCTGCACAATCTAGCCTCATTGCTCTTTTACACAGTCTGGTTTTGCTTGTACTTCCCCTCCACAGTCCAATCTTATTGACCCCTTCCCAAAATCAACTCTGCAGTCATATCAATCTCACTACCCCTTCCACAAATCAGTCTTCCCTTTTTCCTTTCCCTCCCCCAATCCTTTCCAGCTGCCTCTGTTCACTGTCCTTTTACAATCTGGTCCCATGACCCCCAACCCCCTTCTTTCCACACCCCTCCTACACCTGGTCTTGTTGTGCCCCCCAGCAATGTCAATGTTGCCACCTCCAATCCCTTTCTACTATCTGACCCCACTGCCTCCTTTCACTCCTCCACATTCTTTTTTTTTTTTTTTTTTCAGGCAAAGGCCCTGATTTGCTGCCACTCCCCAAAAAAATATTTTAGGAAGATCAAGTTAACCACTTAAGGACGAGCCTCTTTTTGAGATTTGTTGTTTACAAGTTAAGTTTTTCTTTGCTAGAAAATTACTTAGAACCTCCAAACATTATAAATTTTTTTTTCTAACACCCTAGAGAATAAAATGGCGGTCGTTGCAATACTTTCTGTCACACCGTATTTGCGCAGCGGTCTTACAAGCGCACCTTTTTTGGAAAAAATACACTTTTTTGAATTGAAAAATAAGACAACAGTAAAATTAGCCCAATTTGTTTTTATATTGTGAAAGATAATGTTACGCCAAGTAAATTGATACCCAACATGTCACGCTTCATAATTGCGCCCGCTCGTGGAATGGCGACAAACTTTTACCCTTAAAAATCTCCATAGGCGACGTTTAAAAAATTCTACAGGTGGCATATTTTGAGTTACAGAGGAGGTCTAGAGCTAGAATTATTGCTCTCTACCGATCGCGGCGATACCTCACGTGTGGTTTGAACACCGTTTTCATATACGGGCGCTACTCATGTGTGCGTTTGCTTCTGCGCGCAAGCTCGGTGGGACGGAGCGCATTTAAAAAAATGTTTTCTTATTTATGTTATCTTTTTATTTTTACACTGTTTTTTTTTTTTTTTTTTTTTTTTTTTAAATGTCACTTTTATTCCTATTACAAGGGATGTAAACATCCCCTGTAATAGAAAAAAAGCATGACAGGACCTCCTTAAATATGAGATCTGGGGTCAAAAAGACCTCAGATCTCATATTTACAGTTAAATGCAATAAAAAAATAAATAAAAAATGGCTCTTTAAGAGCTATGGGTGGAAGTGACGTTTTGACGTTGCTTCTGCCCTGCATTGTTATGGAGACGGGTGGGGGCCATCTTCCCCTCACTCGTCTCCATGCCCAGCAAGGGTAAAGATCCAATTGCCTCCGCCGCTGCAGACGGCTCCGGTAAGCAGCTGATAAAAGTGATCTTGCGGCGAATCCGCCAAAGAGACCACTCTTATTGGAAACCGGATCCCTGGCTGAAGAAGAGGATACCGGGGTTATGGCAGCTAGCTGCTGCCATAACAACGCTATCCCCCTTCAAAGTATGGTCGTACATCGTCGTGCGGCGGTCCGGAAGTGGTTTATTTGGGTGTTTTTATGTAGTGTTAAGAATGTGGTGTGTTTTTTTTTTTTTTTTTTTTTTTTTTTTTTTTGTTTTTGTTGTTTTTTTTTTAGCTTTGGGACGTCTGGGGTAGCTTTACATACTTCATTTGTTTTTAGCACCAAAAGTAATGTACCCTTTTTTAATTATTAATATGAAGAACATATTTACAGGATGTGTATGCAAGAATATACTATAAGATCATAACACGCCAGTTGTGTGTGTGTGTGTATATAGTATTGGCTTGATCTGTATGCCTATACTGTAATTGTTTTTTTTTTTTTTCCTGACTACAAAAACTTTATTTATTTTCTGTCTGTGGGCAGGGAGGTTTATGGAATTTCTCTATTACCAAACATTCTCTTTACATTCTCTGCATTGTCATGTCCCATATCTTATAACATAAGAGTCACAAGGAAGTTGGGGATGGGAGACCTCTGTCACTTTAAAAGGTTCTGCATTTAGAGTAATCTGAATGGGGGGGAGCAATCAACTGATTTACATCCGCAATAAAAAATTTCAACACAAAAAAGCCTTTGTACATTTACAGATGTGACTAAAACATTAGACAGCATTATTCAGCAATTATACAGGTATGACAAATCTTGGACTAGTCATTAGGCACCCAGGAACAGCATATAGCCACAGAGGCCACTTTAAATTACTACTTCTAGGCTTCATATCCTGTTAGGACACCTCCCCTTCCCCTTGCACAATTGTGTGTACATATGTAGCACCCATACGTGTCAGTAGCCCACCCAGAAAAATGCATGTTAGCATCCATATATTGTAGGTGTGAGTAGAGGCTGGACACGTGTGCGCAAGGAGAAACCAATCTCTCTGTTTAATTTTTATTTTTTTTTTTGCGCAGTCCATCACAAGCGGCATGAACATATTAACATGAACATAAGTAATGCTGTATACTACCTAACACCGTGAAGGCTTCTTATATAGTTAAAATGTACAAAATTAGTACTTTTGGTGGATTTAATTTTATGGGTTTTTTGTTTGTTTTGTGTTTTTTTGTTGTTCTTTAAGTTAAGGACTTAAGCTTTCTTGGTAAGGTGGTAAGTGGATACGCCATCCCCATGCCTTGATGTCACTAGCCTTTGATGCCTGCAACACTGTATATGAAGCCCGAAACTCTTTGATGACAGCACTGGGCTTCAGTATCTTAATCACTGCTGTCATTGAGAGTGTACAAGTCTTCCCCACACACAGCCGCTGAGCTGTCATTACTGACTGTATGGACCTGCCCATGGGAGAGAGAGCCTACTCACTGCCAGTGAAAGCATTGGATTGAAATTTTGCTGATAAATCCCTCCTTTTTTTTTTTTCCACCACTGTCATTACAAACGGTTTCACAGGCAGTGTTGCAGACAGCGAAGGCTGGTGACATCAGGACTTGACGAGAGGTGGAAGGGAGCATCTTGTCTTAATGAGAATGCCTCTGATAAAACGAGATGAAAGAAAACTGCAGTGTCATTTACTCCAAAAAAGCGTAACCAATAATTGCATCAAACTACATCAAAGTCAGCCATAGTGATTACTAATTTAATACAAATTTAATTACATAACAAGCCTGCAAGGTGTTAGGTGGTGACAGGACTTTGGACTTGTGTTGCTTCAGATTGAGATGCTTCTGAGATCATTCTAAAATCCTTGATGGGTGTATTTGACCTGCAGTTGTTGACCTGGTGAATTGCATTTGACCTGCTTCATGTGGGTTTTCCGATAATCTTGTATGGGAATGCAAGACTTGTTTGCTACAAACAAAAGCCCGTTGACACAGGCCCCAAATTTGCTCAGTGCAATTTTGGAACTTCCTGAGCAAAGACCTCACTCTGTGATTCTGTTGCGAGGCTCCCGTTTCTGTGACCTTGTACCTGATTTCCAGTTTTTTTTTCCAAGTTTTGAATTTGTTGGTTAATAGGCTTGTCCTTCTCTACAAGTTGTCTGTCACCTGCCCTGAACTTCTGCCTGTTTTTGGTTTTAGATTCCTGTCTGCCACCTGTCCTGACCTTTCGATTTCTGATTATAAATCGACACTGCCCTTACCTCTTGCTTGTCTTTAAGCACATTCTGTATGCTTGATTCTGTAGTTCTAGTTTCTGCCATCTGTCGCCAGCCTGAATGTATCCATGGAACACACCCTTTGTGGGGTGCGCTGGTGAATTCTCAGGACTGTGCTGATGTTATACTGCCTTCTTCTATGTAAGATCTACTTCCTTTTAAGTCTCCGAAACAGCTACAGTCGGATGTTTTAATCTCTTGTTGCTTCCCAAGTCACTTTGGCTCTGACTCATGTACCCACCACTCCTGTACAACTTACTGTTCCCATTGCACCAGTGTCTATGAGACACCCACTCTACCTTGCTTCTAAGGGGATGCAACTTTATTAGTCTATAAAGTATCCATTTTGAATTACAGCCAAGGACCTTTGTTTGATTGAGCAGTGGTACCCCTTATAACATGGCTTCTTTCTTGGGAGGCTGTGGGGTGGATTTACTAAAGGTCAATAGACAGTGCACTTGCACTCATTTTCCCCAGAACTTCGTGAATGTGGTAAATCTCTGCTGATTTCCATTATCCAATCATGTGCAAGCAAAAAATTCAGTTTTTATTTTCCTTGCACCCGATCGAGTATTTTTTTTTTTCAACGCGCGGCTTCACCACATTAAAGCGGAGGTCCGCCCACCGCTTCAAAAATTAAAAGCCAGCAGCTGCACATACTGCAGCTGCTGACTTTTAATAATAGGACAATTACCTGTCCTCGAGTTCAGCGATGTCGGCACATGCAGCTGATGGTTTCCATCAGCTGTCAGGTGCTGCCGCCGCCATTGCGGGTAAGGGAACCTGGAAGTGTAGCCTTATCACTTCACGCCAGGAACCCTACTGCGCATGCGTGAGGCTTCTCTTCTCTCTCCTATTGGCCTGGTGGTGGGGGAAGGAGGAGGGAGCCGAGCGGTGACGTCAAGGGCCGTGGCGCAGGCTCCCAGAAGTGGGGACAGGATACCTGTGAAAGAAAAGGTGCCAAATGTGGCAATGGAGGGGGGGAGAAATCAGATAAGCTGAAGATCCACTTTTGGGTGGAACTCCGCTTTAACTAAGCTCTGGGGAGCACTTGCAAAGTGCACAGTTTATTTACCTTTAGTAAATCTACCCCTCTGACTTTGGCATCTCCATTATTATAAAATAATGATGCTTTACTTTGGAACTATTCATGTTGTATGGATACCTTGCATCAAGTATTTTACAAACCAAGTAAAAAATTGTGTGAGCCACTCAGGCTTTAAGGGGTTCTAGTCCAGTGCCAGTGCCCACCAATGTGAGTGGCGGCTGGGGAAGAACCAAGTCTGGGTTCCAGATGTCATTGTGTAGTGAAAGAAATTTTCCATAAGCCGCACATCAAAACAGACTCGCTGTGATGTATGTGGCAACCTTAGCCTGGGCTCCAACCAGGCTATTCCTCAATGCGTTTCGCTCAGCCTCTTGGAGCTTAATCATGGGGCAGAGCAAAATGCATTGGAGGTGTGGCCTGGTTGCAGCACAGGCTGAGGTTGCCGCATACTACATCCCCGCGGGTCTGTTTTGAGGCGTGGCTTATGGGACATTTCTTTAATTTTACAAACCATGGTGTGCTTCATTGACTGTACAGTTCTAGCATGCTTCCTTAAGCATGGGCATAAAAATAGCATGGAACAATGAGGCTTTCATAGTAGTATTGTGGCAAGGCCTACTCTATAATATATACATATTAAAGATCAGCAGCTGGCCCGTAGAGACCTCTCAGCAAACTTGGATGTCTTGATTACTTTATGTAGCAGGATGGAAATATGCTTCGAGAAAAGAATGCCAGTGCCTTCCACAACCTTTTCTCCTAACTCCAGAAACCTGTGTTTTCTGTTCCCCAGATGGAGCATTTGCAGCTTCCAAGTAAAGAATGCAGTTTTTGTGACAAAAATCCCTGTTTATATTGCTCTGGTTAGGTACATTACATAAGCACTCAAACACCAGTGCCTAGAGCAGCAGGTAGAGTGTTACCCCAGCTTTTGCTACACCTACTAAGATTACTTTTCCCATTCGGATCTCTTTCCAAGAGAAACGTTTATAGACCTAAGCTTTGGATGCTACTGCTAATTGTATTGTAGAATTCTTGTAGAAATACATAAGTTTGTGGTGGAGCACTTGGTGGTATGTCACCATGCCTCTCACTATGCATCTAAGAGCACTCCTTGCTCAATTTATTACCTAGGTCTGTAAGCTCCGTCCATCCTATTGCGTCTTCCTTTGTTTCTCATTCATGCTTCTATCAAAGATTGGTCCATTGGTGATCTATAGTCCTGGGGCGGTGCCATGTTTTCACAGGTGTATTTATAGAATGTACCCTCTTGATCCTGTTTGTTCCATAACTGCTCTCTTGCTTAGTCCTTTTCAGCACTATCTGAGTTTGCTGATGTCCTACATATTTGGCATTGAACTACTGTACGGTATTTTAAATGTCTACGCGGATCGTTTTTTCTTTCCGTAAATATTTTTTATTCACTTGCATTGTGCTTTTAAACTTGCTAGAAAATTTTACTATTTCAGGAAATATAATTATTTAGCACAGCTCCCTCCTTGCGCATCATTGCCCTCTCCTCTTCTGGAACTGTTTGGTTACTCACTATGTTCGGCCAACATTTCCACCCTTTCCCTTTCCTACCTACATAACTTTTTATATTGGTGTTGGGATAGGAGCAAAAAGAATATTATTATTATTATTATTATTATTATTATTATTACTAGTATTATTATTATTATTATTCTGCACATGAATGATAACTCAAGTCTTCTGTGCTGCTACCACTTTGAAGATGGCGGGACCCAGCATTAGTCTCTGGGTTTTTGGATGTCTACATGAGAGAGGCTTTTACAGGTAAATAACATGCATAACATATTGTATATCAAATCATATAATCTTAAAGGATCAACTGCTGGAAACATTACAAATATTTTTTCTAAACTAGATTTACGTGGGGTCTAAGGTTGCCACCTCATCCCTTTAAACCCGAACACATATGAATTACACAGGTTCTGAGGCTAATTTTAATTCAGATAAGACACCAAGTGAGTTTAACCGCTTCAGTCCCGGAAGATTTTACCCTCTTCCTGACCAGAGCACTTTTTGCGATTCGCCACTGCGTCGCTTTAACTGACAATTGCGCGGCCGTGCGACGTTGCACCCAGACAAAATAGACGTCCTTTTTTCCCCCCACAAATACAGCTTTCTTTTGGTGGTATTTGATCACCTTTGCGGTTTTTATTTTTTACGCTATAAACATAAAAAAGCGACAATTTTGAAAAAAAGGCATTATTTTTTTACTTTTTGCTATTATTATTATTATTATTATTATACAGGATTTATATAGCGTCAACGGTTTACGTAGCGCTTTACAACTTGAGGGTAGACAGTACAAATACAATACACTTTATTACAGTAGGAATCAGAGGGCCCTGCTCCTAAGAGCTTACAATCTAAGAGGGAAGGTCAAGAGATAATAACTGTGGGCGATGTGCTGTTTGAGAGATAAATGTACAGTTGTTAGGTGGGGGCCAAATAGGCTTCTTTGAAGAGATGAGTTTACAGGGATCATCTGAAAGTGGATAAAGTCGGAGAAATTTAGACAGATTGGGGTAGAGCATTCCAGAGGATGGGAGAGGCTCTGGAGAAGTCCTGAAGGCGAGCATGGGATGAGGTGACAAGGGAGTTTGGGAGCAGGAGGTCTTGGGAGGAGCGAAGAGAACGATTAGGTTGGTATTTTGAGACTAGGTTAGAGATGTAGCTGGGGGCCAGGTTGTGAATGGCTTTGTAAGTTATAGTTAGTATCTTGAATTTAATTTGGTGACTGAGTGGCAGCCAATGGAGGGATTGGCAGAGGGGTATAGCAGACGCTGAGCGGTTTGTGTGGTGGATGAGCCTGGCAGCAGCGTTCATGATGGACTGAAGTGGGGATAGCCTATTTAGAGGTAAGCCAATGATGAGGGAGTTGCAGTAGTTGAGGCGGGAGATGACCAGGGATGTGGATTAGAAGCTTTGTGTTGATATTGGTTAGGAAGGGGCGTATCTTGGAGATGTTGCAGAGGTTGAGGCGGCAAATTTTGGATAGCGATAGGATGTGGGGCCGAAAGGTTAGTTCAGAGTCCAGGATTACACCTAGGACCTTGGCGTGCAGGGACAAGTTGATAGTTGAGCCGTTGATCTTGACAGAGAAATCAGGGGAAGCGGCACCTGAGGGACGAAATATCATGAGCTCGGTTTTGGATAGGTTGAGTTTGAGGAAGTGATGTGACATCCAGGCTGATATGTCTGCTAGTAAGTTGGTAATGCGTGAGGAGACAGATGGAGAGAGCTGGGGGGTGGAGAGATAGATTTGGGTGTCATCAGCGTAGAGATGATATTTAAAGCCGTGGGAGGCAATCAACTGACCCAGGGAGGTGGTGTAGATTGAGAAAAGGAGAGGTCCAAGAACAGAACCTTGGGGGACCCCAACGGAGAAAGGAAGAGGAGAGGAGGAAGTAGAGTTGTAAGTGACACTGAAGGAGCGGTGGGATAGGTAGGATGAGAATCAGGGAAGCGTACAGTCACGGAGACCAAAGGAGTGGAGTTTTTTGAGGAGGGGGTGGTCCACTGTGTATAATATCCCCCAAAAATATATTAAAAAAATGTTTTTTTTCCTCAGTTTAGGCCGATTCTTCTACAAATTTTGGTAATCGCAATAAGCATATATTGATTGGTTTGCGCAAAAGTTATAGCGTCTACAAAATAGGGGATAGTTTTATGGCATTTTTCATTTTTTTTTTTTTTTTTTTACTAGTAATGCCGGCGATCTGCAATTTTTTATCGGGACTGCGACATTATGGTGGACACGTTGGACAATTTTGACACATTTTTGAGATCATTGGCATTTATACAGCGATCAGTGCTATAAAAATGCATTGATTATTGTAAAAATGTCACTGGTAGGGAAGGGGTTTACACTAGAGGGCGATCAAGGGGTTAACTGTGTTCCCTAGTATGTGTTCTAACTGAAGGGGGAGGGGACTGTGTAGGGGAGATGACAGATCACTGTTCATACTTTGTATGAACAACGATCTGTCTCTTCTCCCCTCAGAGAACCCGAAACTGTGTGTTTACACACACAGATCTCAGTGTGCTCCGAGCGATCACGGGAGCCTGGCGGTGATCGCGACCACCGGGCACTCGCATCGGCTCCGTGGGCAAGCAGGGGGCGCGCGCACCTCTTGTGGCCAAAATTGGAAGCAACGTAACATGACGGCAATTCGTGCAGCTGAGCCATGTTGCCGCAGTACAACTGCGGCGGCTGGTTGGCAAGCGGTTAATTAACACCTTAATCAGCCACGCAACCTGTGTAATTAATATGTGTTCGGTTTTAAAGGGATGAGGTGGCAACCCTAGTGGGGCCTACAGCCTCATCCATATAAAGGTGGATGATGAAAAGAACACTGCTTTTGATACTTGGAATGGACATTAATTTGGGAGCATATTTATAAATCGGTGTGACTTGCACCAAAAATCACTGATGGTAAGTCAATCATTGTCATTTAAAACACATGCACGTGGAAGATTTGCCTGCTGTGAATGTTTGGAATGCCACATTCGCTGCTTTTATATATACCTCCTAATGCGTATTCAAATTTGAGAAACCCCCTACTATATGTTTATGTGTTTCAATTCACATAGCATACCTAAAAAGATTTAATTACTCATTCTAGTACTCATTTTAGTTTAAATTACTCATTCTAGTTGTTTCTTTGAATTAGGACTATACACAGGGCTGCAAGCTATTCTGAACAGTTTCAGAGGGACAAAATGGGGACAGGGTCAATTTCTCTTCATTAACATTACAATTTGAACCTGACATCTTTGCCCTTTAGTTATTCATTATTAGTAGTGCAGAAGTACCTTCTATTCATTTGCCCCTATAGCAAGCTGCTTACTGTGGGGGCACTGGGCAGGAGGGAGGGGTCAGAAACGCCAGCGAGGGACCCAAGAAGAGGAGAATCTGGGCTGTTCTGTGCAAAACCACTACACAGAGCAGGTAAGTATAACATGTTTGTTATTTAAAACAAAGAAACAAAACAAGACTTTAGTATCAATTTAATTTGAGTGATCTTGTCTAATCTCAGCCTCACACAGCTGTCTTTCTACAAGCACAGAACACTGCTACATTGTGTGTGATTCCTTATTGTGGATTCAAAACAGAGATTCTCCCATGTCCAGAGTCTTAAAATATAACTAAAGATAACATTTTTTTGTTTGTTTTGGATAGTGTGTGTAGGGATTAGAACATTTATCGGGTTTTTGTTGTTGTCTGTGCCCCTGTTTGGAAGATTCGCCCTTTTTATTTGTAATGTTTACCATTACTGAGGAAGATGCATCATTTCCCGGTATCGACACGCGTTGGGGGGGGCAGGACAGCTTGTGAGACAGTGGAGTGTTCTCAGAGCGGGAGAGGACACACCAGTACAGCGTCTTTTTACATTTGTTTGGCTTGTTACAGAGTGGTGCGCTTTTAGCACCTATTAAATCCATCCAAGGATCTGAATGCTGAACAAAAACCCAGAGGTGGTTTAACCGCTTCCGGACCAGCCGCCACAGTTTTGCTGTGGAAGGTTAGCTCCCCTGCGCGAAACCACGTAACTACACACAGCGGGGGTGCCGATGCTTGTGGCAGACGCTCGCGATGACCGCCGGCCACGAGTGATCGTGAGCTGGAGACACAGAACAGGGATGAGTGTGTGTAAATACACACTTCCCTGTTCTGTTCTGACAGGAGTGACAGATCATGTGTTCCTATTAGCTAGGAACCACGATCTGTCACTTCCTGTAGTTAGTCCCTCCCCCTTCAGTTAGAATCACCTCCCAGAGAACACAGTTTACCCCTTCACCGCCCCCTAGTGTTAACCCCTTCACTGCCAGTGACATTTTTACAGTAATCAATGCATTTTTAATCGCACTGATTGCTGTATTAATGCCAATGGTTCCAAAAATGTGTCAAAATTGTCCGATGTGTCCGCCATAATGTTGCAGTCACGAAAAAAATCGCAGATCACCGCCATTACTAGTAATAATACAAATACCATAAATTCAACCCCTATTTTGTAGACGCTATAACTTTTGCGCAAACCAATCAATATATGCTTATTGCGATTTTTTTTTTTTTTTTTACCAAAAACTTGTAGAAGAATACATATCGGCCTAAACTGAGGGAAAAAAATGTTTTTTTTTAATATATTTTTGGGGGATATATATTATAGTAAAAAATAATGCAATTTTTTTTCAAAATTGTCCGCTCTTTTTTTTGTTTATAGCACAAAAAATAAAAACCGCAGAGGCGATCAAATACCACCAAAAGAAAGCTCTATTTGTGGGAAAAAAAGGACATCAGTTTTGTTTGGGTACAACGTCGCACGACCGCGCAACTGTCAGTTAAAACGACACAGTGCCGAATCACAAAAAGTGCTCTGGTCAGGAAGGGGGTAAATTCTTCTGGGGCTGAAGTGGTTAAAAGTGTGTTTTGACCGAGCTTAGGTGCAAGGCCACATGCTCTAATGTGAGTGCATACACCAAAGGGGGAGCACAAGAGTGGACATGAGCACTTTAATGTTTTATCATCTGCAATAAGAACCAGAAGGATGGAGTAGTTATGAATGGACTTTATGGTGCGATTTTTGTGTACACATATTAATGCATGATATATTTTGGCACAAGGGCACTTTTTAAACACCGTTCACTTTATTTTATATTGATTATTGTATATTGATGCACTTTTATAGAGATTTATGTAAATTACAAGGTGTCGCTGCAATTATTGCATAGGGTTGCAAATTTTCTATTGCATATGAATGTAACTTGTATATAGAGGTGTGTTTGGTACACAGGTTGTCATTGGGAGTATCGCACAAGACTGCAATTTCTTCTTGTTTATGATTGCAACTTTATTTTTTA
Organism: Aquarana catesbeiana; assembly: GCF_042186555.1. NCBI lineage: Eukaryota > Metazoa > Chordata > Amphibia > Anura > Ranidae > Aquarana > Aquarana catesbeiana. Next base: position 104,853,399 of record NC_133335.1, read on the forward strand.
TTTTTTTTTATTTTTTTTTTTTTTTATCATTAAAGAATGTTTATTGTAATTTCCATACAAATAACAGAAAAATTAAAGGCAGCTGGTTTTGGTATATAACAATCAGGTACAGCAGTAAAACATTTACATACTAATCTCAATCAAAGTAATGGACAATAGTCATACAAATGATCAATTAAAGCATACATAAACAGTAATCACATAAGATTGCATTATTATGTTCGCTTGATTAATTACATAGGAATGTAAATACCTTACCATCATTATTTAGATGAAGGTAGTAATATTAGGATTAAGTAAGATGACCACTTGATTATATTTGGATAGCGCAGCATTTTATTGGTTTAGATAATATTTCTGCTTTTGTGCCGCTGCTGCCAAATTTGGAATGTATTTTATGCAGTGTCATTTCTGTGTTGCATTTTCATTGTTTGCAGTGTATTTAGCTGCTTTGACAATGTTAGAATGCCACACCTAATGTTTATTCATCTGCCCTCAGTTGTAAAATGTATGCTCGATGCAGGCTAAATCAGGAGGGTGAGAAAAAAGTGCCCACTTGACGAGTTTATTGCTTCTGTTGTGAGTTTTGAGGATAAAGTGCTCCACAAAGGCTGTAACTACAGAAGTCAGAGGCCTATTTTGAAACGTATTTACAGCATATTAAGAGTATATAAATATTTAGCCTTTGCCACAGTTCTACTTTAAGGATCTTCATGCTCCACATTTTTTCAAAGATTTCCATTGTTGATTTCTGGGGTAGGAGTACAGTCACAAGTCAATCTCTTTGGTCCTGACCTACAGTATTCTGGTGTCTGTAGCTATCCCTACTGGTCTGGGTTCTCTGCAGAATTAACTTGTGTAGCGCACCCCTGAACCCCAGCATCAGGGAGGGCTGACCTCTCACCTCAGGGTGCTGGTTCCGAGCCATGGTGGGCGTAGCCATAGACAGTTGCAGAAAAATCGGCGCCAGTCACTTTTAGGCTGAACAAAAATGAGTTTATTGCTCACAATAACAAAATGTAGGGAGAGAGGGTTAGGGAACACAAAACTCTAGGACAGTAGCATAGTTGCCAACATTGTAAAAAAAATTTTAGGGACACTTTTTTGGCTGTAGGTGGAGTCTTGTTATAATTATGGGGCATGCATTTGTGGGCGTGGCACAGGAGGAAAGTATAAATCCGACATAAGAAGCATGGGCGTGGTTTACGCAAAATAGTTGCCGTGTCTTAAATGGGCGTGGCTCAAATGGGGTGTGGTTAGAGTCTGGGATGGAGGGGGAAAGGGGGGAGAGGGATGGAGGGATAGCAGCCCCAGATCCTACACAACAATGGAAATATGTGTATTCTAGAAAGTTTAACAATCAGCAGGTAAAGATACTCCAAACACCTGGTGTTAGCACTTCAATCATCCTGGCACCATGGTTGTTATGGTGTCAGGATGATTGAAGTGCATTATTTCTATTATTACATTGTAATATAAAATGAAATCATTCAACTCACCATAATGCTGAATCAGTGGGATCCCTGAGCATGTCACCTGCTGTCCGTTCCTTGCATCAGGTGCCCCCAGCAGAGTCCGTCCTTGCATCAGGTGTCCCAGCAGAGTCCGTCCTTGCATCAGGTGTCCCAGCAGAGCCTCCCTTACATCAGGTGTCCCCAGCGGAGCTCCACCTTACATCAGGTGTCCCCAGCGGAGCTCCACCTTACATCAGGTGTCCCCAGCGGAGCCCCCTCTTACATCAGATGTCCCGAGCGGAGCCCCCTCTTACATCAGATGTCCCCAGCTGAGCCCCCCCTTACATCAGATGTCCCCAGCGGAGCCCCCCTTACATCAGGTGTCCCTAGCGGAGCCCCCGCTTACATCAGATGTCCCCAGCGGTGCCCCTCCTTACATCAGGTGTCCCCAGTGGAGCCCCCCTTACATTTGGTGTCCCCAGGGCCCTTCCTTACATCAGGTGTCCCCAGGGCTCCGGTTACCTGGAGTAGTATAACACAAGACGGGTAAAAGTGATGAGAGGTGCCGCCATAACCCCTTGCAGCGCTCTCCAGCCTCCTCCGTGCTCCTCTCCCGCCATAACACTTGAACAGGGACAGTGTCACCCAGCCGAGGCGTGAAACACAAGCTGCTTCCTCCTACACAACGCTGCTACACAGGAAGGCTTACAGCAGACCATATGAGCTTCCGGGTTACATTAAAGGTCACGGCATGCTGGGGGGGAGTGTGGTGTATCAGGGTGGGAGGCGCTGCGGGGAATAGGCGGGGTTTAACTGGGTGAGAGGGGATGGGCGGGATGAAGGCACAAAGTGGACTTTGTTAGAGCCACCCAGCCGGCTCCGCCTCTTGTTCTTGGTCTTCCGGAAAATGTCGGCTCTCCGCCGGCCACGGACCTCTAGTGGAGGCGGTGGGGAGCCGCGAAAAATCGGGAAAAAAAGAATTTCCGGGGACATTTCCCGGGAAATGCTAAAATCGGGAAAAAGGTCCAAATCCCGGGAATGTCCCGGGAAATTCGGGACAGTTGGTAAGTATGCAGTAGGCAGAGATCAGCGGACTCCAAAAAACTAAACAGCCAGGTAGACAGCAATACAGAACAAGGGCCTTAGGCCTGCACCCAACGTTCTGTACCTACGTAGCAACAGCTGTCTCCTATAGCATCCAAAAAACCACAGCACCATGCAGGGATACTTTGGTTGAGTCCTCCTTGGTGCTTTCTCTGGCTCTCCACAGTCCCGAGCTCATGGAAGAGTAACCTCTGGTACTTCATCTCAGAACTCTATCCCTTTCCTCATGTCTCCAGGCAACAACCACGCTTTCTCTGGAAGAGCCTCGAGCAGATGGCTAGGCCTTAGGCTTCATGCCTCACCCCAACGCAGCTGTTCTTCACACATCCACACCAGACCAAGGTCTGGGTGGGAAGACACTAATCACTTGACCTCCCCAAATAGTTATACTCTCTCCCAGTATGCAACAGTGGCCATAAAACTCCCACCAATTGGCTAGCTTTACTGTAGCTTATCATACTAATGTCAAAGGTAACAGTGCCACCTAGTGACAGAAGGAAGGGACCACAGCCACACCAGGCTTAAGAGAAAACCCAGATCTGCAACCTAGCACAGATGAATTTAAATTTATTTAAAGCGTGACATGTTGGGTATCTATTTACTCGGCGTAACATCATCTTTCACATTATACAAAAAAATTGGGCTAACTTTACTGTTATGTTATTTTTTAATTCATGAAACTGTTTTGTTTCTTTTTTTTCCCAAAAAAAAAAAACGCGTTTGAAAAATTGTTGCGCAAATACCGCGTGACATAAAAAGTTGCAACAACCTCCATATTATTCCCTAGGGCGTCTGATAAACATATATGTTTGGGGGTTCTGAGTAATTTTCTAGCAAAAAAATGATGATTTTTACATGTAGGAGAGGAGTGCCAGAATAGGCCCGGTATGGAAGTGGTTAAAGTGGAAGTCCAGTCAAAAAATATTTTTTTCCTATTAAACCCTGGTTCACACTGGTGCAATTTGACATGCGTTTTGACATGTCAGATCGATGACAATTGCCGGCAAGGACACCATCCTAATCGGTGCAACGCCGCATTTGCGGTGCCGCAAGGATTTAAAAAAGTATACTACTTTTTGCGATTTCAGGGTGCGATTTCCATTGACATCTGTGCAGAAACCTGCACAGATGTCTGTGAAATCACCACTGAAATCGTGCTAGCTGTTTGGCTTCGATAAGACTTCTAAGCTAAACAATCGGCCTGTTCCTGTTCTTCACTGACAATGATATCTCCCTTTTTATTTGAATTTGCTAAGCTGTCTTTCACTACCTGAAAAGGTTGTTGGTCATTCCTAGACAGGCATGCCTAGACCTGCCCAGCCCCACCCCCATCCCTCCTATCCTTCACAGAATATGATCCCCTCCTGTTTTCAAAGCCTCATTTTGGCTCATAGCTTCTCCTGAGAGAGAGAGAAAGGGGCAAGCTTTGGAAGTATGTTATGCTTGTTAGAAACTGTAAAATAGATTACAATGCAACATATTGCAGATTTTCTACAGTGTAGAACCACGTGGTTGTTTCTGTATGGCACTGTGTGCATGGTGTGATACTGTGATGGGCACTGTGTGCATGGTGTGATACTGTGATGGGCACTGTGTGCATGGTGTAATACTGTGATGGGCACTGTGTGCATGGTGTGATACTGTGATGGGCACTGTGTGCATGGTGTGATACTGTGATGGGCACTGTGTGCATGATGTGGCACTGTGATGGCACTGATGGGCACTGTGTGTGCATGGTGTGGAACTGTGATGGGCACTGTGCATGGTGTGGAACTGTGATGGGCACTGTGTGCATGGTGTGGAACTGTGATGGCGCTGATGGACACTGTGTGCATTGTTACATAGTAGGTGAGGTTGAAAAAAGACACAAGTCCATCAAGTCCAACTATGTGTGTGATTATATGTGAGTATTACATTGTATATCCCTGTATGTTGTGGTCGTTCAGGTGCTTATCTAATAGTTTTGTGTGGCACTGATGGGCACTGTGTGCATGGTGTGGCACATGCCCAGCTGCTGTGCCCGGCGGAGGGAGCTGGGGAAGAAATATGAAAGAAATAAGGTACAAAGAAACCTTTTTGGAAGGATACAGATCGATTTTTTTTTTTTTTTATTGCTCATTACATGTGAGTAATGAGGTTAAGGCTCCGTTTCCACTAGTGCGACTTGTAATGCAACTTTGGACACTTTGTACATTTTGAGTGCAGCTTTGATCTAACTTTACACTCTCTGGATCAAAGTAGCATCAAATTTGCATCAAAGTAGTGCAGGTACCTTTTCAAAGTCGCATAGATGGGAATAAGTACCATTAAAATCAATGGGCTGTGACTTGGCATGCAACTTTGGACACATAGTTGCATGATAAGTCACGTTTCCACTATTGAGACCCCAAAGTTGCGCAATTTAGAGTGCAACTTTGATGCGACTTCAGACTCTCTCTGGATCAAAGTCGCATCAAAGTAGTGCAGGTACCTTTTCAAAGTCACTGAGGTTCAAAGTCGCATAGATGGGAATGGGTGTCATTGAAATCAATGGGCTGTGATGACCTGTCATGAGACTTTGTGTGCCCAAAGTCTCACTAGTGGAAACAGAGCCTTAGTATGGCTGCCTGTACTATGATCATTGTAGTCTGTGAGCTGAGACTCCAGAGCACTTAAAGCTATACTGACCGTCCCCCCCACCCCTGTGTCCAGCTCCCTTCTCCTAGTCTTCACTCAAAGCCCAGCACAGCTATACTGTATATGTGCACTGCACCTCCCATCCCCCCCCCTGTCTTGTGTGGATGGGACTTTTTTTATGTTTCTTAATTTCTCATGAATTAGGATGTACTATGCATCCTTGTTGATGAGAGAACACTGGGCTGGAACCTATGATCAGCTCCTCCCATCCTGTATACACCCACTGGCTACACAGGAACAGTGTCCTTCCCTGGAAGTGATGTCACTAGCTTTCAGTAACCACACCCACTTGCTGCTTTTAGACTCAAAAGGAAGTAGAATTGAAGTCATGTGATGGCACTGGATACTACAAAATAAAGGTAGGAAAACTGGGATTTTTTCATTTTGAGGCATAAGGCTGAACTTGGCTCACATTAATGATTGGGAGAATTTAAGTGTTAGGCCTCATGTACACTGCTGCTGGTAAACGGACGTTTAGGAGCAGTTGTGCATTTTTTTCAGCTGCTCCTAAACTCTCCTCTGTTATCTTATCAGTACATGTACACAGGGTCATTTATAGTCGTTTCTAGGCAGTTGAGTTTAGAGGCCTTTTTTGGAAAGCAAAAAAAATGAGCTTAGACGCTGAGTTTAGAGGCATTTCAAGCGCTAAACGCTTCTAAGCGCGGTAACTTGCGTTTAACCGTGTTTTATTTACAGATGTTTTTCATTTTTGGCTATTTTGAAAAACGCTTCTAAATGCTAAACGCGGCAAAACAGATTGTTAAACGCGGGTTACTATCTGTCAAGTTAAATCGTTCAGGAGAGGTTGTAAAAACGTCCCGTGTACATTAAGCCTTAGGGTGGACTTCCACTTTAACTCTATTCCCAGGCTTTAGTTTATAAAACCTTGTTCCTGACTTAGTTACAGTTTTTGAATTTTGTTGATGACTCGATTTGCTCCAATAATTCCTGTCTGCCCCAACCTTTTGCATGTTTCTAATTACTATCTCCTGTCTGCTGCCTGCCCTGACATCTCAAATGTCATAAACCATATGATTTTCTACTCATGCTTCATTATTTCTTCATGTTTATATAAATCCGTACATGTGTCCTGTGTTTGCATGTGGGGTGGGGCACTAAAAGCAGTTATTGGGGGACAGGGAGGTCTTATGAGATATCTAGCCTTAGGGAGGATAAAAGTATAAATCTGGGTCAGGGGAGAGGGGGGTTTATAGTAGTATTGTACTCGGAGTCAATCTGTGGATAGTATAGGAAAGGAAAAAAATAAACAGAGAACGTTGACCTGAGGTGTGCCGAGGTCACATGGTCAGTATGCCTAAAAGGGGGCATACCCAAGTATGAAATGAAAAGAAAAACAAAAGGGGAATGGGTTGGTGGGACATGAGAGCCTACTACCACAAGGGGAGGAGGCAAAGGAAGGCAGGCTTTATGCAGCCTGGCCCTGACTCCTCCTACAAAAACACTTGTAATCAGAGTCAATCTGTGGATAGCATAGGAAAGGAAAAAAATAAACAGAGAACATTGACCTGAGGTGTGCCGAGGTCACGTGGTCAGTATGACTAAAAGGGGGCAAAAATGAACACAGTAGGATGACCGCTTACAAAAGATATATAACAAGCTAAATAACATTCAAACTGCCAAATTGACAAACGCTTGTGACATCTCAAACAGTGGCTCTGGAAACCTAGAGAAACAAGACGACCTCCACCTACCCAATATCCAAAACAATATGGGCCAGGACCCCCTGGCGCAAAGCCGCACCTATCCCGAATGAATGTCCAGAGTATGCCTTGGGGTCCAGACCCAGATTGGCCAAAAAGGTATGGCAATGAAGTATGAATAGAGGTGCGGAGAGGAGAGCTCTAAGAAAAGGCAACAGAGGATCATCCCTGGGTTTATCAGACATAGCACTGATGAGCTGGTCTAACACCAACACCAGGCCCACGCCTTGCCAGTCTCAAAGAACCTGATGACCGTGCCACCTCCCGATTGCTGCATCTTGCAAGCATGCAGATGTAAACAGAAGTGGCCGGGGTACTTAACCAGTTGATTGGCCAAAAGTATGCGAGACCCTGGGCCAGAAGCGTAAACTCCCCTGACCTCCAGAACCATAAAAGGCCAGATATAACGCTGCCTTGAGCACCAAGCTGGGTAACAACCCAAAAGGAGACCTCGAAAGCATGTCAGATATGTCACGAAAAATATGACCTGTGATGGGAAGTCTGCTGAGCACAGCAGCAGGGCTACTCTTCTGGATCCCTTTGAGGATGGCTTAAATAGTGTGCGCAGAAAATAAAGAAAGGCCTATCGGGGTCTTCCAAAAAACATGAAATGCTGAGTCCCAGCCAGATACGCCCCGATAGTGCCGTGGGCCAATTTGAGTTGGAAGTGGCAAAAAAACTGAAAAGCTAATAGAAACTGGATGTTAACCGTCAGGAGTAGGAAACCTCGACCGGAAAGCCAGGAAAACATCCCAAGCAGTGTCATGAGCCTACCTGGTATTCAAAAATAAAGATTTATCGATCAAGGCTGCTGTGTCAGCCCAATGGGAACCCAATCCATCACAAATTGCTGGAACCGAGGAGAAGGCATGGCACCAGCATCTGCGTCCGAGACCTGGGCCTACCGGTACGGACCAGAAACCAAGGGGTTTCCGGTATCCACTAAGGCCCCTGAGCCAGTAGAAGCTGCTGGAGCTGCATTAGGCTGACTTACCAACAGTTCCATTCTATTACGCAACTCCTGGCAGGACATAGCCAGGGAATTAAGGGAAGTGTGGATTTGGGACAGGGAAGAAACCACAGTCCGCAGGGTAACCTGCTCCGCACTCGCGTCCGACGCACAGGGGAACAGTAACCTAAATAGCTGGGCTTTCCGAGCCAAAGCCGGGAAAGCAATCCCCCTGCATTGCAATACTGCCATCAGATCAAAAAGTTCAGGCTAGCTATGTGTGAACAATGAGGCCTTGGGACGGTCCAGGTTCTGAGAGAGGGTGAGCTACCGTGCTCCGACCCCCTAGCCGGAGAAGGAGGGATAGAAGCGAAGTCCCCAGTATCCGTTGCTTGAGACATGACCTGCATAACCAGAAAAATAACCTTGACATACCCCAGAAAGTAACAACCGCCCCCAAGACTTACCTGCGACCAAACAAACCCCCCCCTGACAAACACAACTTAAGAACGGGACTGACGCAAGCCAGTCTAGTGCAGTTACCAGGCCGAGTTACCTGAGGCGAAACAGGCAAAATAAAAACATAAACTCAGGCCTTGAAACCTGAAAACGTGTCCGAGTACTGAAGTAAATGGTAAGATGTAATTTATAAAACAGAAACCGAGATGTAATGTATGTAACACAGATGAGGAGACTTGCCACTGCACAAGCCAATTAAAAACGACCAACTCAACCGCGCGAACCTGAAAAAGACAGGTATGGGAGGATGCCCATGATAGAACCGCGAAGATGTGAACTCAAAATGGCAAAAACATATGAACGGTACCCAGCAAAACGATGAAAATGGCAACCACGAGCTGAGTGAAAATGACACACAACTGAGTGAGGAACATAAACTGCGAGAGAAATGTGAGCAGACTGAGAAAAGTAACCTGCGACAAGAATGTAAGCTGCGTGAAGGAACGAAACCTGAATGAGAAAGCAGCATGAGAACCGAGGCTGCAAGAGAAACGCAAACTGCATGAGAAACGCAGGTTGCACAAGAACTTGAATTGATGAACAACGTGAGTAACATGGGAAAACATGAGAACCATGCGGTCACTTGTCTTGTTATCTCTCGTGTGGTAGTATAAGCGTGTCAATATTTTCTCATATTATAAACTATATGTATCCGCAAAGGGATGTGCTTTTTCTGTTTTGCTTAATGAGATGGGACCAACACACTATCATCCATAAAGCCCATTCTTTGTAAGGCTTTCTGATTAAAAATATATGCATGCCACTTTTGTCCATGTATTTTGAGGTTTTTTTTCTCTGATGTAATTTAATTTTTTTCAGAAAAAAAAATCAAATACTGTTTATTGCCAGATATTCTGCATGATAAGACACGTACATATTCTGGAAGGTAGAAAGATGGCTTTTTAGTATATGTTCAAAGCATAAGTAAGCGGAATATTCTCCCTTGAGGTCTTGGTTGCTGAGTACCAGGAGTAACCAGGAAAGATCAGATGTTTGCCTAAGCGAACTGCTTGTAACCTGGTTACTGCATGCGTGTAATTCTAGAATCTTTGCAAACATTGGCTATTAGAAAAGGGAAGTCAGAGACTGCTGTGCTTTTATACATGGAGTGGAATTTTAGTATCGCACACATATCTGGAAATGTAATAATCATTGAACAAATACATATGCAAGTTAATTGCATGAGACATTAGGCTGTATTTAAAAAATTGCATGGAAAAATAAATATTACCTTGCCCCTATCCTGTGCCAGAAAACAGAATGTAGAATTAAAGCTTTTATTGAGTTGATTGTCATTAGACAATATGGATTGGTCTTTAGATACTTCATTGAATTGTTTGTATTACCTCTTCCGTCAATATTCTTTTATAGCTTCACAACTTTTCTTTGCACTATTAGTACTGGTTTGATGTTCCTAATGCTATCACAAATGCCTTTGTACAAGGATCCTCTAACTATGTCAACAAATTGTCCTGGTAATATTTGTAGCACCCAGGCAGCAGCTTTTTAAGCACTTAAGGACCGAGCCTCTTTTTGAGATGTGGTGTTTACAAGTTAAAAAACGTTTTTTTTGCTAAAATATTTATATTAACTTTAGGATTTGGGTACTTTAAAGCGGAGTTCTGCCCAAAAGGGCTTGTTTTTCTTCCCCCCGCCACATTTGGCACCTTTCGGGGGGGGCGTTGGAGCGGATACCTGTCAAAACCAGGTACCCGCTCCCACTTCCGGGTAAGACCGCCGCAATCGTCGTATGATGATCTACTCAATTTCCGGCCCCTCCTCCTTCTCCCCCTGTGGCCTTTTTGGGAAACACACCAGTATCTTACCAGATTCTTCTCCTTCTCCCTCCTCCCTCCTCCCTCCTTCCAAAAGTATGCCTATTCCAGATCGGGCAATGTTGAAATTCTCAAAAACAGTGCTACAGAATTGCCTTAGCGAGTAGGGGAGGAGTGATAAGGATATGATAGTTGGCAACATGTACAGGAGAAGACTGCAAAGGGCAGTGGAGGAGGTAGTATGTACTGTAGAGGGTATGACCCTGGGTGATACGTGCAGCAGAGGGTATGACAGTGGGGAGTATATGTATAAATGTGAATTCCCAAAATATTGTCAAAAGTGTCCGATCTGTCCGCCGCAATGTCAGTCATGATAAAAATCGCAGATCACTGCCATTTACTAGTCAAAGTCATTACTAGTCATTCAAAATGTTACAGCGCTGAAAGCTGAAAATTGGCCTGGTCAGGAAGGGGGTGAAAATGCCCGGTATTGAAGTGGTTAAACAAGAAAATCGGATGGCTGCACACCCACCCTATGTAATTTGGCTTTATTCTTATATTGTAAGCTCTAAGGACCTCTAATTCCTACTGTATTAAAGTGTATTGAATCTGTACTGTCTACCCCCAAGTTGTAAAGTTCTGCGTAAACTGTTGGCGCTATATAAATCCTGTACAATAATCATAATATTCAAAAATCATTAAGCCCCCGTTCACACCTATGCGAATTAGATGCGGCTTACACCGCATCTAATTTGCAGGACATTTTAAAATACATTCATATGAATGCATCTGGTTCACATATATGCGTTGCATTCGCACTGCGCATTGCACAAAAAACGTGTGCGTTTTCTGGGCATTGCGGTGCGAATTACGAGTCCCTTATCTTCTATGGGAACGCATCTGCTTCGCAGATGCATTGCGTTCTGAACATGGATTTTCTCCTTCTCCTCACTATTGTTGGCCATAAAGCGAAATTGGTCACCTTTTTATAATGCAGGGACTACGAGGACAATTGCTGGCCCCACACTTAAAATTGCCCACATAATCGAGGGGGGGGGGGGGGGGAGTGGGTACCTAGTTTTGACAGGTACCCAGCTCCCACTTCTGCTCGGGCTGCCTAGGTGACTGGAGCGGAAGTTCTCCTCTCCCCCTCCCTCCTTGCAATCTTCTGGAACACATCACAGGTCCCAAAAGATTGCCCGGCCATTGAGGAGGCTGTGACAGCCGCAAGCTGTCACAGCTGGGTACCCACACTTGTGAGGCTGGCACCGGGTAGAGGCGAGGGAGAGAACGGAGGGTTCGGGCGGCTGGATCGTGGGACAGGTGAGTGTCCCGACTTGATTTAAATCAAATCCACCCTGCCTTAAAGTGAATAACTCAACATCAAGTTTACTATATGGACCCCTTATGTATTTGTACATGTTGATCATATCCCCCTTTAGTCTCCTCTTCTCAAGAGTGAATAAATTCAGTTCCTCTAATCTTTCCTCATAGCTGAGCTCCTCCATGCCTCTTATCAGTTTGGTTGCCCTTCTCTGCACTTTCTCCAGTTCCCCGATATCCTTTTTGAGAACTGGTGCCCAAAACTGAACTGCATATTCCAGATGAGGTCTTACTAATGATTTATACAGGGGCAAAATTCTCTCTCTCTCTCTCTCTCTCTCTCTCTCTCTCTCTCTCTCTCTCTGGAGTCCATACCTCTCTTAATACAAGAAAGGACTTTGCTCGCTTTGGAAACCGCAGCTTGGCATTGCATGCTATTATTGAGCTTATGATCTACCAAAACCCCCCAGATCCTTCTCCACTAAGGATTCCCCCAGTTGTACTCCCCCTAGCATGTATGATGCATGCATATTCTTAGCCCCAAGTGCATAACTTTACATTTGTCAACATTAAACCTCATCTGCCACATAGTCGCCCAATCAGACAGTGCATTGAGGTCGGCTTGTAAATTGGAGACATCCTGTAAGGACGTTATTCCACTGCATAGCTTGGTGTCATCTGCAAAGACAGAAATGTTACTTTTGATCCCAGACCCTATATCATTTATAAGGGTATTAAAAAGTAAGGGTCCCAGCACTGAACCTTGGGGTACACCACTGATAACCTTAGACCATTCAGAGTAAGAAGCATTAACCACTACTCTCTGAATTCTGTCTTTTAGCCAGTTTTCTATCCATTTCCAAACTGATATTTCCAAGCCTGTAGACTTTACCTTACACATGAGCCGTGTGTGCGGAACTGTATCGAACGCTTTTGCAAAATCCAAGTATACCACGTCCACAGCCACCCCTCTGTCCAAGGTTTTACTTACCTCTTCATAAAAAGAAATCTGGTTTGTCTGACAACTTCTGTCTTTCATGAATCCATGCTGTCCGTTGCTTAAAATGTTTTTTTTCCAGCAAGAATTCGTCTGTGGTCTTTTATTAAATGCTCCAGTATCTTCACGACTATAGAAGTTAAACTAACAGGTCTATAGTTACTTGGTAAAGACTTTGATCCCTTTTTAAATATAGGCACCATGTTCACCCTGCGCCAATCCAGTGGTACTATTCCCGTCATTAATGAGTCCCTAAAAATTAGATTCAATGGCTTTGAAATTACAGAGCTCAATTCTTTTAGGATCCGTGGGTGGATGCCATCAGGTCCAGGTGCATTATCCACCTTTATTTTGTCTAAATATTTCTGGACCATATCATTTTTGAGCCATTGTGGATCATTCAGGGCTGTGTCAATACCACCCCCATTATGGACATGAGCTCCCCCATGCTCTTTTGTATACACAGAGCTCAAGAAAGTATTTAATAAATTATCCTTCTCTTTGTCCCCAGTCACCCACTCTAGATTATATTGTAAAGGGCCTACATGCTCAGACCTGACCTTTTTACTATTAATATATTTGAAGAATTTTTTGGGGTTTGTCCTACTATCTTTTGCAATCTGTCGTTCGTTTTTGAATTTTTGCATCCTTGATTTCCTTTTTACATATTCTGTTAAATTCTTTGTAACGTTTAAACAACATTAGTGTTCCTTCATTTTTATATTTTTTAAAAGCTCTTTTCTTATTGTTTATAGCTTTTTTTAACTTTGACCATGAGCCACATAGGTTTTATTTTTAGCCTTTTAAACTTATTGCCCATGGGAATATACTTTGCAGTAAGGTCCCAAACAGTCTTTTTGAAGAATTCCCATTTCTGTTCTGTGTTTATCAATGCCAATATTCCCTCCCAGTCTAAATCCTGGAGAGCAGCCCTCATCCTTGGAAAAAAATTCTCTCTTGAAGTTAAGTGTTTTTATCTGTCCTGTATGCATTTCTTGTTTACAGCTAACATCAAATTAAATCATGTTATAATCACTGCTACCCAGGTGTTCCCTTATCTGAACATTAGTAATGAGCTCTGCATGGTTTGAGATTACCAGGTCCAACAGAGCTTTATTCCTAGTTGGGGCCTCAGTAAACTGGACCATAAAATTGTCCTGTAATGGGTTTATAAATCTATGCCCTTTAACTGCCCCAGCAGTGCCATTACTCCAGTCAATTTCTAGGTAGTTAAAATCCCCCATTATTATCACTGTCCCAGCCCTTGCAGCCCTTTCCATCTGTGCAAGGAGCTGAGTCTCCACCTCCCCGTTAACATTGGGTGGTCTGTAACAAACTCCAAAGATTAACTTTTTTGCGCTATAAATGAAAAAAGACCAAAAGTTTTGAAAAAAAAACGCATTTTTCTTAGTTTCTGTGATAAAATTTTGCAAATTATTAATTTTTCTTCATAAATTTTGGCTACAACTTATACTGCAATTATCTTTGGTAAAAATAACCCAAATTAGTGGATATTATTTGGTCTTTGTGAAAGTTAGAGGGTCTACAAGCTGTGGTGCAAATCATAAAAAAATTGATCACACCTAATGTACTGGCGGCCTATCTCATTTCTTGCGACCCGAACAAGTCAGGAAAGTATTAATACCCCCCCCCAAATGACCCTTTTTTTGAAAGTAGACATTCCAAGGTATTTAGTAAGATGCATGGTGAGCTTTTTGATGTTGTCATTTTTTTCCCACAATTCTTTACAAAATGAAAATTTTTTTTCCCCCCACAAAATTGTCATTGTAATAGGTTATTTCTCTCACATGGCATGTATATACCACAAATAACACCCCAAAAAACATTCTGCTCCTCCTGAGTATTACGATACCACATGTGTGGGACTTTTTCAGAGCCTGGCCACATACAGAGGCCCAACATGCAGGGAGCACCATCAAGTGTTCTAGGAGCATAAATTACACATCTAACTTGTTGACTACCTATTGACCTACCCCACTTTTGAAGGTCCTGGAGCACCAGGACAGTGACACGTGACACTGACGTGGCACTGATGACAGATGGCACTGATACATGGCACTGATGACACTGATGACAGATGGCACTAATACGTGGCACTGATGACAGATGGCACTAATACGTGGCACTGATGACAGATGGCACTAATACGTGGCACTGATGACAGATGGCACTAATACGTGGCACTGATGACAGATGGCACTAATACATGGCACTAATACGTGGCACTGATGACAGATGGCACTAATACGTGGCACTGATGACAGATGGCACTAATACGTGGCACTGATGACAGATGGCACTAATACGTGGCACTGATGACAGATGGCACTAATACGTGGCACTGATGACACGTGACACTGATGACAGATGCCACTGATACGTGGCACTGATGACACGTGACACTGATAACAGATGGCACATGACACTGACAGGTGGCAGTGATGACAGATGGCACTAATATGTGGCACTGATGACAGATGACACTGATGATAGTGATGATAGATGGCACTTATACGTGGCAGTGGGAACAGATGGCACTGACGTCACCTTTTTTTTGTGTTTTTTTTTTTTTTTACTCACCGCTGCAGCGGTTTGCTCTCCCTCCTCACATGCTGTCTCTGTGTGAGGAGGGAGAGCCAGGGCGATGATCTCATATGTTTACATATGAGATCAGCTCTCATTGGCACCGCCGATCTCGCTGAAAATGGCCGCTATGATTGGCCGATTTCAGCGATCTGTGACTGGCTTGTGTCCAAGGGACACGGCCAGCACAGAACTTCCCCGATGCACGCCCGCGGGAGCGTGCATCGCGGAAGTAAACAGGAGGACGTCCAGGGACGGCCTCCCGGCAATTAGCGTCCGCGCTGCAGACGTCTTTTGGCTATAGCATGGGCGCGAAGTGGTTAATCAGCAGGAAAAAATAAATAAATAAGAAGCCGTTTAAAAAGTGTCAGAAAAAAGGAGGGAAAAAAAGTATTTTAAACACTGATAGCAAACGTATCAAAGGAGGAAAAAACCTCAAAAACAACACTTGCAAGCAGAAGCAGTCAAAAGCACAACTCCTGGTTAATAACTCTCCACTTTAGTCGAAATTCCACTTATGTTCACAAAATCCACATGCAAGCCACCATCAGCAGGGAGCAAGCTGATGGTCATCACAGAGGACAAGGGGGCATTGTTTACGTTTAGAGGAAAAGAGATTTCATCTCCAGATAGAGAAAGGTTTCTTCACAGTAAGAGCTGTGAAAATGTGGAATAGACTCCCTCCAGAGGTGGTTCTGGCCAGCTCAGTAGATTGCTTGCAAAAAGGCCTGGATTCTCTCTAAGTGTACATAGTATAAATGGCTACTAACATTTATAGGTAAAGTTGATCCATGGAATATCCAATTGCCTCTTGGGGGATCAGGAAAGATTTTTTTCCCCCTGCTGTAAGCAACTTGGATCATGGTCTGCTAGGGTTTTTTGTCTTTCTCTGAGTCAACTGTGAATATAGGATTATGTATATCGGATTTTTCTGATATTTTTTTTTTTTCTTTTTTTTTTTTTATTGGTTGAACTAGATGGTCTTGTGTTCTTTTTTTCAACCTGACTAAGTAACTATGTGTTAAATTGGTGAAGATTTGAAGAAAGGATTAGGAACAAAAACATTTTTTCTGTCATAAAAATTCAGTAACAAAAAGCAGTGAAATATGTGTGGCTTTTTTTTTTAAATGCCTTCAACATTGAAAATGTAAATGTTATGGAAAAGTAGATAAGTTTTAGTTTAACCTTTTATCAATAGGCCCCTAAGTCATGAAGACTTTTTGCTGAACCTTACATTCTTTTGTCCACGTTTTTGTATTTTGGTACATTTATAAGAAATAAAACGATGATTAGCACTTTCATTCTGGGATGTAAAGTTTGGATCCACACTCAGGTGAAAACGGCTGGTGACAAGCAGTCTCTTTGCTTATATACTATTGGTTTGATGTAAGGTTGTCTTGCCTGCTAGGAAACAAGAAGTCTAATTCATCTGTCCGTCTCTCGCGTCTTCAGTGCCAGTGACCTTATAATGTTCAATGTACTGTCACTAATTGCCGTCAGAACAATTTCCTTAGGCTGACTGTGGGACTGAGCTCTTATTCCTAATTCAGTTGAGTCTTTGCACTCTGACAGACCAGTTTTTTTTCTTGGGGTTCTTTCAGTCTTTGTTCTATGTCCCCTTTCTCAATCTGCCTGTATATAGTTCTTCGAGCAATTTCAGTCCTTTTCTACTTGGAGACAAATCCATATCCTGCAGGGAGTTATAAGGCTTTTAGCACGTATAACGCTGCGTTCTTCGTTTTAAGGTCATTGTCCAATTCAGACCTTAATCTACCTTGGCAGCATAACAGGATAAACCCCTTATCCTATCGCTATGTCTCCTGCATCCCCGTTCCATGTTTCTGATTTAAGATGCACAGCGATATGCCATTCTTAGGGTTTAACCTTCCTGTTAATAAGTTAATTGTGTTTCAGTGGCAGCTCCTAGTCAGGTGACAGCTCAAGAATCAGTTGAGACCATCACCCAACCATTCCATGTACTGTATACTATCAAATTCCAGTATGTTTTACTTACCTCCTCTGTGCACTTGGTTTTGCACAGAGCAGCCCAGATCCTCTTCTTGGGTCCCTCTTTGCTCCTGGCCCTTCCCTCCTATTCTGTGCCCCCACAGTCAGCAGCTTCCTATGTGGGCACACGAGCCGATTCACAGCTCCTTGTATCCATTGAGATGCCGAGCCCCACCCCCTCTATTCCCTGATTGGCTGACTGATTTTGATTGACAGCTGTGGGAGCCAATGGCGCCGCTGCTGTGTCTCATGGAAAAAATGTTGAGGATAACAAATTCCCCCCAGTTACCTTCTCTAGACACCAAGGTTTAAGAAAAAAATATACTTACATTAGTGAAACAATGTTGCAAAAATAACATTAGGATAAAAATTACACTTTACCACCAGTGCAAAAGATGAAAGACAACGTTGACAGTGTAGATACGTTGAGCTGCTAGCAGCACATCACAAACATGCATATCATTCATTCACACCGCCAGGACATGGGAAGAAAGAAAGGTAAAAACTTCAATGGATGTAAACACTCTGGAGCACAAATTGCAAAGTAGGAATTGCAGAAAGGTGTTGTCACTAAAAAAACAGTGCGCACAAAGGCCAGTCACTGAATATTCCCCCGCAGAAACAGGAAGTATCTGTAATTCAAGGCGGTGTCATTGAAAAATGAAGCCTGAATGGATCACTGCTGCTGGATCAACCATGTAAATGTGCTGTAAAAGGCTGGTGCAGCACTGAAAGGCAAATAATGCGAGCAATGAAGTCCTCCCCAGGGAGATAAGAAAACACAGCATTCAGCTGTCTCCTGAACCAGGGAATGCACGGGCAGATCAGGTGTCAGATGTCACTTTTTGCACTCAATATAGACAGGAAAAACTTCATAGAGACCATCACTACCAAAACTGTGGTAGGTAGGATCTTTACTCACTGTCTAAGAGATGACACCATCGCCTCCACTGTATCTGTCAGTCCTATTTTAATGCAGGTATCCAGCCAGGTATTCCAGCCAGCCAGCCAAATAATGAAACCAAATGTTCACCTTCAAATGTTATAAGGGCCCTAATGTATTTATCAAATCGTTGCTGGTTAAGTTTCCAGGAATGCTGGCAGATTACATTCTGTGTTTAAACCATAAGAGTGCTCAAACGGAAAATCCACGTTTTTCTCTTTTTGTGTAAGTATAGTATCAAAATCCCCTCTTAGGTTGAAGGTTCAGAGCATAAATTCCTTTAAAGCAGAACTCCGGGATTAAAAAAAAAAAAACCCAGTAGTACACCACACACACAACACTAAACAGATATTACATTTGTGAAATTCCTTACCATTGAAGAGAAAAGTCTAATTGAATTTTCAGGAAGTCATCTTTCTAATTCAAAAAATGCATCATGTATTCTGCCAGGGAGGAGCTGTTAGAACAGTGATTGCATCATATCCTCTTCTCTCTCTCTGTCTCTGTCTGTCTCTGTCTCTGTCTCTGTCTCTCTCTCTCTCTCTCTCTCTCTCTCTCTCTCTCTCTCTCTCTCTCTCTCTCTCTCTCTCTCTCTCTCAACATAATTGAACTACATTTCCCGTGAATGTGGGAGGGTACACTAGGTCTGTACATGTAATTGTGAACTTGCCCACTTCAACATAAATCACACCCCTCATTCTTCAGCCAGCCATACTACTCAGTAACACACAGTATGATAGATAAGTTACAGCCTTATAAATGCAAAGCATGTCTGTTCTCCCCCCTCCAGCCACAGGAGATAGACATATTGCCCTTACTTTATGTAATCATTACTGAAGTGTACACACATCCCATAATGATATATTATACACACTGTACTCTGCTGTAATTCAGTATTAGAAATATTCCTCCTCCTGCTGCAGCTTTGATATCTTTCTAACAACAATCAGTGTCCACCAGTGTGGTCTCATCAGTGACCACTGGTGCATCATATCAGTGACCGCCAGTGCAGCTCGTCAGTGACCGCCAGTGCAGCTCGTCGGTGACCGCCAGTGCAGCTCGTCGGTGACTACCAGTGCAGCTCGTGGGTGACTACCAGTGCAGCTCGTCGGTGATTACCAGTGCAGCATGTGAGTGACCACTAGTGCATCAGAAATTACCCGGATGACACAGCGGGGATCTCGGGTTGTGACAGGTATTGTATGTGAAACACTGATCACTGAAACGTCCCACCTTCCACCGGCATTGGAACAGTGCGCTGTCAATCACAATGCCGGTCAGCAGGACTTTACGGCGATCGGTATTTCACATACAATACCTGTCACAGCCCAAGATCCCAGCTGTGTCATCCGGATGATTTCTGATAACGATCCCGCTCTGCACGGAGATGGTGGGCGGGCGGCTGGACGGGGGTGGAGTGGGGGTGGTGACTGGTAGGGAGCGGAGGAGGAGAGAGGAGAAGGACACCTCCTCCATGGGCAGCACAGACCGGGGGCTGTGATACCCCTCTGCCAACTACATTTCTATTACCTTCCTGCTCGCTCTAGAGAACTACTGGTGAAAAGTGCCAAGACCCCTAGCAGAGGAATAGCAGCCAGCGGTTTTACAAACAGGAAACCACAGGGCAATAATGGTTTTTCAGCAAGATCAGCAGGCTACTAAAGAGGAACTACAGAGCTCAGAAGAACATGGATAGCATAGTTGGTGAAGGTAGGAGATCAGCAACAAGGACATGGGGGGGAAAAAGTTTTTTCCTGGAGTTCTGCTTTAATCTTCAGACCATGAGGATTACATGAAACTGTAAAAAATGCAGAGCTAAGGGGCGCTCATCGTCCTTCTTTCTGATACTGCCAATGTGTTTGCCTATTCAAATTTTTAGCTGTCGCTTTGTGTTGCCAATATAGGCCTTTCCACAAGGGCAGGTGAGCATATAAACCACTCGTGTTGTAGAGCAAGTTATAAAATCACGACTCTTAAATTGTTTTTCAATTTTATCACATAAATAGCCACAGATAGTACATCGACCACACGGATACATTCCACGCAATAGTGGAAGTTCAGTGAGCCAGTTAGTAGTCTGTGCCCATCTAAACTCCAAATGGACCAGACTATCTTTCAAGTTTTTGGCACGTTTAGCCACCGTCAAAGGACATGGGCTCACAATCTCACCCAAAAGTGGTGATTTGGTAAGCACATGCCAGTGTTTGGTTCAAAATTGCTTTAACCTGATTCCACTAAGATCCACATCTAGTAATCATTCTTGCTGGTGAGTTAGTTTGAATCATCCCCAGGTTCTGTACCTGTGTTGTTTGAAGGAGCTCCAGTCGATCACAGGAAAATGCTCTTTTTCTGGCCTTTCTAATACATTGGTGAGAGTATCCCCTCTCCCTGAACCTTGTGTACATCTTCTGTGATTCTGAATAGAAGTTATCCATTGTTGAGCAGTTCCGTCTAATACGAAGAAACGGCCCAACGGGTATTCCTCGGATCAGAGAGGGGGGATGATGGCTCTTGGCCTGAAGTAAAGTGTTTGCACCTCTCTTTTTTCGAAAAGTTTTTTTATCAAATTTATTCTTAAGAGAAGTTTGCAAATCAAGGAAGGACAGTATTCTGGTGTGATATGAGAAGGTTAAATGAATGTTCCTATTGTTAGTATTATGTTCTTCCATAAATGCGGACAGCTGAACATCAGTCCCATTCTAGACCATCAGGACATCGTCTATGTACCTCCGGCACAGGAGGCTATGGCTGAAGTACATCGAGGATTTGTACACCACCTCCTCCTCTCATAGCCCCAAATGTAGACATGCGTATGCAGGGGCCTAATGGGCTCCCATAGAGGTGCCTCTGAGCTGTTGATATTTAGTTAATTCCCAGAAATTTCAAGAAATTGTGGCTAAGCATAAATTCTAGGGTTCCTAAAACAAATTATGTGCTCCCAGGTGTGAAAATTTCTTTTCCAGGAAATGTGCAACTCCTTTTAGACCCCATATATGAGCTATTGATGTATACAGTGATTCAACGTCGATACCAACTAGTGAGGCCGCTTTCACACTGGGGCAGGCGGGTGTTGACAGTAAATTGCCGCTTTACCTCCATTTTAGTGGTGCTATTCAGCTGCTAGCAGGATGCTTTTAACCCCCGCTGGTGGCTGAATAAAGGGTTAGATGTGCCCGTGTAGCGCTGCTGCTGAAGGGCTTTGCAGGCACTTCGGCAGCGGTGCCCATTCATTTCAGGAGCGGTGTATATGAAAAACGCCCCAGTGTGAAAGGGGTCTAAAGCACCAATTGGTATCACAGACATATCAAGTAACCTAAGCACATCCCTGGTATCCTGTACAAATGATGGAAGGTCCCTGATCAATTCCTTTATGAATGCATCAACTAATTTCCCCACTCTTTCTAATGGGCCCTTGATGGCGGAAACGATTGGTCTTCCAAAAACATTTACAGTTTAGGAATTGTGTAAAAAGTTGGAATATTGAATTCCTTTATGCGTAAATAGTCAAATTCAAATTCTTTTTCCCAAGGCGTCTTTCAGGACAGCACCTGAGGACAGCACCTGAGAGATATCGACTGAACCCACCGCAAACAGGAAGCACCTTCTTCCTCCAAACTTTAAAGGGAGGCGCCTCCCTACCATACCTCAGTTTTTGTGTTTCCTCCGGCCCGGAGGGAACATCTTTTGGGAGGGGAGTCTAGGTCTCTCAGGTGCTCCTGGGAGACGGGGCTTCCTTCTCTTTCCTCCTTCAGGAGACCCGCTGTCCTCCCGGCCTACCGAAGCCTTTGCAGTGGTAGCAATCAGGCTCCTCTTCCCCCCTGGTGCTCAGTGAGAGCCGTAGACCCGGTGGCCCGCGCGGTCGTAGGAGCGGCGGTGCGCATGCGCCTGGCGCCATGTTTTTGCCCGGCAGTCGCGCCGGAAGTGACAAGGCGGGTCACTGGGTCAGCAAAAACATAATTTCCGGCGTTGGATGCAAGGGGGGGACAGGAACTGGCGCCTACTTCCACTTCCGGTCCGGTGAAGATGCACTATGGGAGTCCGGAAGCGGCATATGAAGCCACAGGTGGAAAGCTGCACACCAGAGATGGAGGACTCAGCGTCTGCAGCGGTGGGGACAGGCACAGGCACCAGTAAAGCTCAGGTAGGAGCAGCAGTTTAAGTCTGCCTTTCTTCCTTTTCCTGGGTTTGGTCTATCTCTTTTTTTTTTCTCTACCCCCTAGTAGCAAGGGGCCTGTCTGGGCACTAGAGGCTGACTGGTTTCTTCTTAGTGCACCTGTGGGTGATTCTTGTGTAGCTGAGACTGGGTCTCACTAAAAGGTCCCCTGTTTTTTTTTCCCTTTTTTTGTTTTTTCTCTCACAGGCTAAAAGCTCTGACCCAAAAAAGAGATGTCCTTCTTGCAGGGCCAAAATGGGAGAAAACTGGAAAAAGTCTTATGCAGTACATGCATCACTTCTTTAGTTAAGGAGGAATCAGCTTCGGTTTGTGATGACCTGGTTGCCTCTGTAAAGAAGGAACTATACGCCACGATTCAGACTTTTCGTGACTCTGTAGTCAATCCGGCTGCTAGTCAGCCATCCACTTCTGAGGCTTCCCAGGGTTCTATTTCTATCCCCATGGTAGAAGCTTTACCTGAAGACCCCTCAATCATGGAAGAGCAGTCCCCTGCTCCTTCCGTTAAAGATTCGGAGGAGGAGGGTGAGGAGGCGGAGTTGGCTCCTTCGAAATTCAAGCTTTCACTAGAGGAGGTGGACGGACTCCTTAAGGCTATCCATCTTACACTTGGCTTAAGTGAGGAAAAGAAGGAGTTATCTCTTCATGACCGCATGTATGCAGGGTTAAATGAGCCTAAGGGGCGAACATTTCTGGTCCATTCGGTCATTTCTGACGCCATTACTAAAAAATGGCAAGATCCAGAGAAAAAGCCCCCCTTTTTTTTTTCCAGAGCCCACAAAAGGCGCTTCCCTTTTGAGGAGGACCCTTCTGCGGTGTGGAATAAGGTGCCCAGGTTGGATGCGGCATTTTCGCAGGTCTCAAGATCCACAGACCTGTTTTTTGAAGACATGGGGGTTCTGAGGGATCCAATGGACAAACGCATGGATCTTTTGCTCAAGAAATCATGGCAATCAATCATGAGCAATTTAAAGCCAGCAATGGCCACAACTTGTGTAGCCAGGAATCTGGAATACTGGGTGAACCAACTTAGATCTCATATAGTGGCAGATTCCCCCAAGCAGGAGATCTTAGATTCCTTTCCTACCCTGATCTCTGCGGTTGCTTATATTGCAGATGCTTCGGCTGAAGCTATCAAAATGTCAGCTAGGTCTGCAGCTTTAACAAATGCTGCGAGAAGAGCTTTATGGCTAAAAACCTGGCCAGGTGATACAGCTTCAAAGAGTAAACTTTGTGGTATTCCCTTTTCAGGTGACCTTCTTTTTGGCCCTGATCTAGATAATATCCTAGACATAACTGCCGATAAGAAGAAGTCCTTCCCGGTCAAAAAGAAAAAGCAGACCCCAAAACGTCTTTTTCGACCTCAAAAAACTCAGCAGCAACAGCAGGATAATAAGTTTCAGGGCAGGAGAAAAAATTGGTCCACGCAAAAGGCGAAGGGCAAAGGCGGAATTCTCTTCCGTCCTCCTTCACAGGCCGAAAGCTCACAATGACTCATCCCTGCGGGTCAGCGGAAGATTACGAGAGTTTCTTCCGCAGTGGTCAGGGATAACTTCAAATCAGTTTATTCTGACCACTCTCTCGCAGGGTTATACTCTCGAGTTTTCCAGAAGCCCCCCAAGAAGGTTTCTGATGACAAATGCTCCTCGAGATCCAATAAGGGCCCTGGCCATGAAGTCCTCTCTGGAGGAACTGATGCAACAGGGCGTAGTAATCCCAGTGCCACCAGATGAATGGCACGAGGGCTTCTATTCGCATGTCTTCCTGGTAAAAAAACCAACAGGAAGATTTCAATTAATTTTCAATTTAAAACCATTAAACAGAGCCATCAAATACAGAAGGTTCAAGATGGACTCAATTTTCACCGCCAGAAATCTTCTGACTCCAGGTTGTTTCATGGCGTCAGTGGATCTAAAAGATGCATACCTGCATATTCCAATCTCATCCCAGTCCCAGAGGTTTCTCAGGTTGGCGGTAAAGATGGAAGGCAGAATTCAGCATCTGCAATTCAGAGCCCTACCCTTCGGGCTATCATCCGCACCCCGAATTTTCAAAGTAATGGCAGAGGCCCTAGCTCCGCTGCGTCTTCAAGGAATCGCAGTAATTCCTTACTTAGACGATCTGCTATTTTTCGCCCCCTCGAGAGGAATTGAGGAGCAATTTAAGCAGAGCATGCAGCCATATGGAGTCTCTAGGTTGGATCCTAAATCTCCAAAAATCTTCCCTGGAACCATCTCAGGAGATTCGGTTTCTAGGGTATATAATAAATTCGGTAAGCCAAAGAATTTTTCTTCCTTCAGAGAAGAAAGAAAAAATCCAGGATACAGTGTCTTTCTTGCAGACCAACCAGCAGCTGACGGTAAGATTGGTCATGTCAGCTCTGGGTGTTCTGACTTCGTCAATGCCAGCTGTTCAGTGGGCAAGACTACACTTCAGACACCTGAAGGCCTTTCTTCTGACATCTTGGGATCACAATTTGGAATCCCTAGAATCAGAGGTAAAAATTCCAACCCAAGTGAAGAGGTCACTATGGTGGTGGAAAAGGCAGGATATCCTATCGGAGGGGTTAGTCTGGGCCTTTCCAATCGGAAAAAGACTGACAACCGATGCCAGTTCCTGGGGTTGGGGAGCCCACCTAGGAAAGGGTTTCACTCAGGGAAACTGGTCCAGGAAAGAGGCGACAAAATCCTCAAACTGGAGAGAGCTCAAGGCGATCGACTTGGCTCTGAAGTCATTTGCTCAGGGGCTTCAGGCCCAGCATGTTCAAATACAGACAATGCCACGGCCGTGGCTTATATAAACAGGCAGGGAGGTACAAGGAGCAAATCGCTGCAAGTACTAGCCATGAGCATTCTCCGATGGGCAGAAGGACATTTGCTGTCTCTATCAGCAGTCCATCTAAAGGGATCCCTGAACAGGGTGGCGGATTTCCTGAGCAGAAACCCTGTTCAGGAAGCAGAATGGTCGCTGAACCCGGAGGTTTTCGCTATGATTGCCGAAAAGTGGGGGCTGCCAGAGGTGGACCTGTTCGCCTCAAAAGAGAATGCCTTGGTTCCGCAATTTTTTTCCCTAAACAATCACGACGGGTCATTAGGAACAGATGCCTTGGCGTATCCATGGAGATTCCATCTTTGCTACGCTTTCCCCCCATTCCAGTTAATTCCCTTAGTATTAAGAAAAATTCAAAGGGAAATGGTACCAGTTATCCTAATCACGCCTTTTTGGCCAAGAAGGGCCTGGTTTTCAACCGTTCTGAGAATGGCGGTCAGGCCTTATTGGCATCTGCCCCTCAGGCACGATTTACTATTTCAGGGTCCAGTAAATCACCCAGAGGTAGCCACTTTGGCGCTCACAGCCTGGTATCTGAAGAGCAGCTTTTAAGAAGCAAAGGTTTTTCCAACCGATTAATCTCAACACTGTTATCAAGTAGGAAAAGGGTGACTAGGAATATCTATTCCAAGGTCTGGAAGGTTTATAATACATGGTGTAATTCATCTGCCCAGGACCCAGGGAGTCTTGTTACCATCCTGGAATTTTTACAAGTTGGTGCTGACAAGGGACTAGCAGTTAGTACCTTGAAGGTGCAGGTTGCTGCGCTAGCAGTGTTCCTAGAAAGATCTGTGGCCTCAGATCCATTGGTAACCAGATTTTTCAGATCCCTTACGAGATCCAGACCAGCACCACTTAAGTTGTTTCCCAAATGGGATCTGTCGATATTCCTTCAGTCTCTAACAAAGAGTCCCTTTGAACTCTTGGAAGAAGCGCCACTCAGATATCTCACTTTTAAGTCTGTGTTTCTGATTGCCATGGTCTCTGCACGCAGGATCAGTGAGCTTAATGCTTTATCAGTTAAGGAACCCTATTTGTCTATCTTCCCAGACAGGGTTATACTTGGAACAGATCAGAAATTCTTACCAAAGGTAGCTTCAGTGCAGAATCGTGTTCAAGACATTGTACTTCCGACCTTCTGCCCCAACCCAGCAGGGGAGAAGGAGACTTGTTTTCACATGTTGGATGTTAGAAGAGTTTTGTTATGTTACTTGGAAAGGACAAAGCTCTTTAGACGTTCAGATTCACTGTTCGTGCTATTTTCGGGCAACAGGAAAGGTTGCCAGGCTTCTAAAATTTCTTTAGCAAGGTGGCTGAAACTAGCCATTTCAGAGGCTTATTCGCATGCAGGTGTGTCTCCTCCAGCAGGAATTTCTGCACACTCAACAAGAGCATTAGCGGCCACTTGGGCAGAGAGAGCTGGTGCCACCCCTGAACAAATTTGCAAGGCGGCAACATGGTCGAGTTTTCACACATTCGTGAAACATTACAGGCTGGACCTCGCATCTGCTAATGATCAGGCGTTTGGCAGAAAGGTCCTGCAAGCTGTTGTCCCGTCCTAAGGGGGTAAGTCTCTGTTATCCTCTCAGGTGCTGTCCTGAAAGACGCCTTGGGAAAAACCAAGTTAGACTTACCGGTAACTTGTTTTCCAGAAGTCTTTCAGGACAGCAACATCCCGCCCTATTGTATTGTATATACTATGCTGTGTCTAACGTATGTGTTTATGTGTTCCAGCCGGGGCCGGAGGTCTTCTCTATTACAACTGAGGTATGGTAGGGAGGCGCCTCCCTTTAAAGTTTGGAGGAAGAAGGTGTTTCCTGTTTCCGGTGGGTGGAGTCGCTATCTCTCAGGTGCTGTCCTCAGGTGCTGTCCTGAAAGACTTCTGGAAAACAAGTTACCGGTAAGTCTAACTTGGTTTTTTGTAGACGTAATTCTGTCATTAAAGGTCAATTTCAACATTCTGTTGAGCCTCTCAACCACTATAGGAAAGGGGTTCAATGAAATTTCCTATATGTCTGTTCTACTTTCAGCTGTCGCATGACTTCCTTCTCATACATTTTTTTTCTGACAATAACACAATGTTACCACCCTTGTCACTTCCTCTTATGACCAAGTTGGGTGCTTTTTCCAATTCAGTCAAAGCCTGTCTTTCCTGTTTCGATAAGTTGTCAATTTCTCTCCACTGCCAATTCACTGTCGCAAGATCCCTCTGAACCAAATCCAAAAAGAGACCAATCCATTTGTGTTTGGAAATGGAAGACATTTTAGTAGACCTAATCCGCAAATCAGAGGGCCTTTTTCTACTTAATTCATCCTCACTATCTTCAGAATCACTGGAACAATTTTCTTCCAGTAGACTGATGAGATTATGTAGGGCCTCTTCCTCTTCCTTCTCCTTTTCTTCGTATGTCACTCTAGGGCTCTGTTTATTTCTGTAGCTGAAGATATCTTTCCTCAAAAATAACTTCAGGTCTTTAAATACCTCTAATTCATTCATAGATGCGGTTGGAGAGAAAGACGAGCCTTTTTGTAAAAGTGTAATATGATGTTCATTCAGTTCAAAATCGGACAAATTAACCATCTTCAAATCTTATTGTCTCTCCTCCGGCATCCATTTGATAATCAGTATTGGGGCACGTCATCTCCTGCAAATTCTTGTTCATGTTTCCCTTATGTTTCTGGCCGGTTCATTTCCTCTTTCTTTTTCTTTTTCTCTTTCTACCACTACTGTTTTGGATTGACCCCTCCCCCACTGTTTCTGTTTTGCCACTCCCTTTCTTGGCCCTGGATCGTTTTCTATTGCTGTAACCTCATCTAAAAAAGTAACGGATTTATCAGTATATTCACTTTCACTCTCTGAAGAGGATGGAATATTTCTAGAAGATGTACGGTTTCTAAATCTATCGGGACCTACTTCTACTGCGGGTTAATGTTGGATCAAATATATTATCACCTTCCCAATCAAGTATATTTTGTCTGAATTTCTCCTGTTTATTTGTCCGTAGGCTTTTTTGAACTCTTTCTACTTACTTTTTTAGTTGTTCATTATATCTCTCAAACTTAGGTTCTTGTTTGAGTCGTTCTAGGGATTTTGTGCTTTGATCTGTCTCACTTTTAATTTCTACTAATTGGACCTGTTCTTCTTCCACAATTAAAAGCGTTATTTCTAAACTACGGTCCCGGCAACTTTTTTCCATTTCTCTATGAATCTTGGGGTTTGTAGATGCTCAGCAGGTGTCACCCCTTCCCTGAGACCTCTGGTTACCACCCCCTGTGTGATGTGGGATCCCAAAGAGGAGATATCCCACTTTCTATTTAAGTAAAAGTTTTTTCATCCAATAAATATACCATGAAGTCAATCTGTCTATGCGCTCAATTAAATAAATTGCAAAGGTGGTAGGTATATGCAAACTATTATCTATTTAGCACATTGATTATCTGAGTTGCATGGTGATAAGAGATACACAATATCCCATAATCCAACAGCATATAAATCAAAAGGAGATAAAAAGTCACCACTGCAACAACCACATATGACAGAGGATCACCAATTACATTAAATTATCCCCAATGCTTAATCATTATACTGTGTCTCAGCCAATCAGGAGGAATGTCCCGGACGGCTTAGACATTCGTGGGGATCGCTGAAGAATGATGGGGCTCAGGTAAGTATTTAGGGGGGTGCTGGGGTGGCTGCTACACACAAGGTTTTTTATCTTAATGCATTAAAGCGTAGTTCCAGACAAAAAAAAATTTAATTTTTTTTATTGATCCTAGCATTATTACTAATTAACCACTTCAATACAGGGCACTTATACACCTTCCTGCCCAGACCAATTTTCAGCTTTCAGTGCTGTCGCAGTTTGAATGACAATTGCGCGGTCATACAACACTGTACCCAAACTAAATTTTTATCATTTTGTTCCCACAAATAGAGCTTTCTTTTGGTGGTATTAGATCACCTCTGCGGTTTTTATTTTTTGCTAAACAAATAAAAAAAGACCGAAAATTTTGAAAAAAAAAAAAGTTTTGCTTTTGTTTCTGTTAAAATTTTTTGTAAATAAGTAAGTTTTCTCTTTCCCTGATGGGCACTGATAAGGTGGCACTGACAGGCACTGATAAGGCGGCACCAATGAGGTGGCACCAATGAGCGGGCACTGACGATGGGCACTGATATGCGGCACTGATGGGTGGCACTGATATGCAGCACTGATGGGTATTGATAGGTGGCACTGATGGGCACTCATGGGTGGCACTGATGGGCACTGATAGACGACACTGATGGGCACTGAAAGGCTGCAAAGATGGGTTCTTATGGGTGGCACTGATGGGCACTGATAGGCGGCACTGATGGGCACTGATACTTGGCACTGATGGGCACTGATACGCGGCACTGATATGAGGCACTGATAGACATCCCTGGTGGCAGTGGTAGGCATTGTGAGTGGGCATTGATTGGCAGCTGCCAGGGTACAGATTAGTATTTCCCTGGGGGTCTAGGGGGCATACCTGGTGGTCAAGTGTGGGCGGCTTCCCTGGTGGTCATGGGTGGGATCCGAGGGGGGGCTGTGCTGATAAACAATCAGCATAGACCCCCCCTGTCAGGAGAGCAGCTGATCGGCTCTCTACTCGCGTCTGTCAGACGCGAGTGAGGAAAAGCCGATCACCGGCTCTTCCTATTTACATCGTGATCAGCCGTGATTGGACACGGCTGATCACATGGTAAAGAGTCTCCGTCAGAGACTGACACCCCGCAACAACGATCGCCGCGATGCGCTCCCTCGGGGGTGCGCAGCGGCTTAATACCCTGAGAACGTCATATGACACCCAGTCAGGATATTGAAACCGCTTTGCCGCCGTCATTCTGCTATATGGCGGGCGGCAAGTGGTTAAATACAAAAACTAGTATACAATGTTCATTATGGATTTAGCAAAAATATGCATTTCTTACTCAATATTTTCTTCCTCCTGGTGTGGCCATTGCCATCATGATTGTGGGCATGTGAAGCCCAAGCGATATCTCCTCCTGTATTAGCTTTGGAGACATGCATGCTGGGTAAGCAGCATGCACCTCTCGATCTCGCGAAGCGCGATTCACCGGCCGCAGCACTGATTGTTTCTAAAGTTGCCATAACAACGGACGGCGACAATGGAAGGCCCCACCCCGTTGTTATGGTAACATCACAGTACTGCTCACAGACTCCTGGGAAATGATGACACATCATTTCCCAGGAGCACAGGCGAGGGGGGAAGTGAAGAGGAGCTCCGCGGACCAGGAAGTGGCAGACTAGGAGGACTACATAGCAACAGGGCGATTCTGGTAAGTATAAAAAATGTTTTTACTCCAAATGTTTTTTTTATAGGTTTAGAGGAGTCTGATTCTGAAAAAAAAAATTTCAGGGTGGAACTCCGCTTTCAGATAAAAAAAACCTTCTGCCTTTACAACCCCTTTAAGCATCTTAGGAGCTTGGACGCTTTCTCCTCGGCTATGTTGAGAAAAACTCTATCTATTTTACTATTTTTTTCTCTTCTTCGACATTCTTGGTATTTCATGGATGTTTTTCGCTTCAATCAAGACTTTCATTAAACTGCTCGAGCTAGTCTCTACACAGCAGCTATGTAGGTTGACTAATCTTCTTTAGGAAAAAACACTGGCACTGATGTAGCCAGACCAGAAATACAGCAGGGTGAATGTGAGGGATGAAAGGGGAAAAAAACCACTCAAAAGGTCAACATTCAGAGGAATGAGGCAGCTCCCCTATGTAGGTCCTGAGTTGACCTAATATGTGAAAACAGAAAAAAACAGAGGGTGACTCTATCTGAGTGTAGAGTGTTGGAAACCGCTATTAGGTGATGAATACATATTGCACTCACATATAATGGCGGAAATGTCAACTTGTCATCTGTGGAAGTCTTGACATGTCTAGCAGAGATCGGCAGGCAAGCAGCTGGTGTTGTGCAGAGATCTACCGGGAAGCTGCTGGATGGTAAGAGAGAAGCGCTGGAGAGTGGAGAAGCCCGGCAGCATGGAGAGAGCAGTAAAGCGGCATTGCATGCGGTTTAGCTTCCCCAGCCACAATGCTCCTGTTTGCATCTGCCCTGCAGCTTTGTGGCCAAACTGCATTTAAGAAGAGTGCCACGCAAGCCAGGGACACCCAGATGCTAACATACACCACGCTGCCGGCTACTCCACTCTCCATTGGTTCTCTCTCACCACGCAGCAGCTTTCCGGTTGATCTCTGCACAACACCAGCCGCTTGCCTGCCAATCTCTGCTAGAGATGTCAAGACCTCCACAGATGACAAGCTGACATTTCCTCCAATACATGTGTGTGCAATATTTATTCATTACCTAATAGCTGTTTCCAACACTCTACACTCAAAGGGGCCCTCCTGTTTTTTTCTGTTGCCTAATCTTTGCTGCCATTGAGGCCGCACCAAGACCCATGTGGACTGAAGTTTGTGGGGCCTGCCTTTATAATGTGGCCCTCCAGACCTGGGATCTTTTCGTGATGCTCTCCAGATACCTAGTGTAGTGGTTTGTTAGCTGCAGAGTGCTTTACAGATCCAGAGCTGCATCACAGCCTCTGGTGTAAACCAGTTTCTGAAGACTCAACTAGAGAAAGTTAGCATGGACTTTTTAGACCACATACAGAAAACGGATAGTTAACTCCAGTTAACAATTCCATCTACAAAATAAAAGACATGGATAATGACTAATCATTCCATCTTGTATCCCCCTGCTCTGTCCTCCTCCTCATTATGAGGTACCTAAAGAAAAGGGCCCCTCTTTTTTGGGCACCTTGTGAGAAGGATGAAGGTGGCTTTATTGATCCAAATGACACAGGCCCCGTCTATCTGCATTTAATTTACACTTTTATATCAGCCTATGACCCCTCTATAGCCTGATGTGTGGTGTATTTATTAGTGGACACACACTGATTATTCTTCACTTTTGTTGGCGTCCCTTGTGGCTGTCCTAGTGTCCAGTTTCTAGCGTATCCGTCTAATGCAGATATCTTCATAAGTGATATTTGTGCAATAAGCTTTCAACGTGGTACTTTCCAGATCTGTGTGTACTGTGTCAGCTAGTCGCAGAACACTTTCCATTTTAAGAGCAGTGGTATAACCTCTTGGTACCAATCTCTAGTTTCTCCCTGTGATGCAGATAGCTTCATAAATGGTATCGCTGCTAAAGGTTCTGCATTGGGCACTTTACAGACCGGACTCTGTGTCACAGAGCACTAACCAAACTTAAGAACTGTGATACAACCTATTATGTAACCCAGCTTTTAATATTTACCTGTGAAATTTTACCTCAGGAATTAATGAACATACTTAGTATGTTAACTCTGTACGCTGATATACTTGTGTGTTCTGGGTCCACTAGCCAAAAGAGTACTGTCATTATTTGGAGCAGAGGTCCTACATACAATATACCCAGTCTGGCACTAACTTGCATGGTCTGAAGCAGTTTAATATTTTAGGCATTTCACTGTGTCATGGAGTCTCCTAGTCCTTGTTAGTTTCCAACCCTAGAGTCACGATGCAGTTCCTAGGTGTTCAAACCTGTGTACACTGACTCTATAACTAAATATGTTGTGGTTAACGCATTTTGAAATGTAACCATCATTAAATGGATACAGCCAGTATCCAGGCTATGCTCCCAGCCATTCTACTTCATTTGTTTGTTTTTTTTCCCCTGAGTTAACGCAATCGGCCTGTGAGACCTCAGCGCTGACATCATTTGCAGCGTAGAGCACTGCATGTGCATGATCTTCACCCTCTTTCCGGCCCATCTGTAGAGAGACTTGTGCTGCTACTGTTTCTATTTAGAAATACCACATAGTCTCCTGTCTGATACATTGCCGCCTATTTCTTCCTCCAGCTCAGTCCGCTCTTGTTTGTGAGTGTGCAAGCCCTTGTGTCTGTTTGGGTCTACTTGTTCACTGCAGTAACCTACAGGTACATTTTATGTCTTTTAGAAGAGATTTAAAGCACAATCCTTGTACATCAGGAAGCCCTGTCCCCTGATACCCCGCTATGTTTAGAGACAATTGAACAGTCCCAACCTGTGGGAAACAGCATCTGTTAGCAAAATCCTGGGACCCTTATTTATGTGGGTTTATTCTTTTTCTCTGGTTTCACTATTTGAGCCTACTACCTCTGCCTAAAGTGGAACTAAACCACTCCTGAATTACCTCACCTCACCACTTCTCCATGACACCATTTTTTAAAAAATGTGTGCAGATGCGCCGTTGGTCTCGTCCAAGCATTGGGGAGCTGGATAAGACTGGTGGTGCATTTGTGCATGTATTAAAAACATAAAAAGTGCAGCGCAAAATGCCAATGAGAATAAATGAAAAAATAAATAAAAAAATTCAAATGATAAAATTGTCCAAAGTCCACCAGAACCAGACAGCAACAGCACAAATCCTCCATGTGTGGGGAAAAGGGGAGATCCAGATACACAAAGAAATATGTGACAATCCCTCCACCTGTGAGATGCTTGCTCGCTCACCTTAGCAGATGGACCCCTGAGCTAACAGGACGTCAACAGCGCATGTCCCCGTAGGGGTAAGATGCAATCAGGAAGTAAGCAATGTTCTTCAGATAACTCCCCCACAACACATGTAGGTAAAGAAAAAGGATCTAAGTGCTCTCTGTTTAAAATGGTCAATGCTTTATTGTGTAAAATTCTCTAATCACGTGTAAGAATTGAATAAAGGCTCAAAGTCTCTCAAGCACGAACAGCATACACATCTCCGTCGGGCAGGATGGCAGCGGGTGATGCCAGCCGAGCGTAGCTCCTCCCCCCTGTATGCGTTACGTCCAATCAGACTTTGTCAGTGGGGTGAAGCTACAACGTCACCAATCCGCACTTATTCCTGGCCCATTGCCATAACAATGAACAATGCCTAATACAGCTAAAGCATACAATTGGTCTGAACAGCAGGGAGGAGCTACAAGCCTGATACCTGCTCACAGATACCGACATTGCCTGCCAAGCAAACGGACACTAGCATTAAGAATGTCAGTGCTGGAAAACTCACGTTTAAAGCCAGCTACTGGCATTTATAAATACCAGAGCTGTAATCCAGTAACATTTAAAGTGACCATTGATATTGTATATACCAGCGCCGCTTGCTACTGTCAAACAGAGATAAACAGTAAATACACCAAATAAATTGGGGGCTTAATAGATGCCTCAAACATCCTTCATAGTAATTAAAACTGCAAGAGTAATACGTTTTTTTAAATTACAAAAAATTCTCTTAAATGACAAAAAAATACTTATAAAGGTAAGGAGACACCTGAAATACCTCTTCTACCTATAATCAATTACTGCATAAAAAACATATATCTGCTGCCATCCTTTACAATAGAACTCCTCTTACATCAAGAAAACATACATACAACATACAAAAAAAATAAATATATAATATTTATATAATATATATATATATATATATATATATATATATATATATATATATATATATATATATATATAAGGGATAAAATCTCCCCCGCCCCCCCTCCAATGTCTGTTAACCCTTTCAATTCTCCAAAATCTAAGCCCCTTGGGATCCCTATTATGACATAATCTAATATGTTTGGAGACACTGTGAGATCTAAGTCCCTTTTATATATTAACATGCTCACAATGCGAACACTGACTTCCTCCTGGGATAGCTATAACATAGCAGTCCCAGGAAGAAATGAGGTGTGGTCTAGGATTCCAGCACAAAGACACTAAGTGCCGGTTCACACTAGAAGCGGCACGACTTGCAGGTCTGTATAAAAGTCTATGCAAGTCGCCCCCAAAGTAGTACAGGAACCTTTTTTCTAAGTCGGAGCGACGCAAGGTTCCATTGTACAGAACTTGAGGCGACTTGTCAGGCGGCTAGGTCGCCTGACAAGTCGCCCCCGTGTGAACCGGCTCTAAATGGTGAAAATTTTAAAACATTTTCTTAGCATTTATCTAAGAGGGAGGGGAAGGAACAAATTAAAACATTGTTACATAGTTTGTAAGGTTGAATAAAGGCAACAGTCAATCTAGTTCAACCTCTGTTGGTGTGTGTTTGGGTAGATGATCATTTCCCATATCCCTGGATATTATGTTCGCTAAGATGCACGCCCAAGTCTTTTGAAACTATCAATACTTCCTGTTGACACCACTGATTGTGGAAGAGTATTTCACATCCTTACTGCCCTGACAGTGAATACCCCCCCTACGCAGCTTAAGGTTAAACCGCTTCTCTTCCAATCTCCTTATGTGGCCCCCCTGTCCTCTAATACTCCCCTGAGATTGAATAGTTTCCTACTTGCACTGGGATTACCATTGAGATATTTGTTTATCGCTATTGTATGTCCTCTCAAGCATCTCTTCTCCAGGGAGAATAAATTTAGCACTTGTAGTTGTTCCTCGTATTTGAGGTCCTCCAGCCCACTTATTAATTTTGTTGCCCTTCTCTGAACTCTCTCTAGTTCTAGCACATCCTTCGTTGTTTGAGTGAGTTTAGTTCCGCTTAAGCATGCCTTTAAATATAGTACGTATATTGGAATTTCACCTTTAAGTATAATAAAAATGTATGATTTCAGATTCCAATTCTGAGCCTTCAGTTTACTCCTATGGGTTCTGTTTTTAATCCGGTCATCCTAATGATGTTGTTAATTCAGCCATGCCTATAGAGGTTCAATCTGATACAGATATAGGCTCTTCTATGGCTTATACTGCACTGCCACAAACACCTTCACGGTACCTACCTTTCTGGAAAGCTTCCTGGTCAAGGTGGGAACTTTCTAGACAGTTCCCATGTGATCATGCGAGGCAGTATTTTACCTTTTAGATAGGGAATTCTTGAACGTTGGTCCCTAGAAGTGTAGAAAGGCGAACTAACCCTTTAAAGTCATAGTTTGAGCTGTTCGACTTTCCACCCTGTTCCCACAGTGGCTTTAATTTGTGAAAAAAATGTCTGAATGGATTACACAATTAAAATTGACTTAAAGAGGAAGTAAAGTCTTCCTCTTTAAAGTCTTTAACCTACAAGTAAGCCTATAGTGAGGCTTACCTGTAGGTACTGTAAATATCTCCTAAACTTGCACCGATTTAGGAGATATTTACTATATATGCTGCCACCAACCTCATCAGATGCAGGGTTTTTTTTTTTTTTTGTTTTGTTTTTAGAATTTTTTTTCGGAGGTTTACAACCTCTTTAACCTAACTCACAATCCTTGAGTATATAGCTTGTTATGCATATACATAAAGCCCTTCACTTTAGCTGTGCTGGTCTCTTAAAGCCTCTAAGTTAGTGCCTTCTATGGCAGGTATGTCTCTCTCAGTCTTTAACTGCATGCTTGAGATGTAGCTGATAGGTTCAAACAAGTCTTAATGACTTGCCCTTTCAGGGAAGGACCCTCTTTGGTGATGACTTTTCACAGTGAAATTCTAAACCTCCTGATTCTCATTCTTGGTGCTCCTTTACAATAACAGATCTGCTAATGTCCTAGAAGGACCTCGCCCTACAGCTGGTACAACTGAAATGCCTAATAGGCAATCAATCTTTCTCCCACATGAACCTCAGATTTTGTGGCTGTAATGCCCCGTACACACGATCCGAAAATCGTACGTAAAATGCCGCATTCGAAACGATCGTACGATAATCGGATCGTTAGTACAGAGCTTTCGAGAGCCGATCAGGACAGTTCATCCGATATTATTCTATCGGACATGCACGGAAATTTTTTCCGTACGATGCCAGATCGTACGATTTTCGTTTAATCGGTACAGCTATCGTTCGAAAATGCAATACAAATGCATTGCAACACATGACATCGCTTCCGAATTTTTATTCTGTCGTACGGGAATTTTCGGGACTTTAGTAAACTCATCAGATTCGATGTGAGATTAGCATGCAAACAAAAACGGACGATCATTCGTCCGATATTCGGATCGTGTGTATGGGGCTTAAACCTTCTGTTTAAAACCATACCACATACTTTTATCAGTGGGTTGATATGCATTTTCCCTTAATTTCTATTGGAAACTACTTTTCAGTTTAAATATTTAGTGTAACCTGCAGCTCTTACTCTGATCTTTGGTATTTTTCTTTTAGTTCTGGCTTTTAGTATCCCAGTATATGTAACCCTGTATTATTTAGGCTCTGCTCACCCCAAGATTTTTTAATCTTGTATTACCTGGAGCCTGTTTTAACTGTGTTATCTGCAAGCTGTTGAGGACCTCTTTTTGCTTCTCATCAGAAGTATATTTGATGTCAGGATTACTGCACTGTAGCGTTCCTTTTATGCCATAAAACCTGTTTCTCTCAACCTACACGATACTCACCTTCCTTATTGTTAAGCATCTCTAGGATTTGGGTCTCTGTTACAACACTGACTATGATGGCCACAATAGTACTCCAAGCTTCCACATTCTGGAATGCTTCATAGGTTCTCACTGAGCTTCAGTGTCTAGTTTTTGGAAGTTCCCTGTTATATTAAAGTAGAACTATAGGCAAAACATTTTTTTCATTATAGATAGAGCAAGAGAGGTTTATAACTCCGGTCAGATTTTTTCTCATTGCAGAGATTTTCCTTTACTTCCTGTCCCATAGCCAAACAGGAAGTGAGAGTAAATCCCTGAAAATAAATCTCTTGGGGACCCCCAGGTCACCAGAACTAGTTTCCCCATTGGAAGATTTTCCTATTACTTTTCTGGGTACAACTAAAAATTTGGGATTTTCTTTTACTTTCACTTTCAATGATAATGGTAAACAGGATAAATAGAGAGGATGAATCTCCATAATGGGAGCACAGACAGCAATCTATCAAAAACTGAAAATAAAAGTTTTGCCTTTTAGTTATACTTAAAGGGATTGTAAAGGTTTGTGTTTTGTTATTTAAAAAAAAACACACGTCATGCTTCCTCTGTGCAAAGGTTCTGTGGCCCCTATCCTCATTTTCTGGGGTCCCCTTGCAGCGCTCCTGGCTCCTTTTTTCTCTTGAGTGCCCCTACGAAGAGCCGCATTCCATGGGGGCACTCATGCGGATGCGCTCCTGAGTCCTGCTGCTGCGTCCATTGACACAGACAGCAGGAATCGGCCCCACCCCCCTGGCTCTCATGTCACTGGATTTGATTGACAGCAGTGGGAGCCAATGGCTGCTGCTGCTATCAATC
Organism: Aquarana catesbeiana; assembly: GCF_042186555.1. NCBI lineage: Eukaryota > Metazoa > Chordata > Amphibia > Anura > Ranidae > Aquarana > Aquarana catesbeiana. The sequence goes on from NC_133335.1 coordinate 104,891,650, forward strand.
TATCCAATAAGGACCCAAGACAGCAGCTGGCGCTGCTGTGCTCGCTCCCCGTTGCTGGAACGATCGGGTTCAGGTAAGTAAAAGGGGTGCTCTGATGGGCTGCTGCACTACAGAAGGTTTTTCACCTTAATAGGGCTACAACTAACAATTATTTTCATAATCGATTAGTTGGCCGATTACTGTTTCGATTAATCGGTTAATAACCTTAAAAAAAAAAGTGTTGTGTATAATTTAGTAAATATGTAAAGTTTAAAAAAAAGGCAATTTATTCTTAAATATCTCTATGCAGTGGTAAATATAAATAACCAACTATATGGTTAGGGAGCAAAATATCTAATCCACTCTGAGAATAACAGACAGAAGAGATATACTGTATATACTATTAGAAGATATACTGTATATACTATTAGATGAGATATATACTGTATATACTACTAGTGGAGATATATACTGTATATGCTATTAGAGGATATATACTATTAAAGGGTGAATCTGGTAAATATAATCAGACTCAGAGATCTAATTTTTTTATTTAAAAAAAAAAAACAAAAAAACAAATGACTTCCTTCAAAAAAAATGTCATTTTAAGAACGTTTGTTCAATTTTCTAATTGCTAGTGGGGTCAAATCGATGTTCATTTTCAACCACAGTGACAGGAAAATTTGGAAATAAAAAACTTCTTGGTCAAAGGAATTTTCAGACAGTGTATGTGGTTTTCGTTCAGAAATTACAATTATTTTAAAAACAGAATGTTAAAAACAAAAAATTTCAAAACATTCTTTCATTCAGTGAATGTACAAAGATTTTTCGTCTGCATATTCTCGTCTGAAAATTGATTCATGTGGCCAGCATAAGGCGCGGTACACACCTATGCAATTTGCTTTTGATCTGTTTCTGCAGTGCGTTTTGATTTTTTCGCATGTGATTTTGTTGCGATTTGCGTTTTTGTATTTTTTTTTGGCCAGTTTGTTGTTGGGCAGATTAAAAAACACAAATTGCTGCAAAAACGCATTACATGATTTTCTGCAGCTTCTCCATTGAAGTATATTGAACTAAAAAAAACGTTTTGTGTTTAAAAAAAAAAAAAAAGTCCCTGACCCTTTCCAAATACGCAGCGGCTGAAAAAAGCATAGATGTGGGGTTAAAAAAACAAAAATTAGCCCTTTATAGTACAAAAAAAGCAGATAATCACTACTGTAAGGGGTTTATTTTTTTACTGTAGAACTATGAAAGTAATATTTACAGTAGCGATTATTTGCTCTTTTTGTACTATAAGCCCTCATGCACACAGGCTGTTAAAAAAAACGTTATGAAAATGCCAGTATCTTTGCAGTGATTTTTTAAAACTTTTTTCAGCGTTTTTCAGCGTTTTTGCAATAGCGGTTTTTAGCGTTTTTGAGCGTTTTTGAGCGTTTTTCCGCGTTAGCGTTTTTGAGCGTTTTTTTTTTTTTTTTTTAATTTTTTTTTTTTTTTTTCAATGGATCAAAAATGCTAAAAAACGTTGGTGAATGACGTTTTTGAGCGTTTTTCAGCGTTAGAGCGTTTTTACAGCTGAAAAACGTCTCTCAGAACCCACTGGTCCTGGGTTTTTTTTACAGCTTAAAAACGCCTATGCCACTTGCAGCTCAAAAACGCCTAGGTGGGCATGAAGCCATAGACTAACATAGACAGGCCTTTTTAAGCTGCAAAAAAAGCTCAAAAAAGCAGCTGTAAAAACGTCCGTGTGCATGAGGACTTAAGGGCTCATTTTAGTTTTTTTTTTTTAAGCCCATTATGTTACTGGCCGATTAATCGATTATGAAAATTGTAATTGATTAATTTCATAGTTGATTATTTGTCAATTAATTGATTAGTTGTTTCAGCCCTACCCCTAATGCATAGAATGCATTAAGGTGAAAAACCTTGAGGGTTTACAACCCCTTTAAATATCATCTCTGCTCTTTAGTATAACAAACACTATCCCATTATACCCCTTTATGGGATTGTGAGATTTTTTGGTGCTTTTTTGCTACTTATCCTGAGTTGATAGTCCTAGATCTTACAATTCTTATTTTCTAATGATGGTTCCTGGTTGGGTTGGGAATGTATCCCCTCTCTCTCTTTCATCTAGAAACCTTTTCTATTCAGTTGTTTGAGTCATTCTTCACTTTGAATAACCTTGTACTTCATTTGAGTGTACACAGTCCTTCTTTCAGGAATCGCCCTAAGATATAACCTATCACTACTGAGTCTGTTTTCTTTACATTGGACAGTGTTAGCATAGTGTATATACTATACCATACAGGCCTAAATTTATTTCTGGGTAAAAATTATCATTATTATTACCTGTAAAAAAATCATTAATATAAGCAGAGCACTAAACATATGTCGATTTTATAACCTAGTAAACCAGATAGTCCATATAGTCTGCATAGATCATAAAATTCTGTGCATTAGGGATTCCTGTAGCTCCTCTAGCAGATCAGGGGGATCCTCACTGGTAAGAGGGTGCACTGTATACTTTAATGGATAAAACAATATTTCTGACACTTAGACCCCTTTCACACTGGGGTGGTTTGCAGGCGGTATTGCGCTAAAAATACCGCCTGCAAACCGCCCCTAAACAGCCTCCGCTGTTTGTTCAGTGTGAAAGCCCGAGGGCTTTCACGCTGAAGCGGTGCGCAGGCAGGACGGTGAAAAAAGTCCTGCAAACCGCTTTTTTTGGAGCGGTGAAGGAGTGGTGTATTCACCGCTCCTTCACCGCTCCTGCCCATTGAAATCAATGGGACAGCGCAGCTATACCGCGGCAATACCGCGGCTATAGCCGCGCTGTACGAGGGATTTTAACCCTTTTTCAGCCGCCAGCGGGGGTTAAAACCGCACCGCTAGCGGCCGAATACCGCTGCAAGAACGACGGTACAGCAGCGCTAAAAATAGCGCTGTTGTACCGCCGACGCCCCTACCGCCCCAGTGTGAAAGGGGCCTTACAATTGCGTAAAAACTTGTGGACATGCTCGGGATCTAAGCTATTTGGTGTGTGCATCTCCCTGAGATTTCCTGACCATCGGGATGTAAGCAGTAATACAGGCACTGGTGCACTGGACGGACGCACTGACAGGATCACATGTGTGGCATCAATCCAGCTACAGCACTCTCTCCAGATTATTATGTTTTCTGGAGGAGCACATATTCTCTGTACAGCCTGCCATAAAAGTAAATGGCTGTACATGGCACATGCAACTCTCTGGGTGCGGTAAAGCACTGGGAAATTATGCTAGCCATAGAGAATGTCTGTAAAAGAAGTACATTGCAGCATATGTAAATCCTAGCAATCTCACTTTAGTCTTAGAGCAATATATCCTGGATCCTAGAGTGGGGAACCCTATAACTCCTTTCACACTGAGGCGCTTTTGTGCGAAAAAAAAAAAAAAAAGCCTGAAAAGCTCACGAAAACCTATTTCTATTAAGATCAATGAATGTTTCACACTAGAGCAATGTGCTGGCGGGGCAGTAATAAAAAGTCCTGCAAGCAGCATCTTTGGAGCATGTTTGGAGCGCTTAAAAAAGCGCCTCAAAAACGCCTCTGCCCATTGACATGAATGGGCAGCGTTTCAGAAGCCTGAAAAGTGCTGCAAAATATGTATTGAGTCACGTGACTGTAAAAAAAAAAAAAAGTGCCCCGCTAACGCCGCAAAAGTGCTTGAAAAGTGCCGCAAAAACACCTGACGTTTTATGGGCAGTTTTCGAGTGCCTCAGTGTGAAAGGGGTCTATGTGCAGAATATCCCAGTTGCCAGGGAACCTCTTCTAATATTTATACAGACCTCACATATACCCAGTGAAGTGAACAGCCTCAGATGACGCACAGAAATTAAACAAATCTCCCTACATAAGTTTTACATGTATATCTGCTGTCTTCAGCTTGCTATATTCTTTAGAAAGTGCACATCATGTTAGAATTTGTTCTTCCTGTTCCAGCAGGGGGAGGGGAGTCTTGGCATACACTGTGAGAGAGCCGATTGGAGGAAAAGCACACACCACCTCTCCACATAGGCAGAAGAACGAAGATACTTGCAGAACTGTGCTGTGAATAGACCAGCTCTCTGCTAATCTATTTATAGCACCCACCGCCACACAAATTAACAACTGCTTTTAGCTCCTGTGTCAGAGAACTTGTGAGAAGTTATCATGCTGATAACAGAAGAACAGAGCAGCAGAAAGACACAGGACTTAGGGCTTTAGAGAGAGATAAGAAAACACTGCAGATATACAGTTGTGCTCAGAAGATTACATACCCTGGCAGAATTTATGATTTCTTGGCCATTTTCAGAGAATATTAATGATAACACAAAAAATTTTCCTTTACTTATGGTTAGTGTTTGGATGAAGCCATTTATTATCAATCAACTGTTTACACTTTTTAAATCATAATGACAACAAAAGTTTACATAACCTGGTGATTTTGGCTTTATAACATGCACACAAGTTGACACAAAAGGGTTTGAATGGCTATTAAAGGTAGCCATCCTCACCTGTGATCTGTTTGCTTGTATTTAGTGTGTGTGTATAAAAGGTCAATGAGTTTCTGGACTCCTGACAGACCCTTGCATCTTTCATCCAGTGCTGCACTGATGTTTCTGGATTCTGAGTCATGGGGAAAGCAAAAGAATTGTCAAAGGATCTGCGGGAAAAGGTAGTTGAACTGTATAAAACAGGAAAGGGATATAAAAAGATATCCAGGGAATTGAGAATGCCAATGAGCAGTGTTCAAACTCTAATCAAGAAGTAGAAAATGAGGGGTTCTGTTGAAACCAAACCACGTTCAGGTAGACCAACTAAAACTTCCTGGAAACTTGTTCGGGTGCAAAGAAAAACCCACAAATAACTTCAGATGAAATACAGGACTCTCTGAAAACATGTGGTATGGCTGTTTCAAGATGCACAATAAGGAGGTACTTGAAGAAAGATGGGCTGCATGGTCGAGTCACCAGAAGAAAGCCATTACTACGCAAATGCCACAAAGTACCCCGCTTACAATACGCCAAACAGCACAGAGACAAGCCTCAAACCTTCTGGCACAAAGTCGTTTGGAGTTGTGGCCAAAAAGCTAAAAATTGTGCTTTTTGGCCACAACCATAAACTCTACATTTGGAGAGGAGTCAACAAGACTTATGATGAAAGGTACACCATTCCTACTGTGAAACACGGAGGTGGATCGCTGATGTTTTGGGGATGTGTGAGCTACAAAGGCACAGGAAATTTGGTCAAAATTGATGGCAAGATGAATGCAGTATGTTATCAAAAAATACTGGAGGAACATTTGCATTCATGAGCCAGGAAGTTGTGCATGGGACGCACTTGGACATTCCAACATGACAATGATCCAAAACACAAGGCCAAGTCGACCTGTCATTGGCTACAGCAGAATAAAGTAAAGGTTCTGGAGTGGCCACCTCAGTCTCCTGACGTCAATATCATTGAGACAATCTGGGGAGATTTCAAACGTGCAGTTCATGCAAGACAGCCCAAGAATTTACCGGAACTGGAGGCTTTTTGCCAAGAGGAATGGGCAGCTTTACTATCCGAGAAGATAAAGAGCCTCATCCACAAAAACCACAAAAGACTTCAAGCTGTCATTGATGTTAAAAGGGGCAATACACAGTATTAAGGACTGAGGTATGTAAACTTTTGATCAGGGTCATTTGGCTAGTTTCTGTTGTCATTATGCTTTAAAAGGAGTAAACACAGTTGACTGATAATAAATGGCTTCAGCCAAACACTAACAATGTGCAACAATGCAAAGTGACAGTGCAAAAATATAGTAAATGACCTTTCTTCAAACACAGTAAATGTGACATTTTCTTTATACTCCAATAGGTGCCAAGTACGGTAATAAAGTGCAACAGTATTAAAGTGAAAATGCAGTGAATGAATGTAATATCATGCCTAGTCCAAAAGTTCATAAATAAAGGTGCTTGTGCAAAATGAGCAGAATCAAATGAATCCAAATCATAAATGCTTCCACCAGCCGTAGTGCGCCAGTGGTTTGCCCCAGCCTCTCACCTCAGACAAAGAACCCTACAGGTCTAGTTGAGCCTTTCTTTATGCGTGACTCCAAGATCCAAAGCAATGGATTCCTTCTCCTGGGACCTCCAGTCAGACGGGTTATAAGGTTTCCACTGGTACCGATCTTATCCTTACAGATCCCCACTCTCCTCCAAATACCGTTTACATGCAACATAAGAAACTCTCCATGGTGCAGTAATCCAATACACATATTTTTATTAAAACAGCAGTAAACTTAGGTCCCTTGCACAATGGGGCAGGAGGTGTGTCGGCGGTAATGCGCCGCTATTATTAGCGGCGCTTTACTGTCGTTTTAGCGGCGGTATTCGGGGTTAAAAACCGCCGCAAAGCGCCTCTGCAGAGGCGCTTTGCCGGCGGTATTTCCGCGTTGCCCTATTGATTTCAGTGGGCAGGAGCGGTGTATACACCTTCATTGCTCCGAAGATGCTGCTAGCAGGACTTTTTTCCCCGTCCTGCCAGCTCACCGCTCCAGTGTGAAAGCCCCTGGGGCTTTCACACTGGAGACAAAGAGACAAAGCAGCGGCTGTTTCGGGTCGGTTTGCAGGCGCTATTTTTAGCGCAATAGCGCCTGCAAACCGCCCCAGTGTGAAAGGAGTCTTACAGTTAAAATAATGATGATCAGCTTCACAAACAATAGGAGTTCCGGTCTCAGTTCCGGTCTCAGCCCCAATCGGGAGTGACGTCACCCGGCTCCTCCCGGCGCATTGCATAACAAATCACGTGACTTCATCAAGGGTGTGAAGTTGGGAGAATAATGCCAGACTTTTATACACAGCTCCACTATCATGGTAACCCCTCCTCGCTGCTAGTATGCAGTATTGAAAAATACAAATCGCATTGGAGGGGCGACAACAAAATGATTAAACTCAGTCAGTCCGAATCGCGCTGGATCCTTTGGATTCTGCTCATTTTGCACAAGCACTTTTATTTATGAACTTTTGCACTGGGCACAATATTACATTCAGTCACAGCATGTTCACTTTAATACTTTTGTACTTTATTACTGTGGGACCTATTGGGGTGTAAAGAAAACGTCACATTTACTGTGTTTGAGGTCATTTACTATATTTTTGCACTGTCACTTTTGTACTGGTGCACTTTACATTGTTTGAAGATACATTTATTGTATATTGAGTAAGCGCCACATTTATTAATATTTAATTAGCAGTGTGTGAGAACACCTTTTTCATGTTGGCAGCCACTTATTTTATATACTTTTATTTTTTTTGGTTTGCGCATTAGTATTTCAATTTTAAAATCTGTAGCTGCAGAGTGAGTTTTTCAGTGTTTTTTTACATTTTTTTTGGTGTTTTCCAGCTGTAGCGTTTTTTTATTTATTTATTTTTTTTTTTAGCAAGAATGTACTCATAGTTACATAGTAGGTGAGGTTGAAAAAAGACACAAGTTCATCAAGTCCAGCCTATGTGTGTGATTATGTGTCAGTATTACATTATATATCCCTGTATGTTGCGGTCATTCAGGTGCTTATCTAATAGTTTCTTGAAGCTATCGATGCTTCCCGCTGAGACCACCGCCTGTGGAAGGGAATTCCACATCCTATACTTTAAATGGTTTCAGTCTAAAGATAAGTAGCATAACTCCACCCATTATCCTGACATAATAACTCAGAATAGAAGTACCTATACAGCAAAACGACTTCTGTCTGCCCTCTGTCCCTGTGTGTTCTGTGACCTTCAGAAACCATCACTAATTACACATAACATTCATGTGTTTCATATATTTTTGAGAAACTTTATCATCTAAAATATGAATAAACTCAAAATCTTCTAACATGAGGTCACTGTTCTTTTTGATGAGGTCACTGTTCTTTTTGATGAGGTCACTGTTCTTTTTGATGAGGTCACTGTTCTTTTTGATGAGGTCACTGTTCTTTTTGATGATTTCACTGTTCTTTTTTGATGTCACTGTTATTTGATGATAGTTACATAGTAGGCGAGGTTGAAAAAAGACACAAGTCCATCAAGTCCAACCTATGTGTGATTATGTGTCAGTATTACATTGTATATCCCTGTATGTTGCGTTCATTTAGGTGCTTATCTAACAGCTTCTTGAAACTATCGATGCTCCCCGCTGAGACCACCGCCTGTGGAAGGGAATTCTCCAATAAAGGCTTATAGCTCAAAAATGCTGATAAACGCCGAAAATAGTTTTTTGGTGTTTTTAAGCTGTTTTCAGCTTTTTTCAGAGTTAGAGTGGTTTTACAGCTGAAAAACTCCTCTCAAAACCCACTAGTTCTGGGGTTTTTTTCCAGCTAGAAAATGCCCCTGCCAAAAACTTCTGATAACAGCCTATATATATATATATATATATATATATATATATATATATATATACACACACACACACACACACACACACACACACACACACACACACACACACACACACGGGATGGAAAGTATTCAGACCCCCTTAAATTTTTCACTCTTTGTTATATTGCAGCCATTTGCCAAAATCATTTAAGTTCATTTTTTTCCTCATTAATGTACACACAGCACCCCATATTGACAGAAAAACACAGAATTGTTGATTTATTAAAAAAGAAAAACTGAAATATAACATGGTCCTAAGTATTCAGACCCTTTGCTGTGACTCTCATATATTTAACTGAGGTGCTGTCCATTTCTTCTGATCATCCTTGAGATGGTTCTACACCTTCATTTGAGTCCAGCTGTGTTTGATTATAGTGATTGGATTTGATTAGGAAAGCCACACACCTGTCTATATAAGACCTTACAGCTCACAGTGCATGTCAGAGCAAATGAGAATCATGAGGTCAAAGGAACTGCCTTAGGAGCTCAAAGACAGAATTGTGGCAAGGCACAGATCTGGCCAAGGTTACAAAAAAATTTCTGCTGCACTTAAGGTTCCTAAGAGCACAGTGGCCTCCTCCATAATCCTTAAATGGAAGACGTTTGAGATGACGTTTGAGAACCCTTCCTAGAGCTGGCCGTCCGGCCAAACTGAGCTATCGGGGTAGAAGAGCTTTGGTGAGAGAGGTAAAGAAGAACCCAAAGATCACTGTGGCTGAGCTCCAGAGATGCAGTCGGGAGATGGGAGAAAGTTGTAGAAAGTCAACCATCACTGCAGCCCTCCACCAGTCGTGGCTTTATGGCAGAGTGGCCCGACGGAAGCCTCTCCTCAGTGCAAGACACATGAAAGCTCGCATGGAGTTTGCTAAAAATAACACCTGAAGGACTCCAAGATGGTGAGAAATAAGATTCTTTGGTCTGATGAGACCAAGATACAACTTTTTGGCCTTAATTCTAAGCAGTATGTGTGGAGAAAACCAGGCAGTGCTCATCACCTGTCCAATACAGTCCCAACAGTGAAGCAAGATGGTGGCAGCATCATGCTGTGGGGGTGTTTTTCAGCTGCAGGGACAGGACGACTGGTTGCAATCGAGGGAAAGATGAATGAGGCCAAGTACAGGGATATCCTGGACGAAAACCTTCTCCAGAGTGCTCAGGACCTCAGACTGGGCCAAAGGTTTACCTTCCAACAAGACAATGACCCTAAGCACACAGCTAAAATAACGAAGGAGTGGCTTCACAACAACTCCGTGACTGTTCTTGAATGGCCCAGCCAGAGCCCTGACTTAAACCCAATTGAGCATCTCTGGAGAGACCTAAAAATGGCTGTCTACCAACGTTTACCATCCAACCTGACAGAACTGGAGAGGATCTGCAAGGAGGAATGGCAGAGAATCCCCAAATCCAGGTGTGAAAAACGTGTTGCATCTTTCCCAAAAAGACTCATGGCTGTATTAGATCAAAAGGGTGCTTCTACTAAATACTACTACTACTAAATAATACTACTACTAAATACTGAGCAAGGGTCTGAATCACCATGTGATATTTCAGTTTTTCTTTTTTAATAAAGCTACAAAAATGTCAACAATTCTGTGTTTGTTTTTCTGCCAATATGGGGTGCTGTGTGTACATTAATGAGGAAAAAAAATGAACTTAAATGATTTTAAGAAATGGCTGCAATATAACAAAGAGTGAAAAATTTAGGAGGGTCTGAATACTTTCCACCCCCACTGTATATACAGTATCTCACAAAAGTGAGTACACCCCTCACATTTTTGTAAATATTTATTATATCTTCTTTTCATGTGACAACACTGAACTGAAGAAATTACACTTTGCTACAATGTAAAGTAGTGAGTGTACAGCTTGTATAACAGTGTAAATTTGCTGTCCACTCAAAATAACTCAAAACACAGCCATTAATGTCTAAACAGCTGGCAACAAAAGTGAGTACACCCCTAAGTGACCAAATTGGGCCCAAAGTGTCAATATTTTGTGTGGCCACCATTATTTTCCAGCACTGCCTTAACCCTCTTGGGCATGGAGTTCACCAAAGCTTCACAGGTTGCCACTGGAGTCCTCTTCCACTCCTCCATGACCACATCGCGGAGTTGGTGGATGTTAAAGACCTTGCGCTCCTCCACCTTCCGTTTGAGGATGCCCCACAGATGCTCTATATGGTTTAGGTCTGGTGACATGTTTGGCCAGTCCATCACCTTTACCCTCAGCTTATTTAGCAAGGCAGTGGTCATCTTGGATGTGTGTTTGGGGTCGTTATGTTGGAATACTGTGGCCCTGTGACCCATTCTCCTCCAAAGGGAGGGGGATCATGCTCTGCTTCAGTATGTCACTGTACATGTTGGCATTTGTGGTTCCCTCAATGAACTATAGCTCCCCAGGGCCGGCAGCACTCTTGCAGCCCCAGACTATGACACTCCCACCACCATGCTTGACTATAGGGAAGACACACTTGTCTTTGTACTCCCCACCTGGTTGCTGCCACACACGCTTGACACCATCTGAACCAAATAAGTTTATCTTGGTCTCATCAAACCACAGGACATGGTTCCAGTAATCCATGTCCTTGGTCTGCTTGTCTTCAGCAAACGGTTTGCGGGCTTTCTTGTGCATCATCTTTAGTAGAGGCTTCCTTTTGGGACGACAGCCATGCAGACCAATTTGATGCAGTGTGTGGCGTTTGGTCTGAGCACTGACAGGCTGACCTTCCACCCCTTCAACCTCTGCAGCAATGCTGGCAGCACTCATACATCTATTTCCCAACCTCTGGATATGACGCTAAGCACATGCACTCAACTTCTTTGGTCGACCATGGCGAGGCCTGTTCTGAGTGGAACCTATCTTGTTAACCTGCTGTATGGTCTTGGCCACCATGCTGCAGCTCAGTTTTAGAGCCTTGGCAATTTTCTTATAGCCTAGACCATCTTTATGTAGAGCAACAATTTCTTTTTTTTAGATCATCAGACAGTTCTTTGCCATGAGGTGCCATGTTGAACTTCCACTGACCAGTATGAGAGGGTGAAAGCAATAACTCCAAATTTAACACACCTGCTCCCCAATCACACCTGAGACCTTGTAACACTAACGAGTCACATGACATCGGGGAGGGAAAATGGCTAATTGGGTCCAATTTGGACATTTTTTACTTAGGGGTGTACTCACTTTTGTTGCCAGCAGTTTAGACATTAATGGCTGTGTGTTGAGTTATTTTGAGGGGACAGCAAATTTACACTGTTATCCAAGCTGTATACTCACTACTTTATATTATAGCAAAGTGTAATTTCTTCAGTGTTGTCACATAAAAAGATATAATAAAATAATTACAAAAAATGTGAGGGGTGTACTCACTTTTGTGAGATACTGTAGATATACTAGGAGAATAAAACGAATTTGAGTGGTAGTTGCAAACTAGTGAACAAGGCCCACAAGGCTGAAACGCATTGTTGCCTGTTGCTGTGTCTTTTCTGGAGAATCAATACATTTTGAAGATTTTAAAGAGCAAGCAAGGAGTTACGGACCATCTTAACTTCTTGAGGCCCTAAATAATGCCTGTGATATTGGAATATTTCTACGCAATAATTCGTGCACAAAGCATTTTGCTGTTTATTTGCTGATTTGACATCACAATGGCTATATATTTTTTTCTTTCTTTGTCTCAGCGGTTGTTTCACTAGTAAGACAGCACTAGCAAAATAATTCAACCCAGAAGTCATAGAGGTTGTGTTGAACATATGGAATGTAATGAACCTTATTTGAAGCACACTGGTTCTGGGTGACGCCACAGACTTCTTCAAATGTCACTGCTGCCAATATGAAAAGAAACCATATAATTTAAGGGCTGGGCTTTCAATCATGATGTTCCTATATGATGTTGTCCAATTGCCACTTTTTTAATTCATCGGCTAAAAAAAAAAATATTTTGGAACGGGTTTGAAAAAATAATCCTTGAGGGCAGGAGGCGGAGCCTAGCAGAGCAGACATGCATTGTTAGAGCTCCACACCGCTGAGGAGAGAAGAGAAGGACAAAGCGGAGCCTGCAGGCTCAAAAGGTATCCATTTGAACCTTTTTGCCCCTGGGAACAAACTGTGAAAGTTTGGGCAGGAAATATGGTACTGGGAGGAAACCGTGGCAGAAATAAAAATCACCTCACAAAGAGCTCACAGGCACTCACTGCAGCTGAAGCAGCTCCAGTCACCTCACAATATACAGCATCAGGGCGCTCTCACAGACAGAAAATGTCACAGCAAGACTCTCCATTTGAGTCAGATACAGAACAAATCCTCTCACAAACTTCTACACAAGACTCCTCAGCATCCCCAGTAATATTATTACAATTTGAAAAGATGCTTCATAAGGCTTTAAAACAAACCTCAGACCAAATAACAAACAGCCTAACCAAAGAAATAAGAGAGCTGGGAAACCGCACCGCAGCCTTAGAAATAAAAATGGATGAAATTGAAATTACAACCCAAGAAAATATAACAGAATTGGAACAATTAAAAAAAGAGAATTTAATACTTCAAACTAAGCTCGAAGATTACGAAAATAGAGCCAGACGTTCAAACTTGCGCATAAGGGGAATACCTGAAACTGTGACAGACCTGCAATCTACTATTACTGCTCTATTACAAGAACTAAAGCCAGATATCCCTATTGAACGTTTAGAACTGGACAGAGTACACAGAGCCCTCACAGCCAAAAAGAAAGATGGACCCCCACGTGATATAATCACAAAATTTCATTATTACAGAACGAAAGAACAAATACTAATTGCTGCAAGAGAAAAAAAGGAACTTAATTTTCAAGGACACAATTATCAAATTTTTGCTGACCTATCCCAACTTACTATTACTAAAAGACGATCCATGAAACCCCAACTAATGGAACTGCAACGCCACAACATTATGTATCAATGGGGCTTCCCCTTTTCAGTCAGATTTAACTACCAAGGTACAATTTACAGAAGCAGATCAGCAGATGAACTACAACAAACCCTTTTAAAATTAAATCTGACAGAACCCACAAGCAGCAACACTCCCACACGCAGAAGAATGGCGTCATCTTCACCTTCAGGCAGCACCCAGAAAATTTCAGAACAAAATGGGAATCATCATTCTCACAAAAGAGGCCGTTATGCCACATCATCCATGGACCAAGAAGATTCAATGGACTGACATCCTAATTCCTGATATCTCTTCATTTATTATACTAAGAGATGGTTCTCTATACAAAATCTATATTTATAACTGAATGTAACTGCATTCTGATAGACACACACTGTGTGGGATCATGTTACATTCCAGTTATATTTCTTATTACTTCTGATTCATATAGCCTTAGAATATATAAGTGAAATAAGGAAATTCTTGTTCAGTTATATATTATCAGGTAATAACAATAGATTTATTACTTTTTAGGACAAATATGTTCAATAATCCAGAAGTAATGGAAGCTTTTTCTTTCTTTTCTTAAAACAAATATATTATTACCTAACTAGTTCCTAGAATTATGTTTTTGTTTATTCTAATCTGAAGCAATACAACCTCAATTTTATGAGTTAACATATCTAAACAGTTACATATGAATAAAATATGTAATTGTTTACTCTAAAAGGGTTAAAATCCCAAACTAATTCAAACTATCTTCATCAATACCAAAGTTATTAACAGTACCTTTCTAACTGAATTATTTTGCCTAGGGCAAGACTAACCATATACAACCACCCTGGAATAAATAATTTCAACAAAAACTATATTCTGCACTCCAATTAATGAAACATCATTTTGATGTCTTTTGACATAGCACTTCTCTCCTGTAAGCGGAAGATCCGTGTACCCCCATTAGCCCTCCTCATTCTCCCAACCATATTATGTGGGAGTGTGACGAAGGCACTTATTCCCCTGAGAGAGATATTTATTCTCTTTCACGGGTAAATTGTGATTACTTGCAAAAAATAATTTATACAATGTATCATCTAATCTCATATGTTTTTTGTTTACTCTTTACTCCAGAATTCACTGGTTTCTTTTCTATCTATTCATCTCTTCAGTCCACACAGGTTGATCTGCGCAGTCAGCTCTGCATAACAAAAAGTAAGTCGAAACTATTTGATCTATTGCCATGGCACCACTGAATATACTTTCCCTGAATGTTCAGGGAATAAATGTCCCTCAAAAAAGGACCAAAGCCTTCCGTACTTTCCATAACAAGAAGGCTCACATAGTATGCCTCCAAGAAACACACTTCACCAAAGATTCTACTCCAAAATATATTTCTCCTTTTTATCAACAAATTTACACGGCTTCTGCCTGTACCAAGCAAAGGGGAACTCTAATTGCATTTCACCGATCCACACCATTCACCTTATCATCAGAAATTAAAGACCCAGAAGGTAGATACCTGATACTCATGGGTTATATAATGGATACAGCAATCACGGTGATTTCCTACTACGCTCCTAACAAACAACCTACACCATTCCTCTCACATATATTACAAGTGATTAATACACACAAAATAGGAACAGTGATAATGTGTGGGGATTCGAACCAGGTCCTCCTCCCATTTCTAGATAAATCACCTTTTACACCATCCAAAATAACCTCTAGATTACCTTTTTCTCAACTTCTTTCCAAATACAATCTGGTAGATTCATGGAGAGAAAGTAACCCAATGAAAAAGAAATTCACTTATTTCTCGCACCCTCATCAAACCTTCACCAGAATAGATCATATTTTTCTAACAATAGGAATGATACCAGAAATTATTGCATCAGATATAATTCCGATTCCGTGGTCTGACCATAATGCAGTATACACTACTATAGCCTCAGCCATACCAAAAGCGCATGACCCAACGTGGTACTTACCGGACATAATGCTCAAACACCCACTACATCAGATGGCCATTGAACAAGCTTTAAAGGAATACATATCAATTAATAATACAACAGACATCTCCCCAATAACACTGTGGGAAGCTCATAAGCCTGTCTTGCGTGGTACAATACAAAGACAAATGGCACTATTTAAACGGGAACGCAAAAATCTAGCAAAAAAACTAGAACTCAATTTTAATGCAGCCTACATATCATTTCAAGATAATCCATCTCAGAGTACAAAATCTCATCTGGAAAAATCTAGATTGGAATATGATCTATTTCTCACTGAGTCAGTTGATAAATCCCTCAAACGCTCCAAACACAATTTCTACATGAATACAAACAAACTAGGTACATATTTGGCTCGGGCATTAAATTCAACTAACAAATCTTTCAAACCAATACGTTTGAAATTATCAAAAAATGTTTACACTTGTAATCCAGTTAAAATAGTCCATAAATTTCACTCACATCTCACAACTTTATACAAGACAAACAATGAATTTAATCCTACAGAAGCTGAATCCTTCTTCTCAAAAATAACCTTACCTGAGTTATCTCAGAATCAAAAAAGCAGTTTGGATGAGCCTATAACTATAGATGAAGTTGCTAACGCCATAAAAGACCTAAAGCTTAACAAAAGACCAGGCCCAGACGGCTACTCGGCTTTATACTATAAAACATTCTCAGAAATACTCTCTCCCATTCTCACTGAAACTTTTAACAAACTTTTGGATGGACATTCTTTTCGGCAAGAAACACTAATGGCAATTGTTTGTATTATCCCAAAACCCCTTTCTGATGATACTTCCTGTGTGAATTATCGGCCTATCTCTCTGTTAAACCTCGATATTAAATTATTAGCAAAAATAATAGCAAAACGCCTCAATAGCATTATAGGAAAATTAATACATAGAGATCAAGTAGGCTTCATGCCAAATAGACAGGCAGGCGATAATATACGCAGGGCAGTGTTATTGGCACATATTGCTAAAAAACGGAAAATCCCTTTATGTTTTCTATCTCTCGATATTAAGAGGGCATTTGACACAGTATCCTGGCAATATATGCAATATTCATTACAAAAATGGGGTTTTGGACCCCACTTTTTAACATGGATCAAAGCATTATATAATAAACCCAAAGCCTATATAAAATATGCTGGATACAAATCTGAAGCCTTTAATATCGAAAGAGGTACCCGACAGGGTTGCCCATTATCTCCCTTATTATTTGCCCTTATACTCGAACCCATGGCCCAATACATCAGAACAGACCAAACTATAACTGGCATTGAAGTAGGAGGTATTATACACAAATTATGTATATTTGCAGACGATATATTACTTTTTCTATCATCACCACAGGTCTCTGGTCCTAACTTAATACCAGCTCTTGATGGATTTGCAGCCCTATCCGGCCTTATGATTAATCCTAAGAAATGCCTAGTGCTTAATATTTCACTCACAAACATGGAATTGATCCCGGCTAGGGCTGCACTCCCATTCACATGGGCAGAAAAATCAATCCCATATCTTGGAATTCATTTAACAGCATCTCATTCTGACTTATTCTCAACCAATTATCCTCCTGTATTAAGACAGATCACAAATCTAATAAAACAATGGTCGCAACTTCCTTTATCCTGGATAGGGAAGATTAATGCAATCAAAATGACTATTCTACCCAAATTGCTTTATCTATTCAGAGTCCTCCCTATTCCAATTCCTTCCTATTTTTTGAGAATAGTACAAAAAAGAGCAACTTCGTTTATATGGGGCTCTTCTAAACCACGTATACCTATACACACACTACATCTTCCCAAAAATAAAGGAGGCCTGGGATACCCTAATTTTACTAACTACTACAGAGCAGCACATTTGGCCAGTCTGTCCAAATACCATGCAAAACAGGAAATCCCATTATGGGTATTTATAGAGGCTTCAGAAAATGACCCTCTATTAATATCAAATTTATTATGGCTTGATCCTAAAGACCGCTTTAAAATTCATAATCCCATAACTAAACACTTCTTATCTCTCTGGGATAAACTAAAAACCAAATATCAGTTACAATCTCCACACAATCCTCTCCTTTCTTTTATCAGAAATCCGGCCTTTTATCCGGCATGGATCTACCCAAATTCTTTTAAAGCTTGGACAACATCAGGCATTCAGACATTAAATGACTTCATAGCATCTAAATCATTCCTTTCATTCCCATCGCTTAGAGAAAAATATGATCTACCAAACTCTGAGATATTTAGATATCTCCAAATCAAAAATTTCTATACACCATTCCTAAAGGGGGATACACCATTATCCCAATTATCCATTTTTGAATCAATCTGTACAAAAGATCCATTTGCTAAAGGTACAATTTCATCACTTTTATAATCAATTATATGGAGTAGCAAATCTTAATAGACCCTCTTACGTTCAGAGGTGGGAGGAGGACCTGGGACGAACTTTAGAAGACACGGACTGGTCTAATATATGGCTCACATCTAAGTCATCTTCACCCAACATCTTGGCACTGGAGACAAATTATAAAGTCCTAACTCGCTGGTACCTTGTACCCGCTAGAGTGGCAAAATATTCACCTAATACCTCAACTCTTTGTTTTCGAGGATGCCCAGAAATAGGCACATATTTACACATATGGTGGACGTGCCCAGTAATCCAAACCTTCTGGAAGGAAGTCTTCGTGATTGCATCTAAAATATTTAAAAAAATAATACAAACAGATCCATATTTAACTTTACTTAATCTAAAACCGGAATGGTTAACACTCTCTCAATTCAAACTTATGATCCAACTAATAACGGCTGCAAAACAAACAGTGGCCAAGGCATGGAAATCTCCTACATTGGTACTAGCAGAAACAATTCACAGAATGAATAATACAATGTCCCATGCTAAGATGGTAGCCATCGATCAAAATCAAATTCCAAAATTTGAAAAACTTTGGCATCCTTGGATAAAACCACAGTTCCTGTCAAATTTCAATGACTCTGTCCTGTTGCCATGGTAACAGATTAAATGACTTACAGAGACACCCATTCTAAGGCTTCAAAGAGAACTAAAAAGAATAATAAACTGACGAGCGGGACAACCTTGTGGACCATACCTCTACCTTTCAACCCTTTTTCTTCTTTCTCTTTCCTTTTCTCCACCTTACGATTAAAGCTCATTATCAGAATTTATTTGACCTATATACACTCTACTTGTAAACAATATGTATAGTAGGTATAAATCATTTAAATACCTACAAAAGTAATTAAGGAAATTATATATATCTTTAATTTAGGTTTACGTGAACCCAATGTTTAATATTTAAAATTTCATGATATTTACCTATATAAACCCTACTGTAAAACAATGAGCTTACTTTATAGATCCTTGTAAACTTACTTTATGTATCTTTATGTATCCTTATAACATTGTATATTCAATAAACTTCTTTTGACAAGGAAAAAATAATCCTTATGCTTGCTTTGCAGTCTTTTCAGTGCTTGCATAATAAATAGCAAATGTGTAGTGAACTTTACCATCATTAAATGTCAGAATCTAGACTGGTGTTTAGCAACATGGACTAGTTGCTGACAATCTACAAATACCAGACATACAGCTGTCGGTATTCTGTACCTTGCATCATTATACCAGGGGAAGTACACCGAAATAATAGAGGATATAGATGAACTCCTGGAGTTTTTACAAAAGAGGTGATATACTGTAACATTCCCAATTTTTTGGTAATGTAAATGTAAGCCCTCACCTTGTAAAACAACTAATTTTGTTTTAAATAGAAATGAAAGTCAAAACATTTGTGTATAGATATACAAAATTAGAAATACCTTTTTTTTTTTTTTTTTTCCCCTTTTATGCAAGTGATCACATGACCTCTGTTCTCAGCTGCATAAAAGCTGGGGGGGGGGAGAAACAGCCGTACACTGGTCTTCCCAGTGAATGGCTGTGCAGGCGAGGGTGTGTCAGGCCAAGTCTGGTAATTGAACGCAAACAATCCAAGTTTCCAGCACGGAACAGACCAAGAACACCAGGGATTTCATGCAAAGGAAGGATTACAAAGAGAACTTGATACTCTTTCATAAAAGTACATGGTACAACAGGCGCAATAGTAATAGGAAATGTTGGGTTTACACAGTTTTAAATTTGTTCAGTAATGGGCAATTTAGAGGCAGAATAAAGCCACTGTGACTTGGTTAATGGTAGATGTAATTTTTCTGAGGCATTCCCGTAAGCATATCACTAGAGGTCTGCATTACTAGGAAGCCTTCCTGACGTGTAAATGCTTGCCCAACATCTGACCGTGCCAACTCATAAAAGATGTCTATCTCTAGATAAACTGTTAGTTTTTGGTAGATTCCGAATCAGTGCTGGAATGTAGGGTCCTCTACCAAATTGTGCCCTCCCCACCAAAGCTGGATGAAAAAAGCGTGCACATCCACGTTTATAGTGGCTAAATGACAACCTAAGTTGTCACAAGAATACCACATTATGGTTGATGGAAAACTGAACCAGACAGGGGAGTTGATGTGATGTGGTTAACTTAGTGTGATTTGATCATAATGAGCATGGGGAAAAAAACAGAACTTATATAACCAATTGTACTTCAATGGTAGCTCAGTGACAGGAAGGCACCACACAATACAGTTTCTTTGAGGAACTCATGGTCCTACAGTTTTCATGTACAATATACCAGAAACTAATGATTCCTGTCCGCAGTAAAAGAAGAAAAAAAAAGACTCCTGCTTTACTTCAGTTCAAAGTCCAAGTGTTCTCACGCAGCAAGACAGTCTTTCAGTTCACCATCATATTATTTCAGAGTCCTTAGCATAGCCGGTTCGTGTGAGGCTTCCCAGCCCATTTATAATGCCAGCCAGGAATTTCCGGCAGGTAGTCTTGTAGACCAGGGTAGACAGTTTACAGACTGTCCCAATGTCTTGCACAGCTCGAACTCCGGGCCCAATAGAGACATTTTACAATCAGCCTCTTAAAAGCAGACTGACCTATTTTCCTTGCTAGACTTTTCTAGAGCCCACAACCACCATAATCCACAAATCTGCCACCTCATCTGACATTTTAGCCCCAGAATCTGTAACAATAATCATAACTAAAATCCATGCTTCCATATTGAAACCAAGGTACTTTATGTTCTCTGTCTCCTGAGCTCTCCTCCGAGCCCAAGCCACTGAGACTTTGGAATTCATGGTGCTGAAGTGGGACACAGAAGGGCTTCATAATCAATCAACTGCCTGGTTTTTAATGCCCTTATGTGCACAAGGCCTTAGAGCTCATAATAAATTGCAGAGGCCACTGTAACAGGAATAGCAGAGCCCCGTTGACTAGACTGTGAGAGCTAGCTGCATCCTTATCATAGAACCCAATGAGGATGCTTCTCTTGCTGCTGTGTTGCAGAGTTAGAATCACATGACCATTTTTTTCAAGCATGTATATTTTTATTATGTTAAGTTATACAAAGCATAGAATAAATGTACTTCCAAACTCAGTAGCACAAATACAAGTGTAACGGGTCTTGGAGTTTTCAAGCTTATTGCAAAGCAGTGTGGATGTCAATATCCTTGAAGAATAGAACTGCAAAACATTCAATTTTTCAACCAATTCAGTACAAGCCTATAATACTTTATTATCAGGCCATCGTTTTTAGTGCTGTAATATTAGGACTGACATTTACTCAGTTGTGCAACACTCTACCCAAGTACATTTTACATAATTTTTTAGGACACATAGAGCTTTTTTTTTTTGGTGGCATTTAACCGCTTCTAGACCGCCCCACATACTTTTACTGCGGCAGGGCGGTCTGTTAGCGCAAAATCATGTACAGGTACGTCACGGCTTCTTACGGGTCTGGGCCGTGTGCCGCCGGCTGATGAAGTTTTAGGATGGGAGGCGCCAGACCCCACCCTTCCTTTTTGGTCCCTCCCACCTCTCATAAGCCCCACCCACTTAGTCCCCTGTATTCAATTTGCTTCCACCCATAGTGTTAGGAGTATACAGCCCCAGAATCACAGGACAGGATATACAGCCCCAGAATCACAGGACAAGGGTATACAGCCCCAGAATCACAGGACAGGGTATACTGCCCCAGAATCACAGGACAGGGTATACTGCCCCAGAATCACAGGACAGGGTATACTGCCCCAGAATCACAGGACAGGGTATACTGCCCCAGAATCACAGGACAGGGTATACTGCCCCAGAATCACAGGACAGGGTATACTGCCCCAGAATCACAGGACAGGGTATACTGCCCCAGAATCACAGGACAGGGTATACTGCCCCAGAATCACAGGACAGGGTATACTGCCCCAGAATCACAGGACAGGGTATCCAGTTCAGCCGCGCAGATCAGGGTATACAGCTCAGCCACGCAGATCAGGGTATGCAGGTATACATCATCTGTCCTTTATACAACTAGCTATATACAACCACCTTCCTTCCTGTATATAGAGACTTTCCTCCATCATCACTGACTGCAGATATACATCATCTGTCCTGTATACAGCTATATATATATAGTAACAGGACAGATGATGTATATCTCAAGTCAGTGATGATGGAGGAAAGTCTCTCTATACAGGAAGGAAGAAGGTGGGTGTATACAGCTGTATACACTACACAGGACAGAAGTAATAACAACTTGTGTATATCTGTGTAATGTATACAGCTATACAGAGGTGTAACTACAACCTTCAGGGCCCCGATGCAAGAAACCTCTGGTCTTGGGGCCCCTCCCTTTGGGCCAGGAGCCCTTTACTCCCGTCGTGGGGGCCCTTTACTACGGTACCACAGCGCCCCCTTTCCTGCCATCTTGGGGCCCCCCCCACGGTGGTAGAACGCCAGGGTCCAGTCGCAAGTGCAACCTTTGTGACCCTGGTAGTTCCGCCACTGTGTTCCTCCTGTATTTAAGTGGTGCTATAAATGTTATAGATATTACTGACATATAAGACCTGCACTCCCAGCTTTCTGCCAGGCTTTTAAACAGGATGTTACTGACAAGCTCAGTGAGCAGACGCTGAGCAGATCACCAGTGAGAGGGGAACCAGAATACTCATCGCTGACCTCAGGAATATGAGCCACAGTGGTACAGGAGGACAGTTCTGACAGCAAGTGGCTCATGCTGAGGACATAGATGGACAATTAGTCTGGCAGTATTGGGCTAGCAGCGGTGGGAGGGGAAGGGATGGAGTAGGCGGCAGTTATCAGTACCAGCAGCGCTGGTGCAAGGATTTTTGTCTACACGGGTGAAAGTGCATTTTGGTGCCTCCCACCTCACTGTCCTCCTGCTACCCCTCTCCCCTCCACAATGCAACCCCCCACCCCCACTGTCTACAGTTGCACTGGGACCTCCTTCACATTCCGCCCGTATTAGTGATGCGGTGCAATGAGAAGGACGTCTCTTCAAATCCCCCCAAGACAAATCCACCCCCACCCAATCCCCCTTTCAGCAAAAATCCTCTCCCCACTTCTAGCACAGATCCTCTCCCCCAAGTCCTCCCTTCCAGCACATTACCCTTCCCCCCATCCTGGGTCAAATTCCCTCCCCCCAGCACGAGTCCTCTTTCCCCCATGCCAGCATAAGTACTCTTCCCAGTTCTGTCACAAACCCTTTTGTAAAGTAGAGCACGCACAACTCTTGGTGAAGACGGACACAATGTCAGCCGATTCAAATGAAAGGGCTGAAATCGCATAGCACCTGGAAGGCATGGGAATCACACAGGAATGCACAGCATGTTCCTTTGTGATGTGAACCATCCCTGAGTCCTGGAGCCCAGTGCTGAAAAAGGTTCTGGCACTTGGCTCCACTAACTTTCCTGACAGAGGGGCACTAGCGTGGGCACCTTGGGCAAAAGCCCTGAATCTATAGTGAGGTGCCTGGGATCCCAGACATCATGATTGACTCCTTAATAGCAGCCAGCATCTCTTTGAACAAGGGGGGGAAGGGTGGCAAGTTATCAAAGAAGGATACTCGCAGTGATTTGGGGGGCTGGAAGAGGATGCTGTATGTGCTAGGGGGCACTTTGGGAGGAGAGAGGATTTGTGCGGGGGGGGTCTAATTTTATATTCAACCCCCCTTCTAGCACAAATCCTCTCCCCTCCCAAAGTGCCCCCTAGCACATACAGCACCCTCTTATCCCCCCCCCCAAATCACTGTGAGTATCTTTCTTTGACAACGTGCCCCCCTTCCCCTGCAAGTGTCATGTGGTATATTGCATTCAGACCTAACCTCAGATCAGCACGTACCATTGATGCTGTGTCCATTCTCCTCCCCCTCCTGTCTGTGTATAGGAAGACACCCGAGCCGAGGAGGGGGCTTCAGTTCATGTGTGTTAGTGTGAGACATGAGGGGGGGAGAAATGGGGGAGAGAGGGACAGATGCAGCTGGCTCAGAGTAATTGCAGTGTGTGGGACCTGAAACACCCCTCACAAGCTGCGAGACAGTCACTGGAGCCAAGTGCCGGAAGTGAGTATATGCTGTGCTGTCCTTGCGGCCGCTACATAAACCAGACTGGAAAACCTTTCCTGCTGTCTTGGGACCCCCCTACAGTGGCTGTATTCATTCATAAACAGGAACAAATGATCAAGTGGAAAGTACATACGAAGCACAGTGACTCAACCCTGTCCTCTGCAGTCCCGGAGGGATGGATGCCTGTCGTACACCCTACCACTGTGTAAGACCAGGGATAGCGGACTGGGAGGGGGGGATGCTGATCAGGTTCCTGATCTCAGCATGCTAATAAGTCTGATGGAGGAGGGTTGAAGGGAGCCCAAGTGCTCCAGCCCCGGGAAAGCACTGACTGTTCCCGGTGATCAGGGGGATGGAACAGTAGTCCACACAGGACAGCAGTGAGCCGGGAAACCGGAAGTGATGCAGTGCAATGCCACAATAAGCACCGCCCAGTGACCACCTTCCTCCTGTCCCCCCGCCAATTAAAAGATAGGAAAGGAGGACAGAGACGAATGAGTGTAGAGTGGGGATTGTTCGGGGTGCATGGCTTGCGCCCTGAACACTCCCTAAACACAGGCAAATCAGCTTCCCAGCTTGCAATCAGCTGATTGCAAGCTGCAAAGCTTCCCATAGACTGCCATGTGTCCGTCGCCTGGTCACTCTTAAAGTGACCATTTTTTTTTTTTTGTAAATAGCTTGGGGGGGGGGGGGTGCCCATGCGCCCCCTATGGATGGGCTGCCCGCCACTGATAGAATCCCATTATTGTCTATGGGGATAATCGGGGCACCGTGCTTACGTATGAATTGGAAAAAGGTGCAGGTGCTTTTTTTTGGTGCAACATATGTGTTTTTTGGCCCCTAGACTTTAATGGGAACACATGAAAAATGGATAAATACATAAACACATGAAAAATGTGAATCAAGTTTCTAATGCCTGATTATACCTTGCCAGTGCTTCTGCATTAGTCTGATCCGAAACACTTAAGTAAATTCAATATATGACATATGCTAAGATATATCTGATTTTATTGAGAATGAAGTGACAGTTCAGGGTTGTTCATTCAGGGGAGTTCTGCAAAGGAAAGAGCAGCCACCTTATTTTTCACTGGATCTTTTTAATAGCCTTATTTTTCACCAAGTGAGAAATGTGATTCGGGTATTAAGGTGTCCGTTTATGAAACCAAGATGAGCTGCAATCCTGATGATCGCAGCTCACCTCACATCATCCCCCTGCCATGTTTATGTACTGTAGATAAAAAAAAAAATATATATATATATATATTTTTTGTTTAAGGGGAATAATTATTTTATTAACCACTTTCGAGACCGTCCATCCTGGATATATGTCGCTACTTTGACGTTAAGGCTCCATGTACACGGGACGCTGTTAAACGTGCGTTCAGAGGCAGTTGGATGCTTTTTTCAACTGCCCCTGAACTCATTCAATGTTATCCTATGTGACCATGTACACAGTCTTGTTTATTGCCGTTTTTTTGCAGTTGCGTTTAACAGCGTTTCTTTGGAAGCAAAAAATGGGTTCAGACGCAGAAGACTTCCATGTTTTAGACGCGTTTTCCTTTATAAGCCTGAAAAGACAAAACTATGATGGAAAACAATAAAAAAATATATAGTTAAAAATGTTTGAATTACTTGCGATGATTCATAGACCATATATAGCCATATATAGTTTATATACAGTGGGGACGGAAAGTATTCAGACCCCCTTAAATTTCTCACTCTTTGTTATATTGCAGCCATTTGCTAAAATCATTTAAGTTCATTTTTTCCCTAATTAATGTACACACAGCACCCCGTATTGACAGAAAAACACAGAATTGTTGACATTTTTGCAGATTTATTAAAAAGAAAAACTGAAATATCACATGGCCCTAAGTATTCAGACCCTTTACTGTGACTCTCATATATTTAACTCAGGTGCTGTCCATTTCTTCTGATCATCCTTGAGATGGTTCTACACCTTCTTTTGAGTCCAGCTGTGTTTGATTATACTGATTGGACTTGATTAGGAAAGCCACACACCTGTCTATATAAGACCTTACAGCTCACAGTGCATGTCGGAGCAAATGAGAATCATGAGGTCAAAGGAGCTGCCTGAAGAGCTCAGAGACAGAATTGTGGCAAGGCACAGATCTGGCCAAGGTTACAAAAAAATTTCTGCTGCACTTAAGGTTCCTAGGAGCACAGTGGCCTCCATAATCCTTAAATAGAAGATGTTTGGGACGACCAGAACCCTTCCTAGAGCTGGCCATCTGGCCAAACTGAGCTATCGGGGGAGAAGAGCCTTGGTGAGAGAGGTAAACAAGAACCCAAAGATCACTGTGGCTGAGCTCCAGAGATGCAGTCGGGAGATGGGAGAAAGTTGTAGAAAGTCAACCATCACTGCAGCCCTCCACCAGTCAGGGCTTTATAGCAGAGTGGCCTGACGGAAGCCTCTCCTCAGTGCAAGACACATGAAAGCCCGCATGGAGTTTGCTAAAAAACACCTGAAGGACTCCAAGATGGTGAGAAATAAGATTCTCTGGTCTGATGAGACCAATATAGAACTTTTTGGCCCAAATTCAAAGCGGTATGTGTGGAGAAAACCAGGCACTGCTCATCACCTGTCCAATACAGTCCCAACAGTGAAGCATGGTGGTGGAAGCATCATGCTGTGAGGGTGTTTTTCAGCTGCAGGGACAGGACGACTGGTTGCAATCGAGGGAAAGATGAATGCGACCAAGTACAGGGATATCCTGGATGAAAACCTTCTCCAGAGTGCTTAGGACCTCAGACTGGGCCAAAGGTTTACCTTCCAACAAGACAATGACCCTAAACACACAGCTAAAATAACGAAGGAGTGGCTTCACAACAACTACGTGACTGTTCTTGAATGGCCCAGCCAGAGCCCTGACTTAAACCCAATTGAGCATCTCTGGAGAGACGTAAAAATGGCTGCCCACCAAAGTTTACCATCCAACCTGACAGAACTGGAGAGGATCTGCAAGGAGGAATGGCAGAGGATCCCCAAATACAGGTGTGAAAAACGTGTTGTATCTTTCCCAAAAAGACTCATGGCTGTATTAGATCAAAAGGGTGCTTCTACTAAATACTGAGCAATGGGTCTGAATACTTAGGACCATGTGATATTTCAGTTTTTCTTTTTTAATAAATCTGCAAAAATGTCAACAATTCTGTGTTATTCTGTCAATATGGGGTGCTGTGTGTATATGTGTGTGTGTGTGTGTATGTATATATATATATATATATATGTGTATGTGTGTGTGTGTGTGTGTGTATATGTATGTACGTACATGTTTACAAAATATCCTGCGCAATCAAAGGATGGGTCCAATAGCGACGAACTCTGACTCTGGACCTCTCACACAATTTTTTACGTCAGACTCATTCTAGCCTCATCAAGAGCAATGTCCGGAGCATTTCCTCACATATGCTCATTATGGGATTCATTGCAAAAAAATAGCACAGAAATAGAGGCAAATACAAGTAGACAACTGCTCTCTTTGCTGCTGCTACTCACTCTGGTCAAAATGGCTGAAATGGTTAACTATGTTTTTTGAGCTTGGGGAGGGCCTTAAATGAGGTAATCTTAATAAATGCTTCTAGACGCAAACACGTTTTAAACGCAGGTTTCAAGGTGTCAAAAATTCGTTCAGAGGACTTTGCCTCAGCGTCCTGTGTACACAGGGCCTAAATAACCCTGTATATTTTTACACGGTGGGCGATCTGCTTTATCATAAAAGTGGTCCCAGCAGCGGATTTATCACGTTATCACTTTTATGCGTGGCGGGAGAGGTGCCCCCCGCTGCATCTCGGTCTTTACCAACGCTTACCAACGATATCAGCAACGGCGGAAACAATCCGATTCCTGGAACTGGTGGGCAGGAAGTCGAGTGAGGGCAAGATAGCCCCCACTCAACTCTATGCCCTTGGAGGGCTCACTTCAGCCCTCCAGCCGTAAAGGGCCCATTTTTTTATTTATTTTTTATTGCATTTAAGTGTAAATGTGAAATCTGAGGTCTTTTTGACCCCAGATCTCACATTAAAGAGGCTCTGCCCTGCCCCGTAAACAAGGGATGTTTACGTTACACAATTTTTTTTTATTTAAAAATAAAAAATAAAAAGTAAAATAATAAGATTTTTTTTTTTTTTTCTTAAAGCGCCCCATCCCTCCGAGCGCAGAAGTGAACGCATACGCCCACATACGTAAATGGTGTTCAAACCACACATGTGAGGTATCGCCTCAATCGTTGGAGCGAGAGCAATAATTCTAGCACTAGATTTCCTCAATCTCTGGTAACCTGTAGAAATTTTTAAAGTGTCGACTATGGAGATTTTTAGGTACCGTAGTTCGTTGCCATTCCACGAGTGTGCGCTATTTTAAAGCATGACATGTTAGGTATCAATTTACTCAACGTAACATCATCTTTCACATTCTAAAAAAAAAAAAAAAAAAAACGGGCTAATTTAACAGTTTTCTTTTTTTATTCAAAAGAGTATTTTTTCCCCAAAAAAAGCTTTTGTAAGACCGCTGCGCAAATACGGTTTGTCATAAAGTATTGCAATGGTCTCCGTTTTATTTTCTAGGATCTCTGCTATATATATATATATATATATATATATATATATATATATATATATATATATATATATATATATATATATATATATATATATATATATATATATAAATATAAATATTACACAGTGGGGATCGAAAGTTTGGGCACCCCAGGTAAATATGTGTATTAATGTGCATAACGAAGCCAAGGAAAGATGGAAAAATCTCCAAATGGCATCAAATTACAGATTAGACATTCTTATAATATGTCAAAAAAAGTTAGATTTTATTTCCATCATTTACACTTTCAAAATTACAGAAAACAAAAAAATGGCGTCTGCAAAAGTTTGGGCACCCTGCAGAATTTATAGCATGCACTGCCCCCTTTGCAAAGCTGAGACCTGCCAGTGTCATTAGTTGTTCTCAATCATCGTCTGGGAAGACCAGGTGATGTCAATTTCAAAGGTTTTAAATGGCCAGACTCATCTGACCTTGCCCCAACAATCAGCACCATGGGTTCTTCTAAGCATTTGTCTAGAAAACTGAAACTGAAAGTAGTTGACGCTCACAAAGCTGGAGAAGGCCATAAGAAGATAGCAAAGCATTTTCAGTTGTCAATATCCTCTGTTCGGAATGTATTTAAGAAATGGCAGTCATCAGGAACAGTGGAAGTTAAAGCAAGATCTGGAAGACCAAGAAAAATATCAGACAGAACAGCTCGCAGGATTGTGAGAAAAGCAATTCAAAACCCACGTTTGACTGCACGATCCCTCCAGAAAGATCTGGCAGACACTGGAGTTGTGGTACACTATTCCACTATAAAGAGATACTTGTACAAATATGGTCTTCATGGAAGAGTCATCAGAAGAAAACCTCTTCTACGTCCTCACCACAAAAATCAGCGTTTGAACTTTGCAAATGAACATATAGACAAGCCTGAGGCATTTTGGAAACGAGTTCTGTGAACCGATGAGGTTAAAATAGAACTTTTTGGCCGAAATGAGCAAAGGTACATTTGGAGAAGAAAGGGCACAGAATTTAATGAAAAGAACCTCTGTCCAACTGTTAAGCATGGGGGTGGATCAATCATGCTTTGGGGTTGTATTGCAGTCAGTGGCACAGGGAACATTTCACGAGTAGAAGGAAAAATGGATTCAATAAAATTTCAGCAAATTTTGGATGGTAACTTGATGCCATCTGTGAAAAAGCTGAAGTTAAAGAGAGGATGGCTTCTACAAATGGATAATGATCCTAAACACACCTCAAAATCCATGGGGGATTACATCAAGAGGCGTAAACTGAAGGTTTTGCCATGGCCTTCACAATCTCCTGACCTCAACATTATTGAAAGTCTATGGATAGACCTTAAAAGAGCCGTGCATGACAGACAGCCCAGAAATCTCAAAGAACTGGAAGACTTTTGTAAGGAAGAATGGGCAAAGATACCTCAAACAAGAATTGAAAGACTCTCGGCTGGCTACAAAAAGCGTTTACAAGCTGTGATACTTGCCAAAGGGGGCAGTACAAAATATTAACTCTGCAGGGTGCCCAAACTTTTGTAGACGCCATTTTTTTTGTTTTCTGTAATTTTGAAAGCATAAATGATGGAAATAAAATCTAACTTTTTTGACATATTATAAGAATGTCTAATCTGTAATTTGATGCCATTTGGAGATTTCTCCATCTTTCCTTGGCTTTGTTATGTACATTAATACACATTTTTACCTGGGGTGCCCAAACTGTCGATCCCCACTATATATAGAGAGAGAGAGAGAGACATGTATATGTTTGGGGTTCAAAGTAATTTTTTAGCAAAAAATACTGATTTTAAACAAAAAGTGTCAGAAATAGGCTTGGTCCT
This sequence comes from Aquarana catesbeiana, assembly GCF_042186555.1. Taxonomy (NCBI): domain Eukaryota; kingdom Metazoa; phylum Chordata; class Amphibia; order Anura; family Ranidae; genus Aquarana; species Aquarana catesbeiana. The sequence continues at coordinate 104,921,876 of NC_133335.1, forward strand.
TAAGTGGTCCATCTTTGCTGTTTCATGACCTCTGATCAAAGAGAAAATCTTTTCATATTGAATTTAGGATTTAAGATAAGAAAACAACTGCAGCTTGTTTGTCTGCCAAAGCCTGCATACAGCCAATTTTGCTAGCAGTGTGAAACAAGCAGCTGGTGATGCCTGCATGAGACCTATCACACACAGCCGCTCTGCTCAAGGAGTGAGAGACTAGCACATGGTGATACTAGAGACAAGTTCTGATTTTAAACAACTACATCTCTATTTCAAACAAGAGTACCAGGCAGATGGTGATATATCTCCCCAAAGGGACATGGACAGCAAAACCAGAAAAAAATTACCGATTTAATAATTTACTACTTCTATCTGAAACTAAGAAAAAGGTTTTGGCTTTAGATACAGATACACTGTCATTTGCCATAATTTGTTTATTACTAAATATAGCAATAATACATAAGTTTACCAAACTAAATCAATACAATTGTGGCCGAAAGTATTGATACCCCTTCACTTTTATAATAGAATTCCAATTTACAATAAAATATATTTCACTTTAACCACTTGCTTACTGGGCACCTAAACCCCCTCCTGCCCAGACCAATTTTCAGCTTTTAGCGCTGTCACACTTTGAATGACAATTGCGGGGTCATACAACACTGTACCCAAATGACATTTGTATCATTTTTTCCCCCACAAATAAGCTTTCTTTTGGTGGTATTTGATCACCTCTGGGTTTTTTATTTTTTGTTAAAAAAAAAAAAACAAAAAAACAAAACATTTTGTTAATAAATTTTGCAAACGGGTAATTTTTCTCCTTCATTGATGTACGCTGATGAGGCTACACTGATGGGCTGCATTGATGGGCACTGATAAGGCGACACTGGTGGGCACTGATGAGGTGGCACTGGTGGGCACTGTTGGGCATTGATAGGTGGCACTGATAGCTGGCAGTGATGGCCACTGATCGGCACTGGTAGGTGACACTGATAGGCAGCACTGCTAGGTGGCACTGATGGCTCACTGATTGGCACCACTGGTGGGCATTAATAGGTGGCACTCATGGGCATTAATAGGGGGCACTGATTGCTGGCATTTATGTACTGGTGGGCACTGATTCATGGCACTGTGGGCACTGATTCCTGGAACTGGCAGGCGGTACTGGTAGGCACATATGAGGCGACTTCGCCTCTTCCTCTTTGGGACTGATGTCCCTTCAACAGAAGCCAGTGATTGGCTTTTTTTTTCTCCTCATGCTGTCAGCGTGAGAAGATAAAAAAAAAAAAAAAAGAATTACCGATCTTCTGTTTACATCACATGATCAGCTGTCATTGGCTGACAGCTGATCACATGGTAAGGGGGTCGGGATCAACTCCCTACTCCGATCTGTTATCACCCGAGTTTCATTGACTTGGATGATCACAGCGCGTGCCCTTCAGGGGGGTGTGGCGAGCGTGCAAAGGTGAGGACGTCTATTGATGGCCTCCTGGCAAAGCAGATCCGTGCTGTAGCCGTCGTTTGGCTATAGCGCGGATCTGAAGGGGTTAAAGAGGAGCTTCAGTCAGGTATGTGAAGTGGGTGAAGTTCTGTTTTATTTACTCTAGCCATCTATTAAAAGCAGTAAGAGGAAATTTGAGATCTGCAACAACTATAGTATAGTGAATCAAAAGTTGTTTACTCATGCAGAGTGTCAAGAAAACCAAAAAAACAAACCACATCAAGAACTGGGTTTGCTCAGCTAAATGGTGTACAGTATATAGGCTATAGACATTAAAAGCCTTTAATGAGAGCTGCGCTACCCTATTATGTGTACCATGAATCAATATGTGTAATATACCGTATATACTTGAGTATAAGTCGTTCCGAGTATAGTATAAGTCGAGGCCCTAATTTACCACAAAAAAATGGGAAAAACTTATTGACCCGAGTATAAGACGAGGGTGAGAAATGCACAGCTACTGTAAGTGGAAAAGAGGGTCAACAATGCCCATTTGCATGCCTCACTGTGCCCATTTGCAGCCATAGGTCCCCCGAACTTCAAACTCGGTAGTTAAGGGTTCCTAGATGCCCCCTAGCTGCAGCCAAAATTTGGGGTCTCTGAACCCAAAGTGTCCCGAAATGACATTGCTGCAGATGGAGACAGTTGACCGATTTTGGGGCCCCGTATCTCGGGGCCACTTAGTGCTAAGAACCCCAAATTTGGTGTGCAAACCCAGTGGAACTAGCACCATAAAATATCCAAAGCTGGGATTTCTAGCACCAAGTGGCCCCGAGATACAGGGCCCCAAAAATTGGTTCAGAAAATATCAAGCACTTTTCTGCAGCAGAGAATGACATTTTCCAAACCGAGTTTGGGGCCCCGTATCTCGGGGCCACGTGGTGATAGGAACTCCAGCTTTGGATATGTTGTGTTGGCCCCAAAGTCGGTTCGGAAAATAAAATTTTTTGCTGCAGAAAAGTGCTTGACTTGAGTATAAGTCGAGGGGGGCACTTTCAGCACAAAAAAATGTGCTGAAAAACTCGACTTATACTTGAGTATATACGGTAAATGACTATGAATAGCACTTTTTAGATGCACTATATAGCACTTTATTTATGAGTATAATTATTCATTTTTGTACATGCCATATTTTAATTATTTTTACGCACTCATAGCACTTTATATTACACATATTGATTCATGGTACATATAATAGGGTAGCGCAGCTAGGTTTTTTTATAGTATAGTAAAGACCAACATTTTAATAGTATATTTTAAAAACTGTAAATTCCTATGTCACACTCACTGGCCACTTTATTAGGTACACCTGTTCAATTGCTTGGTAACACAAATTGCCAATCAGCCAATCACTTGGCAGCAACTCAATGCGTTTAGGCATCTAGAGGTGGTGAAGACAACTTGCTGAAACTGAACATCAGAATGGGAAAGAAAGGGGATTTAATGTGGAAGTAAACCCCTTTTTTTTTTTTTTTTAACCGCTTCAGCCCTGACAATTGCGCGGTCGTTCGATGCTGTGTCCAAACGAAATTTGCATCCTTTTTTCCCACAAATAGAGCTTTTATTTTTTGCGCTATAAACAAAAAAATAGCGACTATTTTTTACTTTTTGCTATAATAAATACCCCCAAAAGTTTTTTTAAAAAAAGCAAATTTCTTCATCAGTTTAGGCCAGTATATATTCTTCTACATATTTTTGGTAAAAAGTCGCAGTAAGCGTATATTGACTGGTTTGCGCAAAAGTTATAGCGTCTGCAAACTATGGCAAAGATTTATGGCATTTTTATTTATTATTTTTTTTTCTACTAGTAATGGAGGTTACCTGAGATTTTTTGCGGTATTGCGACAGACAGATTGGAGACTTTTGACACTTTTTTGGGACCATTGGCATTTATACAGCAATCGGTGCTTTAAAAATACACTGATTACTGTGTAAATGTCACTGTCAGGGAAGGGGTTAACACTAGGGGGCGATCAAGGGGTTAAATGTGTGTTCCCGCAGCATCTTCTAACTGTGTGGGGATGGGAGTGACTAGGAGAGGAGCCATATTGTTTTTCCTACTTAGTAGGAACAAACTATATAACTCCTCTCCTCTGACAGCACAGGGATTTGTGTGTTTACACACACAAATCCCTGTGCTTGTGCGTGTGGCCGGTGGCAATCGTGCCCGCCGGCCACGCGCATCGGGTCCCCCGCCGTGCAGCGGTGGGCAAAACGGGTAGGATGTACCCGTACAGGATTCCGCCCAGGAGAGCCATTGTGCCGCAGTATATCTACGTGACATGGTCGGCAAGTGGTTAACTTGTACCTACAGCGCATGCGCTTTAAAGGGATGGCATACCCGTGCTGTTCCTTCAGAGCTCCATGCCGCGGTCCTTACTCTCACACGCATGCGTGGAAATAAGGTTTATAACGCGGCGTAGCCAATCAGGGCTTCGTTCTAAAGTAAGTATTTCATAATGTGCTAGTATGCGATGTAGGGTTAAAAAAAATTTAGGTTTACTACCACTTTAAGTGACTTTGAACGTTACTGGTGCCAGTTGGGCTGGTCTGAGTATTTCATAAACTGCTGATCTACTGGGATTTTCACACATAACCATCTCTAGGGTTTACAGAGAATGGTCCAAAAAGAGAAAATATACAGTGAGCGGCAGTTGTGTGGACTAAAATGCCTTGTTAATGTAAGATCAGAGGATCATGGGCAGACTGGTTTGAGATGATAGAAGGGCAACTGTACCTCAAATAACCACTCGGGTCTGAGCCTAGAATCATGTTTAGAATTGGATGTGAAGCAAGGCTGGGGAAAAAAAATCTGGAAATTGTGCGTGTAGGGCATGCTGCAATTGTAAATATCTGAAAATTATAAAATTGGGGAGGGAGAATTCGATTTTAAGCTCTTGGAAGGTTTTTAGTCCCCTTTCAGAAATGACATGGTATAAATACTGTGACAATCCGGGGTGATTAGGTTCAAGTGGTGCATGCAGTTTTTCAGAAACGTGCCACTCCAGACTGTGTTTTTAGGGCATGGCAGCCCACATTTATTTAAAGGTAACGAAAATGTTCAAACAAACAGTAATCTTCCCTCGCAGGGGGTTCCATTAGGTAGTATTTGGGATTTCCCCCAATTGATCTGAGAGCTGGAGTGTGTTCCAAATTCATTTATGACCTGAAGGGCGATATGCAATGAAAGGTCCAAATCCTCCTGGTATAACATCATATTGCATACAAACTGATGGTTTCCACAAAGGGACCAACTCGTCCTCGAACATTGGGATGGGTAAGCAGAGTAGTTGCTAAGGCTTCTACGGCAAGTGCGTAGAGTAGTGGCGAAAGTGGGCAGCCCTGACGTGTGCCTCTTGATAATGGGAAAATGGGGGAGATCTGACCATTGACCACTATTTGTGCCACTGGTGCCTTATATAACAATTGCAGCCATTTAATAAAGTTGGAACTGAAGCCAAAGCAGCAAAGGCACCCCCCCCCCCAGAGATACTACCATTCTATAGAAGTGAAAGCTTAGCTGCATCTAGAGATACTTGTACATGATCTCCTACATGGTCATGATGAGCTTGGAGATTCTTGAATAAGCAACGTATATGAGGCTAGGTTCACACTGCTGCGAATTCTATTGCGAATTTGAGCCGTTGCGATCGCTCAAATTCGCAAGTCATTTAAATTACATAGATTAATATTAGTGCCGTTCACATCGACGCGTTGCGAATATAACCTGCGTGAAAAAAAGGTCCTGTGCGAGTTTACTGCGTTGCGTTGCGAATTTAGTCTCCATAGACATCAATGTAAATCGTTCTTGAATCGCATTGATTGGTTCACATATGTGCGAATTCCACCACACTACTCTCCACAAAAACCAGGAAGTACACAGGAAGTTAAGACCCTTTTTTTTTTTACATTATGATTCCATTGGCTAGACTATCAATCGCAGCTATATCCAACTCCTGAAATTCGCGGTAAAATCGCGGTAAAATCGCGGTAAATTCGCGGTAAAATCGCGGTAAATTCGCACTGCAGCAGTGTGAACCCAGCCTTAAAGGCGGTGTTCTTTTGCTGCATGAAACACACCTGATCTGGGTGGATCAAAGTAAGAATCGCCTAATTAGGACGCAGGGCCAAGATTTTTGGATGGTTAAAGATTCTCTCATTGAGGGTGGGGGTTCAGACTCGTCAAAAATAGCAGAAAAAAATTTTGAGAGTTGTGGGATTAGGGTTCCACCGAAGTAGGTATAAAATTCCAGGGGCAGCCTGTCTGAACCCGGCGCCTTTTGATGGTGCAAAAGAGGCGAGCGCTTTGACAATTTCTTCTGTGTTAATGGGAGCAGCCAAGGTTTTCACCTGGGATGCAGAGAGTTGCGGAAACTTTACCTTTGATAGAAAAAAAAGTACAATTCGGGAGAGAGGCAAGTGGCAGAAGCAGTGTATAGAGATGAATAGAATCAATGGAACTTAGTGGTCATTAGGCCAGAATCAGGGCTGCAGATGAGTTCTGTAAAGTCACCACAACTGGTGACTAGTCTGAAATCTAAGTATGACAAATAGGCCAATAATTTGCCATCTCGCTCACCCTGCTCTTACTCACCCTGTTTGCAGAAAAAACAAAACAAATTTTGCTCAGTTTTCTCTATCTGGAGCTGGTCTACCAGTGGATTTTGAGAAGGGAGGCATTGGAAGGGAACTGATCCTTTTAAACAGCAAAATCTGTAGTCCCCACTGAGCTACATATTTTCAGAGACCGATTAAATGATCTTCTACTTCATAGAATTAATGTGAACCTTACTAAAATTCGCCAAAGGTTTTATGAATGAGGGAAAAAAACAGGTAGGCTCTTGGCATATGCACTTAATTGACATATGTTCCAAATATTGACTCAGGCAGAGGGGAACTTATCCATTCCTCTGAATTAACAAGCATGTTTTGAGACTTTTATAGAGACCTCTTTAAACTCTTCTCCCCCAGCTCCAGATCAGCCTCTGTAGGACAAGTTAGATAGAATTCAGCAGTTTCTTGCTACTTCTGGTCTCCTTCAGTTGACAGCTGAGGATAGCTTCTCCAACTACGATAGCTGAATGGAATTGGGCTCTCAAAGAAACAAAATCTAACAAGGCCCCTCACCCTGTCAGCTTCTTCCTCTCATATTACAAACAAAACATTTTCACAACCTCTAACGCAACCTTTCATTGATGGATGCAACTCTATTTTAGATGGGGAACTGTTCTTGATCGATATCCTTAGAGCTGCCATTTCAGTAATTCCAAAAGGGGGGAAAAACTTATGCCCCATACACACGGTCGGATTTTCCGATGGAAAATGTTCGACGGGAGCTTGTTGTCAGAAATTCCAACCGTGTGTGGGCTCCATCGGACATTTTCCATCGGAATTTCCGTCACACAATTTGAGATCTGGATCTCAAGTTTTCCGACAACAAAATCCGTTGTCGGAAATTCCGATGCACAAAGTTCCATGCATGCTCGGAATCAAGCAGAAGACCCGCACTGGCTATTAAACTTCCTTTTTCTCGTCTCGTCGTACGTGTTGTACGTCACCACGTTCTTGACGTTCGGAATTTCCGACAAGATTTGTGTGACCGTGTGTATGCAAGACAAGTTTGAGCCAACATCCGTCAGAAAAAATCCATGGATTTTGTTGTCGGAATGTCCGATCGTGTGTACGGGGCATAAGTGTAATTTCTGCCCAATATCCCTACTGAACATTGACCTAAAATTGTTTCCTCCTATTATATACATTTGGTAAATCTAAAGGCGATTGTACAATCAGATTGTATAGTGTATGGCCACCTTTATACACCTAAAATTACTAGTTGCGCTTTCAGTGCCATTAATTGGTAATGGCACACCAAACACAGACGCAAACATACATTTTGCCATGTGAAAAAACGAGTGGCAAATGCTGTAAAACGCACAGTAAAAAACACACAAGACCCACAAAACACCAACATGTTCCATAAGCCACATATAGCACAGCCCATTTAAATCAACGGGCTTCCCTATGCGTGTCACAGGAAAAACGAGACACAAAACATTCACTCCCACTATGCTAGATGTGAATGGGGCCTGAAAGTGAAATTGGTGTGATGACACAAGAACATTGAGGCTCCATTCACATCTGTGTGTTTCCTTGCATTTCAGAAATGCGCTGCACCAAAAATCGCAGTTTCACCAGGGTGAAATTGATTACAGGCGATTTCCATGCACGTGCTATAGTTATTTTATCCGCTAAAAGAATGAAAAACGAGACATCGTAGATATCTGGGGATCTCCTCCGACAGGTCAATAAACAACCCCGTTTTGGCTTCTCTAGGTATATTTTGTCCTGTCACCGAGTAGATCAGGTTGAATATCCTGATCCAAAAACGTCGGACCTTCCGGCAACACTAGACATAATACATACAGTATCTCCTTCCTGTCTGCACCCCCAAAAGCATAGGGGTGAAGTACCAGGGAATAGTTTTGCTAGCCTTGTAGGGACAAGGTACCAGCGTGATAGCGCCTTATAATTTGCCTCTACCAATGAGGTGTTGAGTATGCCTTTGTGCACCATGGTCGACCATTTTGTCCACACCTCTCCTACTCTTTCCCCTAGGTCCAAGCCATTTGGAAGGAAGGTTTATTACTGTATTTTCCGGTGTATAAGACAACCTTTTACATTCAAAAAAAGCGGGCAAGAAGCGGGGGTCGTCTTATACGCCGGGTATCAAATGCGTTTGTCAGCCCGTCGGATGTGCAGTAATACTGTATGTAGCCGAAGCTACATACAGTACACAACGCTGAGCCAATCCCGGCGAGCGATGTATTCCAATAATGCTAAACCATAAAAATACCCTGATATCATAATCAGTAAAGTGAATAAGTGCAAATAAATAATCAATCAATAAAGTGAATAAATGCAAAAAAAATGCATCAAAAACATATACCCTGATATCACAATCAATAAAGTGAATAGGTGCAAATAAATATATCAATCAGTAAAGTGAATAAATGCAAATAGATGCATCAAAAAACATATAAGGGAACACACATCCCTAGATATATGTAGATGAAAAAAAAAAAAAAAAAAAAGCAATAAATAGTGTCTGTTTGTGTTAATCCAGCTGAGGTCTAAATGTCCAATCAATTGCCTTTGATGAACTTGCTTGTATTTCAATTCTCACAGATCACAGTTGCATGATGAATTACATTTGAAAGGTGATGATTCACATAAAGATAAAAGAAAAACCATCATTGCGCAGTGTTTTAAATGCTACAAGACTGGGCAAACAATGTAATCCACTCACACATTTGCAGTAGCTGAATCGCTTTTGTTATAATGGTCAGACAGCTTCACTGCTCATACAGCTATCGCTGTGTTTGCCGAACACTATGCGAAGACGTCACTGACTCCTCCTCCCCACGCGTATCATCACATGTCACGTGACTTTCTCAAGGGTAGTCATTGATTGTGATATCAGGGTATATGTTTTTTGATGCATTTTTTTGCATTTATTTACTTTATTGATTGATTATTTATTTGCACTTATTCACTTTACTGATTATGATATCAGGGTATTTTTATGGTTTAGGATTTTATATATAAGCACCACTCCAACAGATGGGGATAGTTTGATAAGCGCACCAACATATTTTATATTTTTTTATAGCAACAGGTGTCACAGCACTAATTGGTTGCAGCTTACACAATTTCTTTTTGGTGTTTTGTTATTTTATAGAGAATCCACATCAGCGCTTTAGTTTTCTTTTTTCACATTTTAGTATTCCAATAATGAATACAGAGCCTGCTCAGATTGGAGTAATGATCTCTTCCAATCCGAGCAGGCTACATACGGTAGCCTGCTTGGATTGGCTTTGAGAGTCAGAGAGGAGCGGGCTGATGATGTTACAGCCTCTGCCAATCCGAGCAGGCTTTGTATTCATTAATAGAATACATAGCTCGCTGTGATTGGCTCAGCACGGTATGGTGCCAAGAAGGAAACATAGGCAATATGAAGCCTCAGAAGGGGGGTCGTCCTATACAGTGAGTATTATGCAAAAACTGTAGAAATACAGTAGAATTGGGGGGTCGTCTTAATAAGTCTCTGTTGTGGAGGGCATTTGTAAGTTTCCTTAACCACTTACCGACCGGCTCCTGTACATATACGTCGGCACTTTGAAGAGGGATATCTCGGTAACGGCAGCAGCTGCTGCTACAACCGAGGTATCCATCTTTACAGGAGGCAGTCGTGTTTCCGATAATGGTGGTCTCCGCGGCGGATTTGCCGCAAGATCACCGTTATCGGCGGCGGGAGAGGTGCCACCCCCCCTCCCGCCGCTTTCCTGCGGCCTCCGCCGCTTACCGGAGCCGTCGGTAGCGGCGGAAGCGATCGGGACCTGTCAGTTCTTCTATATGGGGACGAGCGAGGCTAAGATGGCGCGCACCCGTCTCCATACTATAGGACGGTGGAAGCGACGTTATTACGTCAGCTCCGCCCATATGTCTTAAAGGCATATTTTTTTTTGTCATTTTTTTTTAAACGACTTTTTTTTTTTTTTTTTTTTTGCATTTTAGTGTAAATATGAGATCTGAGGACTTTTTGACCCCAGATCTCATATTTTAAGAGGACCTGTCATACATATGTTTACATTCCTTGTAATAGGAATAAAAGTGATCCAAATTTTTTTTTTTTTTTAAAAACCGTGAAAAAATAATTAAAATAAATAAGAAAAAAAAACATTTTTTTATAGCGCCCTGTCCCGACGAGCTCGCGCACAGAAGCGAACGCATACGTGAGTAGTGCCCGCATATGAAAACGGTGGTCAAACCACACATGAGGTATCGCCGCGACCGGTAGAGTGAGAGCAATAATTCTAGCCCTAGACCTCCCTCTGTAACGCAAAACATGTAACCTGTAGAATTTTTTAAACGTCGCCTATGGAGGGTAAAAGTTTGACGCCATTCCACGAGCGGGCGCAATTTTGAAGCGTGACATGTTGGGTATCAATTTACTTGGCGGAACATATTTCACAATATAAAAAAAAATTGGGCTAACTTTACTGTTGTCTTATTTTTTTTATTCAAAAAGGTGAGTTTTTTCCAAAAAAAGTGTGCGTAGAAGACCGCTGCGCAAATACTGTGTGCGAAAAAAAGTATTGCAATGATCGCCATTTTATTCTCTAGGGTATTAGAAAAAAAACAATATGTAATGTTTGGGGGTTCCAAGTTATTTTCTAGCAAAAAAACCTGTTTTAAACATGTAAACACCTAAAATCCAAAACGAGGCTAGTCTTTAACCGCTTCAATACAGGGCATTTTCACCCCCTTCCTTCCCAGACCAATTTTTAGTTTTCAGCGTTGTCGCACTTTCAACGACAATTGCGCGGTCGTGCGATGTTGTACCCAAAAAAAAAATTGACGTCCTTTTTTTCCCACAAATAGAGCTTTCTTTTGGTGGTATTTGATCACCTCTGCGGTTTTTATTTTTTGCGCTATAAACAAAAGAAGAGCGACAATTTTGAAAAAAACACAATATTTTTTACTTTTTGCTATAATAAATATCCCAATTTAAAAAAAAAAAAAAAAAAAAAAGTTTTCCTCAGTTTCGACCGATACGTATTCTTCTACATATTTTTGGTAAAAAAAATCGCAATAAGCGTATATTGATTGGTTTGCGCAAAAGTTATAGCGTCTACAAAATACGGGATAGATTTATGGCATTTTTAAAAAAAGAATATTTATTTATTTTACTAGTAATAGCGGCGATCGCAATTTTTTTTTTTTTTTCATGACTGCGACATTATGGCGGACACATCGGACACTTTTGACACATTTTTGGGACCATTCACATTTATACAGCGATCAATGCTATAAAATTGCATTGATTACTGTATAAATGTGACAGGCAGTGAAGGGGTTAACCACTAGGGGGACATGAGGGGTTAAATGTTTCCTAGGGGAGTGATTATAACTGTAGGGGGCGGGGACGTACAAGGGGAGGAGACCGATCAGTGTTCGTCTGTACTGGGAACACAGATCGGTCTCCTCTCAACTGACAGGACGTGGATCTGTGTGTTTACACACACAGATCCACGGTCCGGCCCGGCTAACGGGCAATCACGGGTGCCCGGCGGACATCGCGGCCGCCGGGCACACGCACCGGGTCCTGAGCAACGCGGCGGGCACGCGCGCGCCCCCTAGGCGGCCGGGAAGCCCAGGCCCTCATATGACGTCCACCCAGGATGGGAGATCCCATCTGTGGACGTCATTTGTCTATGGCCGGGTAGCGAAGTGGTTAAGTGGTTAAAACAGTTAAGTCATCTTGTCCCCTCATTATCTATAAAGTGAGCAATTCTGTAAAGACCCTTGTTGATCCACCATGTGAATTGGGTGATGCTATGCATAGTTTTTTATGCAGAGACCCCTATGAGTTCAATATCTACATTGCTCAATGCCACAAAGTATAATTTGGGCAAGGGTGCTATATTGGCAGTCTCACAGGTGGAGGTATAAGCACCACACAGTTACAAAGTTACTTTGTTAAGATTGAAAAAAAGACAGGTCTATCCAGTTCAGCCTATTTGTGTACATGTGTATGATTTTAATTATGTAACTACCATTCATATATATATATATATATATATATATATATATATATATATATATATATTATAATATAATATTCTGCTTGCTTGAGGAAGACACCTAAAAGCTTATTTGAAGTTGTCGACACTCAGCTAGTACCAATTTCTGGGGGTGAAGTTCCACATTTTAACTCCTATAATAGAAAAGAAAATTTTCTGCAATATAAAATTTAAGCTTGTTTTCTTCTAACCTCAAATTGTACCCAGATGCCCTCCTTAGGGACCTTTAAGAGTAAATAGTTTGAAGAATTCTTTGATATGTTTGTACATTGTAATCATATCTTAAAGTGCCTCTTCTACAGTGCAAATAACTGTATTCTATGTAATCGATCCTCATAGCTGAGGTCCTCCATCCCCCTTATTCATTTTGTTGCCCTTCACTGATCTCTTTCCAACTCTGCAAACAGTATGCGTTTTATAAAAAAAGATGCAGATTTCTACCTTCTTTCAGAGCGTCTCCCGGTGCTCACGTGACTCCTTGGCTCTCTTCCTCTCCTCCCAGCTGATCTCATTGAGAGTTCTCGGCCCACTGGAGCTGTCAGCCCAGGAGAGGAGAGAGCCGAGGAATCACGTGAATGCCAGGAGACGCTCTGAGAGAAGGTAGAAATCTGCATCTTTTTTTATAAAACATAATGTGCAGCATGTCCTTATTTAACCGAGGGGATAGCATGATGGTACGATAGTGGCTTTACAACCACTTTAAGCATTTCTAGGCAAAAACCTGTAACAAATCATAGCATGCGGGAGTACAGGACTATTCAACTTATAAAAAAGCCTAAAGGGGGTGGTGACCAAAACTTTTTTTGGTTGAACTAATTGGACTTGTGTCTTTTTTTTCAACCTCACTAACTATGTAACTATGTAAAACTGAACTATATATTCAAGATGATGCCAAACCAATGTTTTGTAAAAGGGTAGAATTATTGATTTTATCTCTTGAATCTATGTCCTTTTTGATGCATGACAGTATTTTGCCAGCTTTGTTAGCTGCAGCTGTTGCAGACTGTTGCTAAGTCTGTGATCTACAAGTATCCCCAGATCCTTTTCCATCATGGGTTCTCCCAGGGAGCCCCTCTAAATGTGTATTTTGCTTGTGTATTTTTGGCACCTAAGTGAGCTACAGTATGTGGCAGGGGGGAGTGCTGTGAACTGGGGCAATAGGTGGCGGAGAAGACTATATTATCACCCCGGGGGTTAGGTGGATAGAAGGGAAGCACTATAATTTTGGATGAGGGAGGTGCTGTGAAGCAATATTGGAAGAAAGTAGATGCTTAATTGCTGCCTACTTAACTCTGAATGCTTTAAAATAGGTTTGCACATTAGAGCAAGGTGTTTTACAGGCACCATACCATAATGTGACTTTTAGGAATGTACAATTAAAAAAAAACCCTCTAAGGTCTCATGCACACTGTAAGCTTAAAGAGGTTTTTTTTCCTACAGGAGTTTAGCAGCGTTTTTAGGGAAGGTTAAGGCCTTGTGCGTAATGCAGCTCAAAGAAGCTGCTCCTACAGGCATTTCAGCTGTTTTGAGCTTTTACTTTTCTCTGTCTATTAACCCCCCTCCATGTTAGCCTATGTTAGCCTATGCGTCCATGCACACTATAGGCGTTTTCAGGAGTTTAGTGGCAGGGGAGTTTACAGGCAGATAAAAAAACTATTTTTTAACTACTATAAGGTTAAATAAAGCAGAATAGGGTGAGGCAGTAAGATGTCTCTCAAAGTTCACATAACTTTGGTTACTTGTATTTACATATACTATGTTTTTTTTTTTGTTTGTTTTTTCAGACTAGGAGCTCACGTCACTCCCAGAGCTCACAACCTGGCCTTGCAGATCAAGCAGCTAAATTGTCTTTTGCTTCAGCTGAATCCCTGGAAACCATGTCAGAAGCTGAATTACCACTGGGGTTCAACAGGATGAACCGTTTCCGGCAAAGCCTGCCACTGTCTCGGTCCACTAGTCAAACCAAACTGCGTTCACCAGGTGTGTATGCTGGCTAGTATGCATTGCAGATATACATTGTCTTATGTTGATTGTTTTGGTTATCATTGGATCTTCCTTCGTTTCCCAAATAATCCAGCCATGAACTTGATTTATAGAAGCTCAATTTAAGTCACGCTTTTTATAAATTTTCTAGTCCTGTACCCCCGCATGCTATGATTTGTTACTGGTTTTTGCCTAGAAATGCTTAAAGTAGTTGTAAAGCCACTATCGTACTATCATGCCATCCCCTCTGTTAAATAAGGACATGCTGCACATTATGTGTTTTTTAAAAAAAGATGCAGAATTCTACCTTTTTTTTTTTCAGAGCGTCTCCTGGCGTTCACGTGACTCCTCGGCTCTATCCTCTCCTGGGCTGACAGCTGCAGCGGGCCGAGAACTCCCAATGACATCAGCTGGGAGGAGGGGAAGAGTCACGGGAGCATTGGGAGATGCTCTGAAAGAAGGTAGAAATCTCCATCTTTTTTTACAAAACACATACTGTGCGGCACGTCCCCTTATTTAACAGGGGGGATGGCATGATAGTACAATAGTTTTACAGCAGCAGGAGTGGCACTGTCATGAGCTGACAAGTAGGGAGGGGGGAGAGGAGGACAGGAGAGCTGCGGATGACTGAGGCACGTTAACCGACAACTGTGTCGGGGCTCAGCAGCCATGATAAACCGTGGTCAGTTTACAAAGGGGAGGGCAGAACCAGACAGGATCAGCCAGGTATTTCAGGTGATACAATGGGGCCAAATTACAGAGCACAAGCACTGTGCTGTATAACATGCTTTAAGAGAACATGATCTATTGTATTTTTTTCGGGTAACAAACACTTCAAAAATACCTGCCTTAATGTGCTAAAGCTTTATGTTGGGATAGCTGAGTTACACCCACACCTCTCAGCATAAATGTCCTCACACAAACTTCCAATGCAGAGGAAGAGATGAGGTGAACAAAGAACACAGAGAAACAATGGGTATGCTTTAAGAGCATATTAAATAAGGGTATTAGCCAGTGCATCCCAATGGGAAATAAATCTAAAAGAGCTAAAAAAAAAAAGTCCTGGGTGGCATAACTTCAATGTAAAACTGCATATAAAAGCAAAGGAGAAGGCCTTCAAAAAATACAAGGCTGAGGGATCATCAGCATTCCAACTTTACAAAGAATGCAACAAGAAATGTAAGGGTGCAATCAGGGTGGCTAAGATAGAACACGGAAGCCACATAGCGGAGGAGAGTAAAAAAAAGAAAGAAGTACATAAATAGTAAGAAAGAGAGGTCAGATCATATTGGTCCCATAAAGAATGATGAAGGGAGTATGGTTACTAAGGATGGAGAGATGGCAAAGGTATTGAATTTATTCTTCTACTCAGTCTTCACAAGGGAATCGGGGGGGGGGCCTTTAGTAACCAAAACTGCAATGTTTATCCTCATGACACGTCACAGGAAGCACTCTCATGGCTAACAGAGGACAGAATTAGAAATAGACTTGAAAAACGTAACATTAAGTCACCAGGACCAGATGGCTTGCACCCGAGGGTCCTTAAGGAACTCAGTCAAGTAATTGCCAGACCATTGTTCCTGTTTTTTATGAACAGTTTACTGACTGGAATAGTACCAGCTGATTGGAGAAAAGCCAGTGTAGCACCAATATTTAAAAAAAGGGGCAAGATACATGACTGGGAATTACAGACCACCAGCCTAACATCAATTGTATGTAAGCTCTTGGAGGGGATGATAAGGGACTATATACAAGAGTTTAGTAATGACAACGGTATCATTAGTAATAATCAGCATAGATTCATGAAGAATCGTTCTTGCCAAACCAACCTATTAACCTTCTTTTTTTGTTTACAAACGTTTTTATTCAGCAAAGTAAAAAAAATAATATAAACAGTCATTTTACAATATTCGTCATAAAATTGGCATTAAACGCATATCATCAACATTAGAGATCTGGAATATTTCCAAGGCATACAGAAAAAGTAGTATGAAAGAGGTATATTTAAAGGTATTGTCTGTTAAAATATAACAACATTGAGTGGCATTCAGTCCTGTAGTACCAAAGTATGTCTATGGGTCTTCCAGGCTCCCCATCTACGTTCAAATAGGTGCATTTTATCTTGTAGGATACAGAATTCTCTCCATTATCATAATCATATCCACCCTATCACGGATGGAGGGTAGGGGCACTACGGGGGTCTTCCAGTGGAGAACAATAGCCCACAAAGCTGATATGCATATAGTATGTATAAGACATTCCTCTTTGCGGAGGATACCCGGGATTGTCGCTCCGAGTAAACCCATTGAGATTGTGAGCTGCCAAGGAGTTCCAGCTATTGCAGAAGCAACAGCTGTTACTCCCTTCCATACTGAAGATAGAAGTTCACAATCCCAAAAGATGTGTTTAAAAGTGCCTGGAAGTTGACAACACCTAAAGCAAAGCCCAGATGTGCCTGGAAACATTTACCTGGAGTCTGGAAGGGGTGTAATACCATCTGGTTAATACTTTATGGGCTGTTTCCCTAACCGCCAGAGACTTAGTGGCCTGACATAGGCTTTGCAGCATGGTACCCCAATCCCCCGGAGTAAATTTTTCATTACAATCAGCCTCCCATTTACTTTGGTAGGGGAGTTCATCTGAAAAACAAGAGGCCAACGACATTTTATATAGCTTTGAAATGAGGCTTTTGCCTCTGGGAGAGTCCTGGCATATCTGTTCGAAGGATGTGGGGGAGGGGGGGGGGAGGTATAAAAGTGTCTTATTTGTATAAAATGGTAATGTTCCCGAAGTGGGATTTGATGTTGTGTGCGAAGGAGATCGAATGTAGCAAATGTATCTCCAAGCTGAAGAGCAGCTAAACTGACCAGGGATTAAGATTTACACCATGCAAAACTGTCAGGGTGATTAAATGCTAGGGCAAATAATGGTTCTAGGAAGGAAGATCCTGGGGGCACAAGTGAAATTAGTCCAAATTTATTTTTATATCGGTGCCAGAGAGTGAGTGGTTGGGAAACCATGGAGTTAAGGGGTGTAAGGTTGTGTGTAGGGTTGGAAGGGGACCATAGTATGTACAAAAGGCAGTAATGTTTAACGGAGGTGGATTCAAATATGACCCAGGGCACTCTCGAATCCATGATGTTCCACTGCGTTATCTGGGGAAAAACAGGCAGCTAAGACGTAAACCTATTAACCTTCTATGAGGAGGTGAGCTGCCATCTAGATAAAGGAAGGCACGTAGACGTGGTGTAGCTGGATTTTGTAAAAGCATTTGATACAGTTCCCCATAAACGTTTAGTGTACAAAGTAAGGTCTGTTGGCATGGACCATAGGATGAGTACATGGATTGAAAAGTGGCTACAGGGGCGAGTTCAGACGCTAGTGACAAATGGGGAGTAATCGGAATGGTCCTTGGTGGAAAGTGGGGTCCCTCAGGGTTCTGCCCTGTGACCAATCCAATTTTAATTTAGTCATAAACGACCTGAAGGATGGGATAAAAGGCTCAATCTCTGTATTTGCGAACGATACTAAGCTAAGCAAAGCAATAACTTCTCCACAAGATGTGGAAACCTTGCAAGAAGATCTACACAAATTAATGGGAAGGGCAACTACATGGCAAATGAGGTTTAATGTAGAAAAATGTAAAATAATGCATTTGGGTGGCAAAAATATGAATGCAATCTTTTTTTTTTTAAAGATACTTTTTTTTATTAGTTTTATGACAAACAGATGAACCAAAAAAAAAAAGAGAAAAAAAAAACAAAAAAATATGCTTTACAAAAATAAAAACAAAACTTGGGCAATGATAGGTATACAGCATCAAATACTAGGCTCGTGCATTTGGGAGACTTATGATAATACATTGTTTAAGCATCATACATTCGTATGTAGAATACAATCAAGGTGTTGCTTAATTAGCACCAGTAAAATTCTATATATACAGTATATACAGTTGGGATCGACAGTTTGGACACCCCAGGTAAAAATGTGTATTAATGTGCATAACGAAGCCAAGGAAAGATGGAAATATCTCCAAATGGCATCAAATTACAGATTCGACATTCTTATAATATGTCAAAAAAAGTTAGATTTTATTTCCATCATTTATACTTTCAAAATTACAGTAAAAAAAAAAAAATGGCGTCTGCAAAAGTTTGGGCACCCTGCAGAATTTATAGCATGCACTGCCCCCTTTGCAAAGCTGAGACCTGCCAGTGTCATGAATTGTTCTCAATCATCGTCTGGGAAGACCAGGTGATGTCAACCTCAAAGGTTTTAAATGGCCAGACTCATCTGACCTTGCCCCAACAATCAGCACCATGGGTTCTTCTAAGCAGTTGTCTAGAAAACTGAAACTGAAAATAGTTGACGCTCACAAAGCTGGAGAAGGCTATAAGAAGATAGCAAAGCGTTTTCAGATGTCAATATCCTCTGTTCGGAATGTAATTTAGAAATGGCAGTCATCAGGAACAGTGGAAGTTAAAGCAAGATCTGGAAGACCAAGAAAAATATCAGACAGAACAGCTCGCAGGATTGTGAGAAAAGCAATTCAAAACCCACGTTTGACTGCACGATCCCTCCAGAAAGATCTGGCAGACACTGAAGTTGTGGTACACTATTCCACTATAAAGAGATACTTGTACAAATATGGTCTTCATGGAAGAGTCATCAGAAGAAAGCCTCTTCTACGTCCTCACCACAAAAATCAGTGTTTGAAATTTGCAAATGAACATATAGACAAGCCTGAGGCATTTTGGAAACAAGTTCTGTGGATCGATGAGGTTAAAATAGAACTTTTTGGCCGGAATATATGTTTGGAGAAGAAAGGGCACAGAATTTAATGAAAAGAACCTCTGTCCAACTGTTAAGCATGGGGGTGGATCAATCATGCTTTGGGGTTGTATTGCAGCCAGTGGCACAGGCAACAAATTTTGGATGGTAACTTGATGCCATCTGTGAAAAAGCTGAAGTTAAAGAGAGGATGGTTTCTACAAATGGATAATGATCCTAAACACACCTCAAAATCCACGGGGGATTACATCAAGAGGCGTAAACTGAAGGTTTTGCCATGGCCTTCACAATCTCCTAACCTCAACATTATTGAAAATCTATGGATAGACCTTAAAAGAGCAGTGTGCGACAGACAGCCCAGAAATCTCAAAGAACTGGAAGACTTTTGTAAGGAAGAATGGGCAAAGATACCTCAAACAAGAATTGAAAGATTCTTGGCTGGCTACAAAAAGCATTTACAAGCTGTGATACTTGCCAAAGGGGGCAGTACACGATATTAACTCTGCAGGGTGCCCAAACTTTTGCAGACGCCATTTTTTGTTTTCTGTAATTTTGAAAGCGTAAATGATGGAAATAAAATCTAACTTTTTTTGACATATAAGTATGTCTAATCTGTCATTTGATGCCATTTTGTGATTTTTCCATCTTTCCTTGGCTTCGTTATGCACATTAATACACATTTTTACCTGGGGTGCCCAAACTTTCGATCCCCACTGTAGAGTGGCATGACCTACAGGCAACCTGCAATCTATTTCTTTTGTGAGGGGAGGGTCAGGGGGCTAGCCAGCCACCTGTCCCATATTTTGTGGAATGTTTTGCTTCGTTTCCGAAGTTCAAAGGTAAGTTTTTACATTGGGATAGCATTATTGATTAGCTTCAGCCATAAGGTTTTTAAAGAGGTCTGTGTTCCCTTCCATGACAACAATATAACTTTTCTAACATAAAAGTAGAGAATGCGGAGTAGCCTTTTGGCAGGCGTCTATTTGCAGGTCACCAAAGATGCCCAGCAGACAATTCTTGGGGTGAATAATGTTAGGGAGGCCTAGGGCTGTGGAGATAAAGGAGCCCACCTCTGCCCAGAGGTCCTGAACCATTAGACATGCCCAAAAACAGTGTAGGAAGTCGGCTTCTTGGCCGCAGCCACGGAAACATTCAGCTGTGGGCGACAAACCCATCTTTTTCAACCTGGTTGGGGTGAGGTGAAATTGATGGAAATTTTTTTTTTTCAAATATATATTTTATTAGTTTTCAATAGAAAAGAGAGGGGCAGAGCCCACAACATACCAAAGTGGTATATAACAAAAGGGGGGTCGCAGCCTCCCGACATTGCATTATAGTATTGCATGTAATACATCAAGGCATGTAGCATTAACATATCTTTAAATATATATGTATATGGGTATCTTTGTTTCTCTGAGTTAGAATCCTAGTATGATATGAGAGTATAAATACCCTAGTCAGGAGGCAGCCACAAAAAAAAAAAAAAAAAGAGAGATAGGGGGGAAAAGAAGTAAGGAGAAGAGACGAGAGGGGGGGGGGGGGTGTAAGACAAGGGGGGGGGTATTAGGCGTTCAGATACGTGTATCTCTGTTTACGATGATTACTGTAGGTTGTCGATCGGTATGAAATGGTAGAGTTTTAGCTCCTAAGGAGAGATTTACCCTCTTCTGAATACTTGAATATATTCCAATGAGTCCATGTTTTCCGATAGGTTTCCTGTCTATCTTGAGCTGTCATTATCAAGTCTTCCATTTTATTTATGTCTTCTACTTTTCTCAACCACATTGCTGTGGTTGGTGGGGATTGCTGTTTCCACAACATGGGAATACAGGATTTGGCCGCATTTGTTAAGTGTCTCAGTAGAGATTTCTTATAGGTTTTGATTGGTATGGAAGAAATGTGGAGTAGAAAAAATGCCGGGTCATTTGGGATTTGGAAGTCAGTGAATTTTTGGGAAATGGTACGAACTGCAGTCCAGAAAGTTGTCAACATAGAACATGACCAAAACATGTGTAGAAGCGTTCCCTCTTCCTGGTGACAACGCCAGCAATACTTTGAAGTGTCAGGAAAAATGATATGTAATCGACTTGGTGTTAGGTACCACCTTGTCAGGATCTTATAATTCGTCTCTTGGACTTTAGTGCATATTGAGGACTTAAGGGAGAGGCTAATCATGTTTTGTTTCTGGACTGTCGTAAAAGTGCGTTGGAGGTCTGTTTCCCACTTCATAATGCATGGTAATCTGGGTGGCTGGGGTGGGGTGTTCAATAGGCTGTACATCTTGGATAGGGTCTGCGGCAATGGCTCTGTGTCTTTACAACATTCTTCAAATGTGGTCAAAGGCCTGGTGTAACTTTGATGGTTTGGGAAGGTCTGGAGAAAGTGGTGAATTCGTGCTGCATCCCAAAACAGAAGTTTAAACGGACCTACTGGGTCCATTAGTTCTAATATGGAGGGCCATTTATTTTGTTGCACAAATTGTGACGCTAAAACACAATTGGATCTTCTCAAGGTCTGAAATTGCGAGGAGGAGAGTCCAGGAAAGAACTTGGGGTTACCTAGAATCGGGGTTAAAGGTGATGTTTTGGTAGTTAGAGAGGTGTGTATGGTAGCTTTAATGCACTGTCTTATGGTGTTTCCGATGATAGGGTGGGATTTCAATTCTGCAGGGAGAGAGTCACTACACCATATCGCAGATCGTAGGGGTATAGTGGTTTGGTGTTGTTCTAATTGTGCCCACAACTTATAGTCCCTATGACGGCACCAATCAAGAACTCTACCTAGGTGAGTAGCTTGGTAGTATTTCCTTACGTCTGGTAGCGCTAGGCCGCCACAATGTTTTGGTGTGCATAGTTGAGATCTTGGGATGCGAGGCTTTTTATGAGCCCAAACAAAATGGGTGAAAAGGGCTTGTACTTGTTTGAAATATATGGGAGGTATCTTAATCGGTAGGGTCTGGAAGAGGTATAAAAATTTTGGGAGTATACTCCTTTTGAGTAAATTGCACCTCCCAAACCAGGAGTGTAACCCTTCATTCCAATTTTCTAGCAATTTCCTGGTCTTTGCTAGGAGGGGGGGGAAGTTGCTCTCATAGATGTGAGACAGATCTGATGGTATTTTCGTGCCTAAATAAGTCAGGGCAGAAGACGTCCATTTGAATTTAAAATTTGATTGTAAATTTAGAAGAATATGGGCCTGTAGTGATATCCCCATTGCTTCCGATTTGGAAAAATTTATTTTAAGGTTTGATACTTTCCCGTATGTCTCGAATTCTGCGAGTAGATTCGGTAGGGACACTCCTGGGTTGGTTAGCGAAAAGAGCAGGTCGTCTGCATAGGCCGAGATCTTATGTTGCATGGGACCAATTGTTAACCCCTGAATGTCGGGGTTCAATCTAATTTTGGATAGAAAGGGTTCCAGGGAGAGAGCAAATAGGAGCGGGGAAAGTGGGCATCCCTGTCTCGTCCCATTTGTTATTGGGAAGGGGTCCGATAGGACTCCGTTGGCCTTTACTCGGGCTGTTGGGTTTGAATATATTCTGGCTATTCGGCTAAGCATCACCTCCCCCAGGCCAATGTGTCTGAGCACCGCAAACATAAATGGCCAGCTTACCCGGTCAAACGCTTTTTCAGCATCCGTATTGAGAAAAATACATGGGATTTTCTGAGACTTAGCGACATAAAGTAGATTTAGCACCTTTGTAGTGCTATCTCTGGCCTCCCGAGATGGGATGAAGCCTACCTGGTCTAGGTGTATGATTTGCTGGAGGTGCTGCGCTAGCCGAACAGCCAGAATTTTAGTGAATATCTTTAAGTCAAGATTTAGTAATGATATGGGTCTGTAACTGCTACATGCTGCCGGGTCTTTTCCTTCCTTATGAATTACTGAAATATGAGCTCCTAGTGTTTCTCTAGCAAATGCTCCGTCAACACCGACCCTGTTGAATAGTGTAACTAAACGAGGTCCTAGTATCGGGAGAAGAGTTTTATAATATTGTAGTGTATAACCGTCCGGGCCCGGGCTTTACCTGGCTTCATTGTCCCTATAGCTTTTTGAATTTCTATCAAAGTTATAGGGGAGTCTAAATCTTCCTTAATTTCCTGGGTAAGGGATGGCATTTGAGATGATGTGATGTAGTTCTCTATCTCAGGCAAGGGGGAAACTACTTGTGGCAGGTTGTATAGATTGGAGTAAAAATGGTTAAACTCTTTTGTGATTAGTGCTGGTAGGACTTCTTTTTTCCCTCTCGCCGTGACGATATGTGGGATGTATGTAGATGATTTGTGGTCTCTAACCATCTTTGCTAAAAGTTTCCCACACTTATCTCCTGACTCATATGTCTGTTTGCGACAAAACTGTAAGGCCGCTTTAGCTCTATAAAGTAAGAGATCAGTGATTTGTCGTCTGAGAACTGTCAGTGCAGTTTCCGAGGACTGCGTGGGGGCATGTTTGTGTCTGGCTTCAGAAATATTGAGATCCTCTAGAAGTTGGGATAGTTGTTTATTTTTTTCTCGCTTAATTCTTGCACCATGTGTGATGAGGATTCCTCTGATAACTACTTTGTGGGCTTCCCACAAAATCCCAGGGTCACAGTCTGGTTGGTCGTTTTCCTGGAAGTATAAATTTAGCGCTCTGGTCACGTCTGTCAGCACTTCTGGGTCTTGCAAGAGACTTTCATTAAGACGCCAGAAACGGTGTCTGGGAGAAGAAATGTCCGACAAAGTGTAGGTCAGGAAGATAGGCGTATGGTCAGACCACGTTCTATTGCCTATGGAGGTCTGTTCTACTGCATGTAGCTGACTGTGTGGGATCAAGAAATAATCTATTCTGGTATTTACCTGGTGCAAGTGTGAATAAAATGTGTAGTCGCGTTCTCCCGAGTGCTGTAAGCGCCAGATATCGATTAATTGTGATTTGTGTAACGTTTTTGCTATTTTTTTTAGTTGATTTGGTTGGATCGAAGATTTACCAGTCGAGGTGTCTACAGATGGGATCAATGGGGTGTTAAAGTCTCCTCCCATAATTAGCTGTCCTTCCTTAAAGTCGTCCAGTTTCTCCAAAGTGTCTCGGATAAATTTGGCCTGCTGCTCATTAGGGGCATATAGTGCTGCTAGCGTTACTTTTACAGTACCTATGAGGCCTTTAAGGAAAACATATCTTCCTGATGGGTCTATTATAGAGCTCAGAAGGTACCATGGGGTTTTACTGGATATTAATATGGACACTCCTTTGGATTTGGCAGTCGGGTTTGTAGAGTGATAAGTCATCGGGAATAGTTTACATTGTAAATACGGTAATTTGTTCGTTTTAAAGTGCGTCTCTTGAATAAAGGCTATGTCTGTGCGAGTCCGCTTCAGGTCATCTATCAGTATGCGTCTCTTCTCAGGCGTATTAAGCCCCTTTGCATTGAGAGACATCACTTTCATATTATTGAACGCCATGTTGTTACGGGACAGGAAGGGAGGGAAGGGTAGGTTCGGGTATGAGGGGAAAAAAAGAAAAAAAAAAAAAAGGGGGGGGGGGGGGGGAGGAAGTAGAGAAAGAGAAGTAAAGGAAGAAGATACTTAGTAGAGGGATACGAGGTAGAGGCAAGGCCTAATGTCTCGCCCAACTCGACTCCCTTTTATGTTTCTGGTATTGTCCTTTGCATAAGACTCCCAGGGGACAGAGTTGCGCCCTCTAAGAGGATATGCTGACCTAATTGGGAGAGGGATAGGACATGGCTCAAAAGGTGAGTCTCCCATGCTCTCTCCCGTCCCAGCACATCTGGAATGCGTAGAAAGAATATTTTGTATAACTTTATAAGTAAAATAATAAACCAACAATAACATAACTTGAATGGGTATGTAATTGCGAACCTCATGTGCTAGTTTGAGCACCACCCCCTACTTCTCTAACTGAGTGTACATTCTGCTATTCTCAAGAGCATTCTGAGAAGTGGACCCTTTACTGTGGTGTCAGGTCATGTTTAGCGAAGTAGCACATCTCCAAAACTCAGCATCTCAGCAAGTGTGGTATGATAAAACTGAAAACCCAACAGCTTAACAGATATATTTAAACCGAACATAACAATACCGTGCACCCCACTTCAAAAATGATGGCATGTCTTTCAAACCTAGTTAGTATGTCTTCAGATCAGTCTCGCCGGGCACCACCAGACAGGAGTTAACAGATCCGTCAGGTAATGTATCTGGGCAAGGCTCTATGGTATGCGGCTTCAGCTGATTTCCACGAAAGGAGAAGGTATAAAACACTCCACACTTGACGACTCTACTATCCCTTCTCCTGTTTCTGTAGTGTGTCCTCTGATAAAGGTTTCCAGGGTAGTATCTGGAGTAGCCGTGAATTATCTGTTAAAGTGGATGGATAGAAACCCCTGAGGTTTCCATTCTAGAGAGTACCTGTGGTTGAGAGAGATTTCCTGAGTATATACCGTCTCTTTCTCCAGTTTACATCTCAAATTATATTGACCGCTTTAAGTGCATCATGCGGGTTAATCATGAGTGGTCACTGCACTGATAAGGGCGGAAGTCTTGCTAATTGGTGCAAAGAGTGACCTCTTTCTTTATGCAGTAGAGTTCAGGAAATCCCTATTCCGTCCGACAATACAGAGGGGCAAGTGATGTCGGGTGAACGGCATTAGTAGTCCAAACAAAAACAAGGCAAATATCACCACTTTGGGCATTATTCAACCTGAACCAAATTCGTCTTAAGGGATGCATACTTCAAGACTCACGTGCATCTTCTTGTGATGGTGCTCTGGGTCGGCGACGATTCCTCTGTTGTCTGGGCGGCAGGTTCCCCTCTAGTCTCGGTGTATTCATGCGTCCTGGTGGTCGCTGCAGGGGGGCGAGCCAGTTGGGCACATCAATAGGATCCGTGTCAAGGAAGGAGAACAGGGCTAGCAAAGCATCTGGTTTACGTAATGTGAAGAATCTCTGTTCCTTCCTGAATGTAACCGAAAGGGGATATCCCCAGCGATAAGTGGCTCCTCTGTGCCGGGCTAGATCCAGTAAAGGTTTCATGATCGCTCGTCTCTGCAAGGTAGCGCGGGAGAGGTCAGGAAATATTTTAATAGTCACACCATCTAGTTCTGGGTCTTCTGCTTCCCAGGCTTTGCGTAGAATTTGTTCCTTGTGTGTATAGTGGTGTAATCTACAGATTACATCGCGCGGTCTCAAAGGATCAGTTGGTTTAGGGCCCAATGTTCGGTGAATCCTATCGATTTCTACTCGGTCTGGAAGATCTACACCGGGTATGTTGCGGAAAATGGCAACCGCTGTATCCGCCAGGTCCTCGGGACCAGTAGCCTCCGGGAGTCCCCGAATCCGCAGGTTATTTCTGCGGCTTCGGTCCTCCATCTCTTCCATGTGGAGCTGTTGGTCTTGCAGGGTTTCCGCCTGAGTGTCCTGGACCCCTTCTACAGCTGCCACTCTCCGCTCTAGGGCTGCTAGGGAGGACTCTCCCGTCTCAACCCTGGTGGTGAGTGCTTGGACCTCCGCCTTCATCACGCTCATTTCTTTGCGGTGAGCGGTTTCCACTGTCTCAATGAGGGCCGCTATGTCTGCCTTAGTGGGGAGTGCTTGCAGGAGCGAGCGCAGCTCCGCCGCCATTCCGAGAGATCGTGAGGGGGGTTGTGACGGCTCACCATAGTCGGAGCGAAGATCCGCAGGGAAGCCCGTATAGGTGCCAGTCCACAGCGCCTCCATGTCAGTCGATGGGGAGTTTTGTGGAGTCTGTCTCTCAGTATGCTCACCATGCACTGACGTCATTTTAATTTCCGGGGAACCGAGCAAGGAGAGACGAAAAAGTCGTTCAATTTCGCCCGATGTCGGAGGTTGAGGAGTAGACTTAGGTGGTTTGTTGGTTTTCTTTGCTGTCTTCTTTCTGGAGGAGTACATATTATGAATAATGGACTGAAATAGCTGGGATAGGGGAGAGACGGACGGGAGCTCAGCTAAAACACGTCTCTAGTCAGCCATGTCCAGGCCACGCCCCCGAGGTTGCAATTTTAATACTTGTCGCAGGATAAAGATAGTCTGTCCATCCTTGGGGGTCACGGTCCAGCCGGCCAGAGTGATCCAGCCTCCGGGGGTGGCTGAACGGTCGCAGAGGAGTCAGTATGGTGAGCTCCGGGTGTAGCAAGATGGCCGCCGTGCACTGGGCCGGAGCTGCTATTCCACTTGCAGGCCGCTATGGAGGGGT
This sequence comes from Aquarana catesbeiana, assembly GCF_042186555.1. Lineage (NCBI taxonomy): Eukaryota > Metazoa > Chordata > Amphibia > Anura > Ranidae > Aquarana > Aquarana catesbeiana. The sequence goes on from NC_133335.1 coordinate 104,948,993, forward strand.
ATCAATGAGTGCCACAGGTGGCAGATGTGCCCCTAGTAGTGTCCTTGAGAAAGGCCGTGTAAAGGACCGTCTGGGAGCTCAGGATTAAGCTTTGATTCCGTGGCTGGGTGTAGCAAGATGGCCGCCGCTAGGCCGGAGCTTAGGATCTTACAGGCAGCTCAGGTAAGCAGTCTCTGCTGAGCTGGGAAGCTCACCAGGCCCCGGCAGAGGTGTGGATGGGTGGCAGGGCAGGAGGGGGCAGAGGATCCACACACCTGGGTACGAGCAGGCCGGCCGCGGCACCCCTCCGGCGGGCAGATGGCTTAGGAAACTCCGGTGCTTCACAGGCCTCACTAGGCCGCGCCGAATCGCGCCTGCCACGGGCGTCCCCGGTAGCCGGACGGACCTCCGGACTATGCTGGGCAGGTGGATGAGTAGGCAGGTGTGGATGGGGAGCCGTCCCTTACCTCCAGTCCGGCCGGGATCGGTTCTCCCCAGAGTGTCCCAGGCCGGCAAGATGGCGGCGGCCGCAGGATCGTGGAGGCAGCCTTGCTGAGGTGAATCTAGGCAGAAGAATTCTGCAATATTGGTCCAGGGAAAGGCAGGGGACCTAGGGGAACAGGCTGGCAGCGTTTCAGCTTGTTTTGCCAAAGGAGATGCACGGATGGCAGTGGATTCTAAATAGGGTACCCGGAGCTCCCCAGAATACGTCCGCCAGCTCTCACATCCAGACACGCCCCTTGATGGAAAATTTTTATAATGCAGTCTCTTGATAAAATAACTGATGTTTTGTACGTGTCACTAAGCTCCGTCCAGTCCTCTCCTCTGAGATGTCCATAGAGATCCATTTTTCCTGGGCCCTACTAAATCTGGGGTTAAAGTCAGTCATTAGGGCAGCGTAATAACTAGATATAAGTTTGGTAGGGTCAGGTTGTCTCAGCAGTTTCTCTAGTGGTGGTAGGTTAGTTGGGTCATCTAAGGAGCTGAACTGTGCTCTGATAGCATGTCTGAGCTGATAGTAGTAAAACAGGTATGAGTGCGGCAAGTCAAAGTCAAGTCTGAGCTGATGGAAGGATTTAAAGCCTTGTGCAGTGTATAGGTGACAAAGATATTTAATCCCTTTGGAGTACCAACGTTTAGGGTCAGGTAAAGAGTAAAGTTCCTGCAAGGTGGGGTTGAACCATAGAGGGTTATTCTGGGATACCGGCCATGTGTGCTGTGTTATTTTGGTGGTGATGTATTTGAACAATGAAAGGGATGTGGCCAGCATGGAGGTGCCAGGGCGGGGCGGGACTTTGCCCCCATAAACAATATTGTGAAGGGTTCCATGGAGTCATGGATATGCACCAGTTGAGATGCTAGGTAGTATAGAAAGAAGTTTGGGAATGCCAATCCTGCCAGGTGTGTCGGTAACCTTGGTGTCTCAAGCGCCACTCTGGGGTATCTGCCATTCCACAGGAACGTTGTACAGATTGTGTCTATACGTTTGAAAATAGATTTAGGTATTTTGCATGGGGAGTTAGCCAGAATGTATAGCAGTCTTGGTAAATAGATCATTTTGAGGGTATTTGCCCTCTCCATGACATCCAGGGGCAGGTCCATCCACTGTTTAGTTTGCTCCTTTAAGTTAGTAGTGGGTCTAAGTTATTGACGATGTAAGTGGACAGAGGTGTCTGCACCAGAACCCCTAGATACCTAAAGGAGGACACCATCTGCAGATTAGAGTCTGGGTGAATATGAGAAGTTGCGTCTGGGTCCAAGGGGTAAAGACTGGATTTGTCTCATTTCACCCTGAATCCGGAGTAGTCTCCAAATGTATTGATCTCGGATAACAATGTTTTTGGAGTGACACATCGGTGTCCGCCAGGTACACCAACGTGTCATCCGCATAGAACGAGATTCGTTTCTCAATGGCGGCAATGGGGAGACCTTTTATAGATGGAGAGGAGCGGATACGTACCGCTAGCGGCTCCATGGCCAGGGCAAAGGACGGGGGACAGTGGACACCCCTGTCTTGTGCCCCTATTGATTGAGAAGGACTCAGTGACTGTAGAGTTAACCAAATACGGGCCCTCGAGGAAGCGTATAGGAATTTTATCCATGCCACCATTCTGGGGCCAAAGCCATACATTTTTAACACCTGGAAGAAGTACGGCCATTCCACTTTGTCTAACGCTTTACATGTATCTAGGGATACTATTGCCCTTGTAGGAGGACAGTCGTGTGGGTATTGCAGATTATGGAATAGTCTGCGGATATTCATTCTGGTGGACCTTCCGGGTATAAATATAAATTCCCCCTGGTCACTATGTACCAGGGTTGTCACTACAGTGTTTAAACGATTTGCCAACACTTTGGCCAGGATCTTAACATCCACATTTATGAGTGATATCGGGCGGTATGATTCGCATTTAAGTGGGTCCTTGCGGGGTTTTAGTAAAAGTATAATCAAGGCTTCTCGCATAGTAGGGGGGAGGACTCCTATATCTAAAGCCTTGTTGTATGTGTGTAAAAGAAATGGGGATAATATGTCTTTAAATTGTGTGTACCATTCAGTTGGATAGCAATCCAAACCGGGAGTTTTATGAGCAGGCATTTGTGAGATAGCTACTGTGATTTCTTCAACTGTGATAGGTGCCTCTAGCTCATCTTTCTGTTCAGTCATGAGGAAGGGAGGGGAGAGGTATGTTGGCTATGTATTTAGTTAGTTGGGCTTCGTTGTAGTCAGCTCTGGAGGAATCTAAAAAGGTTTCCATGATGTCCCCAGGGGTGTCGCTAATTTGGCCCTGTGTGGTAAGTATACGCGGAATGGATATGGGGGGGTGATCAGGTCTGGTCAGGTATGCCAAGAGACGTTCAGCTTTGTTACCCTGCTCAAATGATTTTTGAGTAGCATGTAACATGCGTTTCTGCGTAAGGTCTAACAGACGGAGTTCATACTCCCTGCGTCTCTGCAGCCACTCGTCTCTTGTCTCAGGTGTCGGGTTAGAGGCGAATATGAATGCAATCTACTCACTGGGGAGAGAACCTCTGGGGGAATCTAGGATGGAAAAGGACCTGGGGGTCCTAGTAGATGACAGGCTCAGCAATGGCATGCAATGCCAAGCTGCTGAAAGCAAAGCAAACAGAATATTGGCATGCATTAAAAAGGAGATTAACTCCAGAGATAAAACAATAATTCTCCCAATCTACATGACTCCGCACCTGAAGTATGCCTTCCAGTTCTGGGCACCAGTCCTCAGGAAGGATGTACTGGAACTGGAGAAAGTCCAGAGAAGGGCAACAAAACTAATAAAGGGACTTGAGGACATTAGTTATAAGGACAGGTTGCAAGCACTGAACTTATTCTTTCTGGAGAAGAGACGCTTGAGAGGGGATATGATTTCAATGTACAAATGCCGTACTGGTGACCCCACAATAGGGATAAAATTTTTCTGCTAAGGGGAATTTAATAAAACACGCGGCCACTAAAATTCACTAAAATTAGAAGAAAAGCGGTTTAAAGTGATGGTAAGGGTTCGTTTTTTAAAAAATAACAAATATATCATACTTGCCTCCACTCGTTTTGCACAGAGTGGCCCTGAACCTGCTCTTCTGGGGTCCCCCAGTGGCTCTCTCGGCTCCACCCTGCATCAGATAACCCCCTAGGAGAAGCACTTTCCTGAGGGGGTTACTATGCGGACGCGCTCCCAAGTCCATCATTTGGCGTCCATAGCCGCTGAATGTATGACTCGGCCCCGGTGCCCTCATCTTTGGATTTGATTGACAGCAGCGGAAGCCAATGGCTGCGCTGCTATCAATCTATCCAATCAAGTGCCGAGAACCCCCTGCAGAGAGACAGTGCCTCCCCATCGGGTCAAGTTCCAGGGCTCAGGTAAGTAAAACGGGGGGGGCTCATCACTGCCAGGTGTTTTTTCACCTTAATGCATAGAATGCATTAAGGTGAAAAAAGACGAAGGTTTACAACCCCTTTAACCTTAAACTGCGTAGAGAGTTCTTTACTGTAAGAGTGGTAAGGATGTGGAATTCTCTTCTACAGGCGGTGGTTTCAGCTTGGAGCATCGATAATTTCAAAAAACAATTAGATAAGCACCTGAACGACCACAACATTCAGGGATATACAATGTAATACTGACATATAATCACACACATAGGTTGGACTTGGTGGACTTGTCTTTTTTCCAACCTCACCTACTATGTAACTATGTAGGTGTGTTAAACTAAGTCTGTTGCTGAGTGCTGATTACTGGGAGCACTGGATATTCAATAACTCTGGTCTGTATTGGACTGCACAGTCATATGCAAATAATGTGATGGGAAAGTGTATGAAAGCCGATGAAAATATATTTTATTAGTACAATGTCTGTGGCTGCAAATCTATTTCTTTGACTTTAAATTGACTTTAAAGTGGACCCATAATATAAATAAAATCACCTTCACATAAATCAGTAGTGTATATATACCTGTATTACCAAATCCCAATTTTATTTTAAGTAGAAGAGTGCAAGGCTCCTGTATGACAGTTTAAACAAATATAAAATGCAGTTACCGTATGATGCAAAGAAAGTAAACAAAAAACTTCCTTTACCCTAGCTGAGTGAAATCTTCATTCTTTTCTGTACCACACAATCCCCCTCCTAGATGCTGCAGCACACAGTAGGAGGCTTTCAGCAACAGAGGAAGTGTTATCAATCCAAAAAGCTGTGGCCAGCACATGATATGGCTATGTGCTGATTGACAAGCTACAGGCTTGTGAATCCCTAGTGACAATGATTGCCACTACTGCATTTTTTGTTTCCACTGTAGTTCAAGCAGGTACAGCAAATGTTGCTTTGAATTTAGGAAAGTGCATAAATATTGCCATGCAATCATAAAAAGCTGCTTTAGGCCCCTTTCACACATCCGGACCGTCCAGATCCGCCTGTCAGTTTTTCAGGCGGATCTGAACAGTCGCTCCATACAGCTCTATAGAGCGTCGGATGTCAGCGGTGACATGTCCGCTAACATCTGATCCACCCCGATCCACAACATTTTCCATCCGTCGATCGGATGAAAACGGACAGTCGGTCCATAATCATCCGATCCCCCATAGGGGAGAGCGACCTCTGACAGGTCCGTCCCTGCACAGAGTGCAGAGACTGACTTGTCATCCGCCGGCTCAGCGGGGATCAATGAAGTGATCCCCGCTGAGCAAGCGGAGTAGTGAAAATGGACAACCCCGTGTGAAAGGGGCCTTAGGTGGATTTCACTGGCAACCTCAACAGGTGTTTATGGGACTTTGCCATGGGGCTAAAAGAAAACTGTACAGATTATTTAAAGAAGAAGTAAAGTCTTTCTTTTTAAATGTACCTACAGGTAAGCCTATACTAAGGGTTACCTGTAGGTACTGTACATATTTCCTAAACTTGCACCGCTTAGGAGATATTTACTATATACGCTGCCACCGACATTATCAGTGCATGCACACTGAAGGAACGCTCGTGCCGTTTCTTCAGGGTCCGTGCCTTGACCATGGGCACCCTCGCGCCTGCGCGGGATTGATGTAATCGCGGCTCTGTCCAAACACAGCGCCGGAGCCCACGAACCCAGAAGTTGGGTTTGTGGGCTCCCGGAAACATGTTGGTGCCGAGCCAGGGCATCGTTCTGAGGTAAGTATTACATAATGAGCTAGTATGTGATGCATATTAGCTCATTATGCCTTTTGTCTTGCAGGATTTTTTTTGGGGGGGGGGGGGGATTTTTTTTGGAGGTTTACAACCTCTTTAAGTTCTGCAGCACATATGTTTTTCTGTTCACTAAAGGAAACAGCAGAATTCCTTTAGATCTTGACCATTAATTTATAATGCTACCCGCAGGAGTCGAACACTAGGCACATAGCAAAGAAGTACAGCCAAGGGGCAGTCCTGCTAGTAGTCGAACCCCCATTTTCTTGAGACAGCTCAGTTTTTTGCCTAATGGTCCTGCTGATAATCCTAAGCTGGCCATTGACAAGTAGTTTTTTTTCAGCCAGAAAACTAAAAGAAAAAAAAAAAAGGTTTCCTTTTTTACACTGGTGGGGGGAATGTGGGATCCCCCCACCAGTATATCCCAGAATATCCCTTCAACAGAGGTTGATCAAACAATTGATTTTGTCAAGCAGGGAGGGCCACACACTGATCAAAATTCGCCTGGTCCATGCTGAACTGGCCAAATTTTGGCTATGACAGCACTATCATGTATCTGATAAGCAGGCTGTGAGATTTCTTTGGAGGGCGGGGGGGCAGACATGACCAACTGGCCACCTAGCTGATCGGTTATAGTGTCCCCCCAGGCAGACAACACCCCTGCTCCAGAGGGAGGTGGCCTGTCATGAGAGAAAGTACCCTCCACTTATTCTCACTGGAACGATAAACATGAATACTCTCCTTTCCTCACTTACTTGCACCTAAAAATTAAATAAAACCACTTCCAGCCATCCCACACTGTAAATGTTAGTGTAAAATTATGTCTCTAAGAACCTTCTCTCCGATCTTTTCTGGCCGCTCACGTGACTTCTGGCCACTCTCATCCTCCGATCTAAGGGCTACAGAAGGAGGGGCCGAGATCCCCCTTTGACGTTTGCCGGGGAGGTCACGTGACTGCTGTGATGGCCGCTCAGCCCTCCCGCTGTAGCCCTTAGATGGGGAAGGGGAGCAGCCTGAGGTCATGTGACTGGCCAGAAAAGTTTGGAGTACAAACTTTACACTAACATTTACACAATGTATAGTGGCTGCATAAAAGGGAGGTGCTGGCAGTAATCTTTAGTTAAGTTTACTACCAACTATTAATAGTGGCAGGAGTGGAGGGGCGGCTCACACCCATAGGAGCTTACAGCCAGGGAGGGAGGGGGAAGGGAGGGAGGGGGAAAGAGGAGATCAGCAGGATGATGGTGACATGTACACTGACCACGGTAATCCTGAATCAGCAGCCATGATTAACGTGGTCAGTTTACATAGGGGTACACAGGAACAGTCAGGATCAACCAGAATTTTTACAGGTTAGACAGCACAAGCACCAGTTAACCTGCTAAGGAAATGGGATCTTCTTCTTTTTTTTATTTTTTTTAGGATTACTACCACTTTAAGGCAGTTAATGTATTGGGGTAAAAAAACCTTTAGCCTTACAACTACTTTAAGTGTAAACCTGCTGTGGATATGCAGGCATCCTTACTCATTTAGTTCTCTCCTTGAATGCCATTTCGACTGCCATAGAAGGATTTATATCTCGTAAGGAACAGGCACTTGCTTGCAAGTCAGTGAAAAAATTCCCTCCTCCATGACCCTCTTCTTCTGAGCGTTCTAAAGATGAAGGTAAGACTTCTGCAGTGCCCGCACGCTCTGCTAAACCAGAGTCTATTCAGTGGGGATGACGCACCAGCCCTTAACTTTATTACAGAATAAGAATTTAGACTCTGCAGTGTGTGAAACTCTCAAAAAAGAGGTTATTCCATGTAATTTGTCAGGGGCTTCAGTTCAGTTTGGTACACACAAGTACAAAGACTTCACTAAGGTTTTTCCTTCTCACTGTTTTTTTGACAACTTCATTTAAAAGGACTAGAAGTGTCCAGTGCAGGCCTTTGTCTTACCCAAACACTTTTTGTATTGCTCTCCTTTAAATGAGGAGTTCCTTAAAGCGGAGTTCCACACAAAAATGGAACTTCCGCTTTTTGGAACCCTCCTCCGGTGTCGAGCCACTTTCCACCCCCCACCCACCCCCGCTGTCTGCTGGGAGACACACAGGTCCCAGAGACAGCAGGGACCATTCGGATTGCGCAGCGCAACTTGCGCATGTGCAGTAGGGAACCAGGAAGTGAAGCCGCAAGGCTTCACTTCCTGATTCCCTTACCGAAGATGGCGGCGGCAGCACCCGAGGACCGAGAGACGGTTTGGCTTCCGGTGCTGACATCGCGGGCGCCCTGGACAGGTAAGTGTCCTTATTTTAAAAGTCAGCAGCTGCAGTATTTGTAGCTGCTGACTTTAAAAAAAAAAAAAAAATTCGGCGGATCTCTACTTTAATAAGTGGATTTCTCCTGTGTTCAGACTATATACCAGAACAGGAGTCTCATTACTTTATGGATTCGACAGACAAGAAAACAGAGGCTGTCGCAGTATTTATTCTCACTGTTGGTGGACCAGTTTTATGGCTTTGTTTTTTTACTTTGTGGGCTTAACTGTTGTACCAGGAATTAAAGAATGAATGATGTTGCTTGTTTATGTTGAGCTGATTGACCAGTTAGTATAAGATCCTAAATGTGTTTGCTGTTGGACCTCTGATCTCCAGACATTCCGTCTTGGCATTTGTTATTCGCTGGCTTCTTTGACCTAAAGCCTGCCATACATGGATTGAGATTTGACTGGTTCAGCGGGGACTGGACAAATTTCAATCCATGTATGGGCACTATGGTTGTACATAAGTTCATCTACTGATCGACTTCTGTACAACCGTCCTGTCGGATTTTAGGCTTTCGATCAGCACTGCAGGCTATGGCCTGCAATGCTGAACCGTGTATTCTGATGGTGGGGAAGTCTTCCCAAAAGCTCAGTAGGGAGGATTGAGTAGTTTTTTTTTTTTTTTTTTTTTCTTTATCCCGCTGATTCGACTAAAAAAAAAAAAACTTCTCTGAATGTTGGTCATTGGACCAGACATTCCAAAAAAAAAAGTAGTAAAACAGTGTGGGCTTTCTATTGTGGATTATTTAGACAACCTTCTTCTACGAGTGGATTCTCACTCTAGCCTGGAGATTACCATCCACAGTTTGGAGAAGTTCAGCTGGATTTTAAACATAAGAAGTCATCTCAAACTCTTTCTATCTGGAGTACCTGGGATTGATTGGGATACAGGTCAGACCAAGGTGTTCTTTCCACAGGAAAAAATTCAGAAGCTCTGAGTCCAAATATACCTTCTGGCCTTTCACAAATTTGCATACATTTTCACCTTACATGCAATTTCTGGACCTGTTAGTCTCCTCTATTGAAGCAGTTCTATATGCTGAACCTCACATACAAATTCTTTAACAGGAGGTTGTGGCCAATTGGGACAAATCTAATTTAAAACTGGGCAGGAAAATCTGAGTGAGAATAATTTCAAGGCTTCCCTGGTATAGGGGCTTCACTTTCCATTGATGCTAGCTGGGAAATATTCTACCTCTTTTCCTAGAAAATTGGAATGATGGACTCCAGCATAATTTGAGGAAGCTGTCAGCACAGGGCTTTTGGTCCAAGTGGGGATCTTGGTTACCAATTAATGCTCAAATGTGTTAAAAGGGTGCTGTCAGACTCTGTGATCCCCAGAATGCTTAAGGAATTTGTTTAGCAGTGGTGTATTTTTAAATAGTTGCACCTGCTTGTACCAATGTAACTATGTATACACCATATATGACCATGGAAGCTGGAAATCACTGAAGCAGACACCGCTACTTCAGTGTTCTCCACTTGCTTCCGGATTCCATGCTGAGTGGCCAGCCTGGAGCATTACGAACACAGGAGATTGTCCGCTCAACACAGGCACCATTCAGAGAATGCTCTGCATTTTGTAAATAAATGCAAAGCATTCTCAAATTGAACGAGGTGAAGAGCATGATGTCACCACCCTCCAATCAGACAATGCTTTGCAATGATTCAGAGAGCCCTAGAAGCAAGTGGAGATCACTAAAATAGCAGTGTCTCCTTCAGTGATTTCCAGCTTCAAGGGGCATTGGCATATACGTAGTTACAGTTGGACTAAGTTGGAGCAGTGCAACTATGTAAAAATATATCATGTCTGGAATTCATCTTTAATGCTTGCAAACCGGCATTCATGAACATATATCATCATACCTGGAAAGCTTATTATCTCATGTTGTGAGTCGGTGTGGATTCATTTGCATACTTTCATTCAAATTAGTGTGCATGCAACTGCTCCATTCAGTTCTCCAGTGTCGCTGTGGGACCTGAATTTGTTACTTTGTTTTGCAGAAAACCACATTTTAAAATATTCGGATACTTCCCTTGCTGGCACTTTCACAAAAAGTGGCCATTTTGGTGGCAATCACCTCAGATTGGAGGGTTTTGGAAATTGACAGCCTTTTTCTCCCTTTTTTATTTTTGCATATGAACAAGACTCTCATTTTTGCCAAAGGTGGTATCTGCCTCTCATCTTAATGATGAATGTAGTTAGGGCTTGTTGGGTTTACCTTTCTGCCATGGCTTTATTTTGTGAGACAGATTTTCTTTTCCCAGTCGGAGGGCTTGCACAAGGGCAAGATAGCTTTGTTGGCTAATACTTGAGAAAATTTTAGCAGATTATTGTTACAGCCCATTCCACTAGAGGTGAGTGCGTTGTGAGCTTTTTGCCCTTGGGGCGGGAAGGTTTGTTCATTTTTCACTTTGGTTGGGTAGACACTACTTTAGAGACATTCCAAAGGTCCAGATCCAAAGAATCTCTACTTCTTCGTGTCCTACAATGAATAGAGGAGAAAATAGAATTTTTTGCACTCACCGTAAAATCAGTTTCTCTGCATTCTTTAAAGGGCACACACAGTACACACCCCTCTGGTTGTTTTTTTCTTCACCAGTTGTTTATATGTTTTCTGTGCATTGCTTTGTGACTATATAAGCTGCCTCTAGCAGATGCAGGGTTTGACCACTGGCAAAAGTTACCCCAGGGCTGTGCTACTTTGTGCACCTCCAGGTGCCACTATAACCCAACGGTCAGTGGTTAGGATTAAAAGGATTTCTGCCGTGTCCTTCAATGAATGCAGAGAAAAAGATTTTAGGGTGAGTGTAGAAAATAGATACAGGTTTATTTACTATAAGGTATTCACATGTGAATCTTAAACAATATATTTTATATTGTAGAGAATCTGCAAGTTGGTGCGGGAACTCTCACAGGTGGGAAGTAACACCTAAAACTCCTAAGAGTTGGATACTATGGCAGGGAGATGTTGCTGGAGTATCAAGGCCATACAGTATATGAAGCCAGGAGAGGATGAGGCTCATCAGCTTCAACCTTTAACTTAAATACCAGTTTTAGTGACCCTTTAATTTTATAATTTGCACCAGAAAAGACATTTGGGGTTTGGTTTACTGAAGGCAAATAGACAGTTCACTTTTTAAAGGGACTTTTCCCCAGAGTACATCAAATAAGGTGAAGCTTTGTTGACATCCATCATCTATCCATGTGCAAGCAAAAAATTGTGTTTTTGATTTTCCTTGTACATGTACATAAATGGGTATTCTTTACATAGTGAAATTTCACCATATTCACAGAGCTCTTGGAAATAGCCAATTTGCTTTCATTAAAGCAAACTCATGGAGTCTGACAAGTTTCTATGAGCATTAGAGAGACCCTTTCCTTATCTTTACCATAAGTTCATCATAATCTAGTTTCCTGTTTTCCGTGATGCAATAAAAATGAGATTCCTCTTCTTTTTCAGGTGTCTTGTTCCTGCAGTATGGCGATGAGACAAGGCGTGTACATATCACACATGAGATCACCAGCATGGACACTTTACATGCTCTTATTGTGCATATGTTCCAACAAAAACTCACCATGGGAATGTTGAAATCTCACAACACCGCCATACTTATCAAAGACGAGTCCCGCAATGTCTTCTATGAATTGGAGGATGTCAGGTATGGATTGTGTATAGACTGTTTGCCAGCCTGACTGTGGTTCAAGAAGGTATCAATAGGGACTGTGCTGAGTTCACTATTAGCCTAAAGGTGTACTGTAAGATTATGAGTGAATAACTAACCTTAAAGTGGAACTTTAGTCAGAAAATGAAAGGATAAGTTCACCTTTACAAAAATAAATACATAAATAAATGCACATTTTATTATGCAGGTAGAGAAATATGCATTTATTATTATTGTTGTAATGGACTTGTAAAGCATTGCACCCACAATCAGCAGAAATTAAGTGTAATGCCACAGTCCTGCAGACTGTCTGTGTATCTGTCTAGCCATACCTCCGATAAGGCCAGGCAGTTACACTGTGACAGGAAGACTTCATGAACTACCACACCGATTAATAGCGTAGTTCATTAATAGCATAGTTCATTTATAGGTAGTTCACTGAAAACTACAAGTTTTCTGATTCACAGAACACTGTGAATGGATGATCCAGTGGGCGGGCGGAGCTCAGTTTTTTTACAGATTGTGACAGCTAGCGGAAGGGAGAAGATCTCCTGCTAACTGTCAGAGCGGGGGTTCAGGAGGAGCGGGGGACCGGTGCATCTGTAACATGTTACGCCCTGAATATGGGTGTAACATATTACAAAAGGTGAACGTATCATTTAAGTCCTGATAGATCACTTCAGGCTGTCCTCTTTGCATGTATACAGTAGCTATGTAAAACATAAAAAAAGGGGCCTGAACTTTTTAAAATGTAGTAATGCACTGTCTCGCCCCGTTCTGCACATGTTCAGTTGCTCACTATTCTTGGTACTGTGCCTAAAATCAGAGCCACTAGAGGCTGGTCAGCTAACAGGTTTAAGAGTACTTTCACACAATATCCCTGTTGAACGCAGACACTAAATTATTTGCAAAAGTTTTAGCCACAAGGATGAAAGATCTGATGACCGATTTGGTGCATGCGGACCAAGTGGGGTTCATCCCTGGCAGAGAAGGAAGAGACAATGGGGTGAGAACATTGCTCTTGCTTCAGAAAATTAGAAAGGGAAATACCCCAGGTCTATTCCTGTCGATAGATGCAGAAAAAGCATTCGACAGGGTGGACTGGGGATTTATGTTGAACACCCTGGAAGCTATGGGAATAGGTCCAAGGATGGTCCAGTGGATCAAAGTATTATATAAACACCCTACTGCAATTGTAAAGGTCAACGGGGCTTCATCTTCCCCTTTCAAAATGTTCAGTGGAACGAGACAGGGGTGTCCCCTTTCACCACTATTATTCGTGCTATCACTAGAACCCCTTTTGGCAACCATTAGGAACAGCCCAGATATAGGAGGGATCAAGATAGGAGAGGAGGAGCATAAAATAGCAGCTTATGCTGATGATGTACTATTCTATATTTCTAAACCTAGGATTACAATGCCCAATTTAATGGAGATACTGAAACATTATGGACATTATCAAACTTAAAAATAAAACCTTTCTAAATCAGAGATCTTAAACATAAACGTAAATAAACAGGAAGAACAGTGCCTACAGCAAGAATTTCAATTTACATGGAAGACAGAATTAAAATATTTAGTAATAAGATTAACATCATCCCCAGGGAAAATACACCAGGTAAACTATATCCCACTACTAAATGAAATAAAATCGGAAATAAGAAAATTAGCAACAAGGTCCCTCTCATGGATAGGACAAATAAACATCATAAAGATGGTAATAGTACCGAAAGTTATGTACAAATTTCAAATGTTGCCTATTTCTCTACCTCAGACAAATTTTAAAACATAAAAAAAATATAATAACTAACTTCATTTGGCAGAATAGGAAACTGAGAATTTAATTCTCGGTACAAAGGAAAGATAAAGCGCAAGGCGGGCTAAAGGTACCAGACTTTAAAAAATATTATAATGCGGTTTTAATATCACGGGTAATGGAGTGGGTAAGGGAGAAAAATGAAAAAAAGATGGGTACAAATTGAGAATATATTGAGTGATACACGGCTGGGTAGAATTATTTGGACTCCACCTCAATTTAGAGCACTGGGAGAGAATACACAAGTAATGACACAAAATGTACTTAGAATTTGGGATCTAATACACAAACAAGGCAAATGGAAATAGAACTCACTATTGTTATCACTGAAAGAAACAAATTATTTCACACCGGGAAAAGGAAATGATTCGGAGCATGGAAAAAAATGAAAACGCACAATTAAAGGACATAATAGAAAATGGGAAAATATGCACATTTGAAGAATTAAAACACAAAACAGATTTGATAGTGATTAATGAATGACGGTACCTTCAGTTGAAGCATTTTGTTACAACTTTGCCACAACCAATAAGATCAGTGAACGATCTTAGGCCTCTGGAGCGGTTGTGTATAGCATCAAACACAAGAAATGGTATTTCACGGATTTATAAAATTTTAATGGAGGGGCTGGAGGTTCCGCCATACATAAAAAAAAAAAAAGGGAAAACAAGAATTAGGAAAAATATTGAGACTGGTACATAGCTACGCAGCAGATACTAATACAGCAGAGATGAACTACAAATGCCTTACAAGTTGGTATATAACCCCAGACAAAATATGCAAATAGCAAATCACCACACTGTTGGCGAGGATGTAAAGTAGTGGGAAAGTTGGCCCACATATGGTGGGAGTGTCCAAAAATAAAAAAAGGATACTGGCAAGAGATTTTACAGTTAATAAACAAGGTCACTAATAGAGAAATATTAGAAGACCCTTGGATGTGCTTATTCCACGGGACAGAAAATTCAATAAAACAATATAAAGAATCCGTGATACCTCATCTGATGAACGCTGCCAAAAGTCAGATACCAAAACGTTGGCAATAAATAGAAAGCCTCACAATAAAGGATTGGATTGGAAGGGTAGAAGAGACATATATAACCTGGAATATCTGAGATACAGCAGAGAGGAGGGAATGGTAAATAGATGGAAAGATTGGAAGGCGTTTAAGAAGACAATGAGCTATGTGGAGGTTGTAGGAGGATAAGACATGGCGAACCGGGAGAACTGGGAGAAATGGAGAAAACTAGATAAGGGATTAGGGGAGAGGGGATGGAGATTGATTGAGGAGGGGGGGGTGGGCGGGGCGAATTAAAGTTACTTATTAATTATAACCATGTGTGAATTTTGAACTTCTGTTTTTTGTACGTTGATATAAAAAATAATATAAAAAAAAAGAGTACTTTCACACTGGGGGGGGGGCATTAGCGGTAAAGTGCCGCTAATTTTAGCGGCACTTTACCGTTGTTATAGAGGCGCCTTTCGGCCGCTGGCGGGGCGCTTTTAACCCCCGCTAGCGGCCAAATAAAGGGTTAAAAGTGCCCGCAAAGGACTGCTGCCGAAGCGCTTTGCAGGCACTTCGGCAGCGGTGGCCATTGATTTTAATGGCAGGGGAGGTTGAGTAGCAGTGTATACACCGCTTCCACACCGCCCGAAAGATGCTGCTTGCAGGACTTTTTCTAACGTCCTACTAGCGCACCGCTCCAGGCTGAAAGCACTCGGGCTTTCACACGGGGGCTGCAGGGGAGGTGTTTTTCAGGTGCTTTACAGGTGCTATTTTTAGTCCTTTAGCGCCTGAGAAACACCTCAGTGTGAAAGTAGCCTTAGATTTACTGTTGCTGAAGGAGAAAGAAAGCTTGGTATCTTTATTGAAGCATTAAAATCATATCACAGGTATGACAAGAACATAAAAGGTAACGCGTTTCGTGCTAAAGTCAGCACTTTTCTCAAACCAGGTTTGAGTAAGCGCTGACTTTAGCGTGAAATGCGTTACCTTTTATGTTCCTGTCATACTTGTGATATGATTTTAATGCTTCAGAAAAGATACCAGAGTTGTTTTTTGCCTCTGTGTCCAAAAGCTCAAAGGTCAGCAGGCTACCAAGTCACCTAAAGCAAAAAAAAATTATCTCACAGCTTTTAGGATGAATTACTCCATGGTTCCTTGATATACAGATGTCTGTGAGGGCTTGCTTGAAGTTATTTTTACTGCTTGTTAATGATATGTAAATAGTTGAATGTCTAAAGTCTTGCTACCGTTCTACTTAAAAGTATGGAAGCTCTGATATTCAGCCAAAAGTAATCAGTTTGTATTCGAATGTAGTAACAATATGTAGCACTGGTCCTTTCTGGAAAATAAGTCATCTACAGCGTTTGTGTCTCTTTCCAGTGCTTGTCTTTAGATTTTCCTGGGTAGATTGTTCTTTAAATTTTGTTACTGACATTCCTTGTTTTTCTTTTCTCAGAGATATCCAGGACAGAAGCATTATAAAGATTTACCGGAAGGAGCCCATTTATTCTTCATTTCCTGCTCCTCACATCACCAACGGGGACGTGAGAGTAAGCGGAAAAGACCGCTGGTCAGACTGCTGTCACCGGCTTTGGCTGGGTCTGGGCTGGGGGCTGGAAGTAGGTGGCAGCAATTGCTCCCAGCCCAGAAGCATGTGTGTCCTTGTGTGGAATGGGAGCTGTGCATGTGCATGGCTGTCATATGTCTTTATGTCATGTGAGGTGTACGTCTGTGTATAATCACAGATATGTCTGCAAAGGCTTTTGCAGGTCTGTGTGTGTGACATAGAATAGACTACGTTTATACAGCTGCTGTGTATCAGTGCAGAATTTAAAGTATTTCTGCTGTAGTTATCCCTCAAAAATTCTCTGTTGATCCTGCCGAAATCCTGTTAGCTTGAACTTCCCAGATTACAAGCAGGGTTATAAATATTTTTTAAGTATTCTTCTTAGTGTGAAATAATAAACGTGTACATAATTAAGTTATGTATGGAATGAAAGATGGGATTTGTGTGTCAGATAAATCTATACTCATTGGTCACTCTTTGTTTACGTAATGTATTGCATTCTTTTGTGTTTGACGTGTAAAATGCATGATTGTGTGGTTTTGTCCCCTGGTTCCCATGATTCATAGAAAGAAGTAACATGAATCCAAGAGTGAGGCTTTATATGCTTCTGTTGTATTTGAAACAAAACCTGCAATCTCTTCAGGTCAAGCTTTAAACCAATTCCAAGTAATGTAGTCGCTGCACAGCAGGTTTAATATTTTGCTTCCTTCCTGTGCAATGCTTCCCATTACCCTAATGCACCTCTGGCACCTCCTACAAATCACATATTGGATGACCATGTACACTACTTTCTGCATTCAACAAGGCAGTGCATAGCAGAGTAAATTTGAATCAGGTGGAATGGCAGTGAACTATACTGAGAATCAGAAAGAGGCAGGGAGGATGGTAGGTACAGGCATATATTTCCATATAGTGTTTGCTACTGGGTTAGGTGCATTGCTCCTACCCATGCAATGCTGCACCACTTTCACCTCCTACACATAACATATAGGATGAACATGCACATCACTGTCTGCATTACGCGATGCAGTACATAGCAGAGTAGATTTGAACCAGGTGGCATGGCAGTGAACTATACTGAAAAGAGGCAGGGTGGAGGGTACAGGCATATACTTTCTTATAATGTTTTCTACTGAGGAAGGTACTTTTTTGTAACTTGCATTTCAAGGAAAAGAGTTATTTGCTTATATTTAGGTCCACATTTCATTACGTTATAATAAGGTCCACATTTCATTACGTTATAATATATTGATTTTTAAATAAGACCAGAAATTTTCATGGTGGCAGGTATTGCTGAATTCTCTTCCTGAGAACGCGGGTGGTCAGACAATGTAGCTAGCTTCTGTGTTCTTCATCTTTAGCAACCCCCTTTCCCCTAAGGCAAGCAGGCCTACCAGTACTCGGTTGCCCCCAGAACCTGTGCAGGTGCGAAGAGAGCAAACAAACAGGTACTTGTGGTTGGCAGAGAGGCTCAATTGTGGTTGGCAGAGTGGTTCAATTGGCAGTCCAGGTACAAGGCAGGTAAGGTTCAGAATAGTTAGGGACCAATCCGTCAAAAAGCAGGCATAGTGCAGAGAGTAGTCAATATCCAATCCGATGTCAATGAGGAAATCCAATCTAGCGGAGCAGGGCAAACAAACTGGGAGCTTGGGACACGTGTAACAAATGCAATACTACAAGCATGAGATTGCAGGCTTGGCTGGCTTAAAGCAGAGTTCCACCCAAAAGTGGAACTTTCGCTTTAAGCACTTCTCGCCCCCTTACGTGCCTCATTTGGCATGTCATTTTTTTTGGGGGGGGGTACCTTCTTTTTAGTGGGACTTCCTGTCTCACTTCTTCCTCTTCTCGGCCGCCTAGGCGACCCCTCCCTGCTAGCAATCTTCTGGGACACGTCACAGGTCCTAGAAGATTGCCTGGCCAATAGCAGAGCGCAATGCGACCCGCACATGCGCAGTGCGCGCCCGGCCGTGAAGGTGTAAGCTGTCACGACCGGGTTCCCACAGTTGCTATGACTGCGCCACGGAGAGGAGGGGGAGATGAGCGAGGCTCCGGGCACTCGCATCACTGGACCGTGGGACAGGTGAGTGTCTGTTTAACCACTTCAGCCCCTGAAGGTTTTACCCCCTTCCTGACCAGAGCAATTTTTACAATTTAGCACTGCATTGCTTTAACTGCTAATTGTGCGGTCATGCAATGCTGTACCTAAACGAAATTTGCGTCCTTTTTTTCCCACAAATAGAGCTTTCTTTTGATGGTATTTGATCACCTCTGTGGTTTTTATTTTTTGCGCTATAAACGGAAAAAGACCGAAAATTTTGAAAAAAAATGATATTTTTTACTTTTTGTTATAAAAAAAATCCAATGAACTCAATTTTAGTCATACATTTAGGCCAAAATGTATTTAGCCACATGTCTTTGGTAAAAAAAAAAAAAAAAAATGCCAATAAGCGTATATTTATTGGTTTGCGCAAAAGTTATAGCGTCTACAAACTAGGGTACATTTTCTGGAATTTACACAGCTTTTAGTTTATGACTGCCTATCTCATTTCTTGAGGTGCTAAAATGGCAGAGCAGTACAACCTCCCCCCCCAAATTACCCCATTTTGGAAAGTAGACACCCCAAGGAAATTGCTGAGAGGCATGTTGAGCCCATTGAATATTTAATTTTTTTGTCCCGAGTGATTCAATAATGACAAAAAAAATATATTTTACAATATTTACAATACAATAAGTTGTCACTAAATGATATATTGCTCACACATGCCATGGTTATATGTGGAATTGCACCCCAAAATACATTTTGCTGCTTCTCCTCTTCTCCTGAGTATGGGGATACCACGTGTGGGACTTTTTGGAAGCCTAGCCGCGTACGGAGCCCTCGAAAACCAATCACCGCCTTCAGGATTTCTAAGGGCGTAAATTTTTATTTCACTCCTCACTACCTAGCACAGTTTCGAAGGCCATAAAATGCCAAGATGGCACAAACCCCCCCCCCCAAATGACCCCATTTTGGAAAGTAGACACCCCAAGCTATTTGCTGAGAGGCATGTTGAGTCCATGGAATAATTTATATTTTGCCGCAAGTTGCGGGAAAATGACAAACTTGTTTTTTTTTTTTTTTTTTTTTGCACAAAGTTGTCACTAAATGATATATTGCTCAGACATGCCATGGGCATATGTGGAATTATACCCCTAAATACATTCTGCTGTTTCTCCTGAGTACAGGGATACCACATGTGTGGGACTTTTTGGGAGCCTAGCCGCGTACGGGGCCCCAAAAACCAAGCACCGCCTTCAGGATTTCTAAGGGCATACATTTTTGATTTCACTCCTCACTACCTATCACAGTTTCGAAGGCCATAAAATGCCAAGATGGCACAAAACCCCCCCAAATGACCGCACATCTCATTTGTTTTTGAAAATGAAGAAAGAAAAGAAAAAATTTTTTTTTTTTTTTCTTTTTTCAATTTTCAAAACTTTGTGACAAAAAGTGAGGTCTGCAAAATACTCACCATACCTCTCAGCAAATAGATTGGGGTGTCTCCTTTCCAAAATGGGGTCATTGGGGGGGGGGGGGTTGTGCCATCTGGGCATTCCATGGCCTCCGAAACTGTGATAGGCAGTGAGGAGTGAAATCAAAAATGTACACCCTTAGAAACCCTGAAGGGGTGGTGCTACGCGGCTAGGCTCCCAAAAAGTCTCACACTATATTGCCCAAATGTTTGATGAAATAAAAAAGATGATCGTAGGCAGAGTACATGGATACCAAACATGACATGCTTTAAAATTGCGCACGTGCAGTGGCGACAAACTACATAAATTTTTAAAAGCCTTTAAAGGTTACCACTTTAGATTTACAGAGGAGGTCTACTACTAAAATGACTGCCCTCGATCTGACCTTTGCAGTGATACCTCACATGCATGGTGCAATTGCAGTTTACATTTGACGCCAGACTGATGCTTGCGTTCACCTTTGTGCGAGAGCAGGGGGGGACAGGGGTGCTTTTATTTCATTTTTTTTTTTCTTTATTTTTTTTTTGCTTTTTTATCTTATTTTTAAACTGTTCCTTTCATTTTTTTTTTTTTGTATGCCCACCATTAGAATACCTCCCTTCATCCACCCACTTCTAATGATGGGCATACATGCACCATTTATATATGCCGAAGCATGGGGGCATCCGCCCCAAAAGTTAGGAGCAAATCACTCCTCCGCCCCTGCTGCCCCCATGCTTCGGCATATATAAATCACCCCCTACATCGCTGGAGTCACGGCTTTATGTATTGTGGGAGCAAACGCTGTTGCTGTCAAGATAAATAAATCTGCGCTGCAACTGAATGGCGTACCTGCTGAGCAAATGATGGTTAACAATAAAACAAAGTAACATTATAGTATAACAGTAAGACATACCATACCTGCAAAGCAAATAAAAAAAAACCAGTAAAAAATAAAACATTTAACGCAACCTGTGCCTAAAATATATATATGCTGAAGCATGGGGGCATCCACCCGCAAAAGGTAGGAGCAAATCGCTCCTCCGCCCCTGCTGCCCCCATGCTTCGGCAAAAATGTTTTTTTTTTTTCTTCCAATCAAAATCTTTTTTTGAACAAAGAGAAAAGATACATACAGCAGGCCACCGTGACAAGTGTCAAGTATAGTGTACAGTATTTCTTGATAAACATTACATAGTTACATAGTAGGTGAGGTTGAAAAAAGACACAAGTCCATCAAGTCCAACCTATGTGTGTGATTATGTGTCAGTGTGAAGCATGGGGGCATCCACCCGCAAAAGGTAGGAGCAAATCGCTCCTCCGCCCCTGCTGCCCCCATGCTTCGGCAAAAATGTTTTTTTTTTTTCTTCCAATCAAAATCTTTTTTTGAACAAAGAGAAAAGATACATACAGCAGGCCACCGTGACAAGTGTCAAGTATAGTGTACAGTATTTCTTGATAAACATTACATAGTTACATAGTAGGTGAGGTTGAAAAAAGACACAAGTCCATCAAGTCCAACCTATGTGTGTGATTATGTGTCAGTATTGCATTACATATCCCTGTATATTGCGGTCATTCAGGTGATTATCTAATAGTTTCTTGAAGCTATCAATGCTCCCCGCTGAGACCACCGCCTGTGGAAGGGAATTCCACATCCTTGCCGCTCTTACAGTAAAGAACCCTCTACGTAGTTTAAGGTTAAACCTCTTTTCTACTAATTGTAATGAGTGGCCACGAGTCTTATTAAACTCTCTTCTGCGAAAAAGTTTTATCCCTATTGTGGGGTCACCAGTACAGTATTTGTAAATTGAAATCATATCCCCTCTCAAGCGTCTCTTCTCCAGAGAGAATAAGTTCAGTGCTCGCAACCTTTCCTCATAACTAAGATCCTCCAGACCCTTTATTAGCTTTGTTGCCCTTCTTTGTACTCGCTCTATTTCCAGTACGTCCCTCCTGAGGACTGGTGCCCAGAACTGGACAGCATACTCCAGGTGCGGGCGGACCAGAGTCTTGTAGAGCGGGAGAATTATCGTTTTATCTCTGCAGTTGATCCCCCTTTTAATGCATGCCAATATTCTGTTTGCTTTATTAGCAGCAGCTTGGCATTGCATGCCATTGCTGAGCCTATCATTCACTAGGACCCCCAGGTCCTTTTCCATCCTAGATTCCCCCAGAGGTTCTCCCCCCAGTGTATAGATTGCATTCATATTTTTGCCACCCAAATGCATTATTTTACATTTTTCTACATTGAACCTCATTTGCCATGATTGAACCTCATTTGCCATGCACTAGAATCTGGATGAGACCCAACCCACGAGAGTTCTCACACTGGATAGCAGAAGTCAATGCTGTACTACGATGGGCTCCCCTATAACGCTTCAACCAAAACTGTGTCTTCTGGGAATCTTCCCTGACCCAGAGTTTAATAAGTTCACTAAGCAGTTCCTAAACAAAATACTCTTTTCTGCAAGGAAAGTCATTGCTAGAATCTGGATATTTTGTTTAGGAACTGCTTAGTGAACTTATTAAACTCTGGGTCAGGGAAGATTCCCAGAAGACACGGTTTTGGTTGAAGCGTTATAGGGGAGCCCATCGTGCCATGTAGGAATCTCATCACCTGTGTCCAGAATGTCTGAATTTTCGGGCATTTCCACGTTAGGTGGAAGAATGTGCCTACTGCCTGGGTACACATTGGGCAATTAGTAGATTGACTGCTCTTATATCTTGAGATTCTGAGTGGCGTGAGATATGCTTTATGCGTTATGAAGATTTTGGTTAAACAGTCTGCCAGTTTGGGAGAGACCAGTTTACATGTATCTAGGGCTTCACTCCACTCCTCATCCTCCATTAGGCCCACCTCTCCCTCCCACCTAGACTTCAGAGCATATGCTGCCACGGTTGCTGGTGGGAGTGACAACATATTATAAAATTGAGATATTAGCTTTTTAGGGTCGGGGTATTTTATTGCCTCCATCAGTGGGTTATTGCCCAGGGACAGGTCATCTAAGGGGAAGTGAGGGTGGAAAGCATGGCAAAGTTATATGTATCTAAAAAACATTCGATTGGGCAATGCGAATTCAGACTTCAGAATGTCAAAGGACCTAAGTTTCCTGTTGTGGGTGATATGGGACAAGTAGAACACCCCCCCTAGAACTCCACACCCCACTATCTGGGATTAGATTAAATTCAGGTAAAGTCAAATTATGCCAAAGGGAGGAAAATTCATGTAGTGGGGGAATGCGTAACTTGTCCGAGGCTATATACCACACTTTCCTATATTGATACAGGAGGGATCCACGGTCAGTTGACCATCTCTCGCCCTCTGCACCTCCAGTTATCGCCACTAGGGAGTCTAGAGTCGGCCGTGACCACTGTGGACATAGAAAGCAGAGAAACCGCATCCTACCCACCTTGTCTATATGGAAGATTTGCAACAGTTGGGCTGCAAGATAGTATTAATTGAAATCCGGCAGTGCCATTCCGGCAAGGTCGGTCAGGTTTTTAAGTTTATGCCATGGGAGTTTGTGCCTGTTGTTACCCCAGACGAACGGTTTGAGGAGAGCTTCCATTAGTTTGAAGTGTCTGAGCACCAAATAGACCGGTGAGTGCCAGATCATGTATAGGATCTTTGGTAATAGAATCATTTTTATGAGGCCCATTACACCCAGTGGGAGGCAGGCCCACACCTGTGTCTTTTTCCTGAGCATGTCATATAGCGGTGTTATGTTGAGTGATATGTAATCCGTGGGGTCTCGGGTGGTCCTTATTCCTAAGTACTTAATGACAGCAACCCTTTGCAGGGGTAGCATGGCCCTGTCTCTGGGTAGTGGGAAGCTATTGAGAGGGAGTATCTGGGATTTGTCCCAATTGATCCGTAGGCCGGAGAATGTACCGAAACGTTCTATTAAGGCTAGCGCTAATGGTAGGGAATTGCCCGAGTCGTCTAGGTATAATAGGGTGTTGTCCGCATATGTGCTAATTTTTTCCATGATTTCTCCCCTGTGAAGACCCACTATCCCCGGGTGGTTGCGGATTGCTATAGCGAGTGGCTTAGCCACCAGAGCGTAGAGCAGCGGCGACAGAGGACACCCCTGTCTCGTTCCCCTGGAGAGTGGAAAATGTTCAGAAGGCCATCCATTGGCCAGGACTTTGGCCATCGGAGTCTGATCGAGTAGTTGGACCCATTTTATAATTCTGGGACCGAGACCGAATTTGCCTAGACAGGTCCATAGGTATCGCCATTCGACAGAGTCGAATGCCTTGGCGGTGTCTAAGGCTACAACTATCTTGGATCCCGTGTTTTCATGTGCGGTTTGTAGGTTAATAAATAGTTTCCGAAGGTTGAAAGACGTGTTTCTACCCGGCATGAAGTCCGCCTGGTCTTCATGCACAAGCGAAAGGATGACTTTATTGAGGGGGATGGCTAGCACCTTTGTGAGTATCTTGACATCTACTTGGAGTAGTGAAATGGGGCGATAAGACTCTGGGAGGTGTGGGTCTTTACCAGGTTTGGGGATTAATACTATCGTGGCCTCCCTCATAGAGGTGGGCAGGTCAGATCTTTCGAATATGGAATTATATACTGCTAGTAGTCTGGGGACGAGTAGGTCTGAGTACGTGGAATAAAATTCCAGGCAGACCATCCGAGCCCGGAGCTTTGGACCTGGGGAGCTCCGCTAGTGCATTGGAGATTTCATCCTGTGTTAATGGTGCGTCTAGTTCTAAAGTCTGTTCCTCAGTCAACTGGGGGATCGGTAGCTCGTCTAGGAAGGATTTCATTAGGGAGGTGCTGTCGGTGGCAGTGGTTGTGTACAGAGAGGTGAAGAAGTCCCGGAACATTCCCGTGACCTGAGTAGGCTCATTAACAAGTAGGCCCTCAGGGGAGCGGAGGTAAATCACTACCAGGGGCCTCTCTTCACTATGCGCTAGGTAGGCCAATAGCTTCCCCGCTCTCTCCCCATGCTCGAACGACCTCTGCCGCTGGAAAAATAATTTATGTCTAGATTTTTCATGGTGTAATTGGTCAAGTGTCCTGGAACACAGTGTAAGGTTGCCAGCTTTGTCTAAAGCGGGATCTTCTAAAAACTCCCTCTCCGCCGTCTGCAGGTTCATTGTCGCTGCGACCATGGCCGCGTCTGAGTTTTGTTTCAGTCTGTTAATGCGGGCAGCGAGTGTCATGCGAGCTGTTTTTTAAATGCTTCCTATACTGTCTGTGGCGAAGCTGAACCGTCATTAACCTCAAAATAGTGCTCCCAGTCGGTTGTGAGACCGTCATCTTCCGGCAACAGGGTTAGCCAAAAGGGATTGAGTCGCCATTGTGTTGGTGGGTGTGGGTATGTGGCAGTGAAAATCGAGCCCAATATAAGCAGTGGTCGGAGATTGACCTAGGGGAGAATCCTACATCTGTCAGTCTAGGGAGAAGTGATTTGGATACAAGTATGAGATCTATACGGGACATAGAGTCATGAGACGCGGAAAAACAGGAAAAGGCCCGGACTGTATGTTTCCTGTGTCTCCACGTGTCTGCAAGGTTAAAGTCATTGTTTAGACGTGCAAATCTAGTTGAGTGGGTGGGCACCTGAGAAGGCGGGGAACCAACCATCCTATCCAGGGTTGTGTCTAATATGTTATTAAAGTCGCCCAGCCATATCGCTGGCACAGCCGGATGCATAGCCATAAAGTTAAACCCCTCTGTCAAAACAGTGAATTGGAAAGGTGGCGGTACATAAAATGCTAACAGAAGTATCATATCTCCATGCAATTTGGCTCTTAAGAAAATATACCTACCCATCAGGTCTATCGTCGAATCCCGGAGCTCAAAATGTGTGGTTTTAGCAATTAACAGGGAGACACCTCTGGAGTGCGTGGTGTGTACAGAACGGTAGGCCCACCCTATCCAAGGGCATCTGAGTGCCCGCTGCATCTGGCCCTCGGCGTGAGTTTCAACCAGGGCCACCACGTTCGCTCTGTTTTTTTGAGTAGCGCAAAGACAGCCAGCCTCTTTATTGGGTCTCTCATACCCTGCACATTCCATGTAAGGAACTTTAGTGTGGCCATGGGGGGAATGAATATAGGATGAGGCTCCAGGATTCGGATCACGCCGAGGGACAAGCACAATAGGTGACAACCCCCAACGGGAGGAGGTCCCCAGCAGCACAGTCACATGGTACCTAGGGAAATAGTTTTGTGCATAAGGAGAAAATCTGTCTCGTAACATTGTAAACTCCATAACCCCCCTCCCCGCCCTGCACCGTCCCCAACTGGTGTGGGCTTTAACCCCTAACTGCCAACGTGACTTGAACAATGTCCAACCTGTGAAAGAAATGCAAATGATTAATAAGACATAAACATAGGCCCTTTGGGCAAATGGAAACAGCCCTTTATCCCCAGCAGGGGTAATATTTAGTACAATAGCAGTCAGTGTGCTCCATCTCAGGTTGCATATTTTTGTGGTTGGGGCAAAACTACGCTGTGTATCGTGACAGATTACAGGACTGTGGTCACACACCACAGTGAACTTGCTAGTGGAGTTGTTCCCTCCGTCGGAGAGAAGTATTGAAGAACCATTCTGAGATTAGGTACTATCTATGTTCAGACCCTATGACGGGTATGGATGTCAGTATGCTATTTGGAAAGGGGGAGTAGCCGGGTGGTGAACGTGCTGGGACCGCAATCGCTGGGTCAGCCAGACACACCCTAAATTAATCCGTATGTGGGTCAGTAGCCAGAGAGCTCCCGAACACAAACAATAACATTATTCAGCACCTCAGGTCAAGGGGTTACAGGAGTAGAGAGCAATGTCATAATGCAGTTCAAGGCTCCATTTCTCTGCTGAGGGTGAGCAGGGTGACGGAACTTGAAATGTACATGGGAGTAGACTATGGCGTAAAGAGATTTGCAGGGCTACTTATCTGTGCGCCTCTCGCTGTTCAAGCCACGCAATGGCTGCCCTGTCTTCTCCCTCCACACGCAGACGGGCTGGGAAAAGCATGGCATACCTTATGTTTTTGATGCAGAGGCGACGTTTAACTTCTGTGAAGGTCTTGCGTCTTCTCTGCACCTCTGCAGAGAAGTCCGGGAAAACAGCAACCATCTTGTTTCCAAAGGGGATGTTGCCCTTCTCTCTGCTGAGGTGAAGAATAGTATCTCTGAAATTGAGAAATTTTGCTATGAACGTGCGAGGAGGTGCCCCAGCTGGTGGTGGTCTGCCTGCCATACGCTGCACTCGTTCCACAACGAATGTAGGGGAGAGTGCTGCCCTGCCATATGTGTCGCATAGCAGAGTCTCTAGAAATGTAGGGGGGTCCTTCCCCTCCACCCCCCCTCTGGCAGACCAATAAATCTAAGATTGCATCTGCGAGGTCTATTTTCAAGATTGTCCTGCTTTTGCAGGAGATGGTTCACCTGGAGCTGCATGGTGTCTGTGGTGATCTGGAGGGGGGGAGGGAGTCATCCACTGTGCTGAGATGGGTTTCAGCCTCTGTGACTCTTTCTCTAAATTTCTGAAAATCTTGTCTGACCAACAAGGTATCCACCTTCACTTCCTCAGTGCGCGCTGTGAGGGTTGTCTGGCACGATGTAATAGCCTCCTGGCAGGCCGTATCAATGCCCGGGGATGCCTCCTCCTCCTGCATGGCGCCGCCATCTTGGCTCAGGGGGTCCTTCTCCTGAGTGCGATACTGTGCTAGTTTAGCTGTCGTCGTCTGGGTTTTCTTCGGCGGAGACATGTTCCCAGAAGGTGCCCGGTCCGGTGAGTGTTGTTTAACTGTGGATAGGGTCACAGGATAACTCAGAAGGATGTTCGGCCAGCGGAGCTCAGTTCACTTGCATCCTATCCCATGCCGATCCAGGCCACGCCCCATATGCTCTTTTTTTTAACTGTGGTGGTGAAATCACCTCAGACAGCGCTGGAGTCACGGCTTTATGTATCGTGGGAGCAAACGCTGTTGCTGTCAAGATAAATAAACCCGCGCTGCAGCTGAATGGCGTACCTGAAAACAAAAAAATGGTTAACAATAAAACACAGTAAAGAGTAAAGTATAAAAAAATTACATACCTGTAATGTAATTTTAAAGCAAACATGATAAAACATAATAACAATAAAACATTGCAGAATAAAATACAGTAACAAAGAGCAGAACAATAGAGAGAGAATATAGAGAGAGAGAACAATAAAACAACTATTTTTTTTATTTTATATTTTTTTTGTGTATTTCTTTTTTACACTTTTTTTTGTAACTGTAACTTTTGTAACTAACCGGTTCAAGGTTCAGGTCTCTCAAAATGCGATGGCATCTTGGGAGACCCTGTGAAAGTGTGCCTAGTCTGTGCAATGCTGTAGCCTACGCTAAAAGTCAACTAGTGTATGGTAGCGCTCAAAACATTCACCAATGCAAAGACCAGGATTGTCAGGACAGGAGGAACAATAATAGCGGGTGTCACGCCTATATCCATG
Source organism: Aquarana catesbeiana (assembly GCF_042186555.1). Lineage (NCBI taxonomy): Eukaryota > Metazoa > Chordata > Amphibia > Anura > Ranidae > Aquarana > Aquarana catesbeiana. Next base: position 104,976,942 of record NC_133335.1, read on the forward strand.
CTTTCTACAGACACAACATTTTCTTTGGGGGGCTCGTTGGGTAGGGATACTCGGGAGGACATAAGGAAAATGCCTCTCATGCAGCCGGCTTACTGCATTTGGATTGTGAAGGTGAGGTGGAGCACCGTCTAGAAACAGAAGGGCCCTGACGATCTCTTCCTGGAATTTAAGCAAGGATCCAGTCCGTCCTGAAGCTCTGTATAGCACATGAGCGTTTAGCAAAGCCAATTGAAATAAGTATACAGACACTTTTTTATACCAGCGTCTGGCCTTACGGGCAACTAGGTATGGCGCCAACAACTGTTCGGTGAGGTCCACCCCTCCCATATTTTGGTTATACTCGTGGACACAGAGGGGTTTCTCCACAACACCAGTCGCCGTAGTAATTTGGACAGTCGTGTCTGCATGAAGGGAGGTAAGAACGAAAACATTCTTATTATCCCTCCATTTCATAGCGAGCAAGTATTACACTTCACATAAAACTACAAGTTATTACACTTCACATAAAACTACATGTATAGCCTGTGGCCCTGTCACAAAGCTTATACATCTTGACCCCATATCTGGCACGCTTGCTGGGAAGGTACTGGCCTGCGTCTGGCCTTACGGGCAACTAGGTACAACGCCAACAACTGTTCGGTGAGGTCCACCCCTCCCATATTTTGGTTATACTCGTGGACACAGAGGGGTTTCTCCACAACACCAGTCGCCGTAGTAATTTGGACAGTCGTGTCTGCATGAAGGGAGGTAAGAACGAAAACATTCTTATTATCCCTCCACTTCATAGCGAGCAAGTATTACACTTCACATAAAACTACAAGTTATTACACTTCACATAAAACTACATGTATAGCCTGTGGCCCTGTCACAGAGCTTATACATCTTGACCCCATATCTGGCACGCTTGCTGGGAAGGTACTGTTTGAATGACAAGCAGCCAGAAAACTTAATCAGGGACTCATCAACGCAGACAACCTGTTTACATTTCAGAAGCAGAGGAAGCTTCTCATTCGTCAGGAGCAATCGTGAGGGGGTGGCCATGAATCAGTGGCCTCCCCCTCAGAACGGATCACTCCTGGAGCTAATCCGCGGGGAGGAAGGAACGTACAGGTAAGCCCTTATGCCTGCCCGTGCCATTGTGCCGATGTACATCAGCGTGCGGCGGTCGGCAACTGGTTAAAAAAAGTCAGCAGCTACACTTTTTGTAGCTGCTGACTTTTAATAAACTAAAAAACTGGTGGAACTCCGCTTTGAATCAGGTTTGGTCTCCACCCAGAGACTGGCCACATCAATTATCTTGCAGGTGAATCTGTCATGAAGAGGAGGAAACTAAGGGGAAAGTAATACTGGGAGTATGCTATAGCCCCCCTACCCAGAGGGAGGAGGCAGAGGTGGACCTCCTATAACAATTTGGATTAGTGGCAAGAATGGGAAGTGTCATTAGAGTGGGGGATTTTAATTATCCAGACATAGACTGGGTAGAAGGAACCACACATTCATCTAAGGCTCGCCAGTTCCTAAATGTCTTACAGGACAATTTCATGTCTCAAATGGTAAATGCACCAACTAGAAACAAAGCGTTACAAGACCTTCTAATACCAACAATACAGACCTGATAACAGATGTGGAAATACGGGGCAATTTAGGAAACAGCGATCACAGGTCAATTCGTTTTAGTATAAATCACACAAATAGGAAACATAAGGGGAACACAAAGACACTGAATTTCTAAAGAGCCAACTTCCCTAAACTACAATCTTTGCTAGAAGATAATTGGGATAAAATCTTAGGAACAAAGAACATGGAGGAAAAATGGGTATGCTTTAAGAGCATATTAAATAAGGGCATTAGCCAGTGCATCCCAATGGGAAATACATTTAAAAGAGTTAATAAAAGTCCTGGGTGGCTTAACTCCAACGTAAAAATGCATATATAAGCAAAGGAGAAGACCTTCAAAAAAAATACAAGGCTTAGGGATCATCATCAGCATTCCAACTTTACAAAGAATGCAACAAGAAATGTAAAGGTGCAATCAGGGCGGCTAAGATAGAACACGAAAGGCACATAGTGGAGGAGAGTAAAAAAAAATCCCAAGAAGTTCTTTAAGTACATAAATAGTAAGAAAGGGAGGTCAGATTATATTGATCCCATGAAGAATGATGACAGGAATCTGTTTACTAAGAATGGAGAGATGGCGAAGGTATTGCATTTATTCTTCTCCTCAATCTTCACGGGGGAATGGTGGGGCTTCAGTAACCAAAACTGCAAGGTTTATCCTTATGACATGTCACAGGAAGCACCTTCATGGCTAACAGAAGACAGTATTAGAAATAGACTTGAAAAACTCAAGATTATTAGGTCAACAGAACCAGATGGCTTGCACCCGAGGGTCCTTAAGAAACTCAGTCGATTGCCTGTCATAAACCATGAATCAGTCTGAGACAGAAGTGCAGTTAAATCACACTTGTTTAATAATAATAATAAAAAAAACGTAAAGAGATTAAATGTTGTCAAAACATAGCCAGAGTTCAGGAACCTGAACGGATAGTCAGACAATCCAAAACGTCACAGAGCCAGAGATGAGCCTAGTAGAACAGCAAGCAGGATCTGGAGCCAGAAGGAATGTCAGCCAGGCAAGTCTTTAACGGTAACACAGGAGAGCCTCTCTAGAGATGTGACCAAGGCAAAGACAGAGATCATCTGCACTGGATGGCTTAACCACTTAACCAAGCGCTTTCTGAGATTTGTTGTTTACAAGCTAAAAACAGTTTTTTTTTTTGCTAGAAAATTACTTAGAACCCCCAAACATTATAATTTTTTTTCTAACACCCTAGAGAATAAAATGGCGGTCGTTGCAATACTTTCTGGCACACCGTATTTGCGCAGCGGTCTTCCAAGCGCACTTTTTAAAAAAAAAATACACTTTTTTGAATTAAAAAATTAGACAACAGTAAAGTTGGCCCAATTTTTTTTTTATATTGTGAAAAATAATGTTACGCCGAGTAAATTGATACCCAACATGTCACGCTTCAAAATTGCACCCGCTCGTGAAATGGCGACAAAATTTTACCCTTAAAAATCTCCATAGGCGATGTTTAAAAAATTCTACAGGTTGCATGTTTTGAGTTAGAGGAGGGCTAGAATTATTGCTCTCGCTCTACCGATCGCATGGATACCTCATATGCGTTCGCTTCTGCACGCAAGCTCGGTGGGACAAGGCGCGTTTAAAAATATGTTTTTTTTTTTCTTATTTATTTTACGTTTTATTTTATTTTTTTTACACTGTTCTTTAAAAAAAAAAAAATGTCACTTTTATTCCCATTACAAGGAATCTAAACATCCCTTGTAAAAGAAAAAAAGCATGACAGAACCTCTTAAATATGAGATCTGGGGTCAAAAAGACCTCAGATCTCATATTTAGACTAAAATGCAATTAAAAAAAAATTGTCATTTAAAAAAATACAAAAAAAATGGCCCTTTAAGAGCTATGTGCTGAAGTGACGTTTTGACGTCGCTTCCACCCTGCAATGATATGGAGACGGGTGGGGGCCATCTTCTCACTCGTCTCCATGTCAGGCTAGGGAAAGGATCCAATCGTCTCCTCTACCCACGGCTCCGGTAAGTGGCGGAGGGCACCGGAGTGCAGCATCTTGCATCAAATCCGCGGCAGAGATCACTTTTATCTTGAAGCGGACCACCCGCTGAAGAAGAGGATACTGGGGTTATGGCAGCTAGCTGCTGCTGTAACAATGATATTCCTCTTCAAAGTACCATCGTATAACGACGGTTGGCTATCCAGAAGTGGTTAAGTAGGCAGGGCTGACGAGCAGGATATCATCAACGAGTGAGTCACTGTGGAGAGATAGGAGCTGGCAATTAGCCGACAGCTGAGCGGCCAGCTTTGAGAAGGAAAGGCTGAGCCCAGGCCTAACATTGCCAGACCATTGTTCCTAATTTTTATGAACAGTCTACTGACTGGAATGGTACCAGCTGATTAGAGAAAAGCCAGTGTAGCACCAATATTTAAAAAGTGTCCAATTTACATCCCTGGGAATTACAGACCAGTTAGCCTAACATCAATTGTATGCAAGCTCTTGGAGGGGATGATAAGGGACTATATACAAGATTTTATTAATGACAATGGTATCATTAGCAGTAATCAGCATGGATTCATGAAGAATCGTTCTTCCCATACCAATCTATTAACCTTCTATGAGGAGGTGAGTTGATAAAGGAAGGCCCATAGACGTGGTGTATCTGGATTTTGAAAAGCATTTGATACAGTTCCCCATAAACGTTTAGTGAACAAAGTAAGGCCCATTGGCATGGACCATAGGGTGAGTACATGGATTAAAAAGTGGCTACAGGGGCAATTTCAGAGGGTAGTGATAAATGGGGAGTACTCGGAATGGTCCGGGGTGGAATGTGGGGTCCCCCAGGGTTCTGTCCTGGGACCAATCCTATTTAATTTATTTAATTTTTTAAATTTAATAAACGACCTGGAGGATGGGTAAACAGCTCAATTTCTATTTGCGGACGATACTAAGCTAAGCAGGGCAATAACTTCTTCGCAGGATGTGGAAACTTTGCAAGAAGATCTGCACAAATTAATGGGGTGGGCAACTACATGACAAATTAGGTTTAATGTAGAAAAAATTTAAAATAATGCATTTGGGTGGCAAAAATATGAATGCAAACTATTCACTAGGGGGAGAACCTCTAGGGGAATCTAGGATGGAAAAGGACCTGGGGGTCCTAGTAGAGGACGGGCTCAGCAATGGCATGCAATGCCAAGCTGCTGAAACAAAGCAAACAGAATATTGGCATGCATTAAAAAGGGGATTAACTCCAGAGATGAAACAATAATTCTCCCACTCTCTGGTCCGGCCGCACCTGGAGTATGCTGTCCAGTTCTGGGCACCAGTCCTCGGGAAGGATGTGCTGGAACTGGAGAGAGTCCAGAGAAGGGCAACAAAACTAATAAAGGGACTGGAGGACCTTAGTTATGAGGATAGGTTACGAGCACTGAACTTGTTCTCTCTGGAGAGGAGACGCTTGAGAGGAGGTATGATTTCAATGTACAAATACCGTACTGGTAACCCCACAATAGGGATAAAACTTTTTTGTGAAAAGGAATTTAATAAAACATGTGGCCATCCACTACAATTAGAAAAAAAAACGGTTTAACTGCGTAAAGGGTTCTTTACTGTAATGCCCCGTACACACGGTCTGATTTTCTGATGGAAAATGTCCGATCGGAGCGTGTTGTCGGAAATTCCGACCATGTGTGGGCTCCATCGGACATTTTCCATCGGATTTTCTGACACACAAAGTTGGAGAGCAGGAGATAAAATTTTCCAACAACAAAATCTGTTCCGACGCACAAAGTGCCACGCATGCTCAGAAGAAATTTCGACACGGAACAGCTCGGTCAGGTAAAATTAGCGTTCGCAATGGATACAGCACTTTCGTCATGCTGCAATGTTAAAAATGGTTTAATACAGCGCACTCTCTTCTTCTTTGTGAATATGAGCAGCAAAACGACTTAATTCTTGTCACATTATACACACTTCTCACAAACTTATTTTTTTGTTTTTTTCTTGGGATTCCCTGAATATATTGTTATTTGTCACATTTGACATAATTTTTTTTTTTTTTTTGTTTTATTTTTTTTTTTTATTTAAAGCCATTTTTCGTTTGTATTTTTTCCAAGGCTGATCTTTGTTTAATGTTATTTTTAGTTTTACTCCAGACTATTTTTGTGTGTGTTTTGTGTGTCAAGTTACCACAACACCATTGATATCTTTTATTATTTAATCTCAAGGAGATTGTTTGTTGTTGGTGTCCCTTGTTAATTTCACATTGTATTTTTGAAATGTACCTGAATCCTCACAAACCAACTGTCCTTTTTGAAGTAAAACACACATAGGCAAGTATAATTCAAAACAAAAATCCTTTAAGAGCTCAGAACCAAACAAAGAGGGAGGCAACGCTGGATCAACAGTAGAAATTAGCGAAGCCTGGGACCCCCAGGGCAGACATCAATTCTTGAACATCAAAATTGGTGGCCTGAGGAGTCCATATGTAAGGGAGGCCAGTCTGGTCCAGAAGTTGCAGAGATCCGGAAAGCAGCAGATGACATCTGTGTCCCCAGGCTGTGGTACCACAAGAGGCTGCATCTTTTGGCCGACCAGACTGGATCCAGGGTCCTCACTTTCTGGTCATCCTTCCAAGCTTCATTCCGGGCTGTGGCTGTGCTGTTGGAGATGTGGCAGGAGGAGGAGTAGGACCTGGAGGAGGACTGGGAGGACCTGGAGGAGAAGGAGGAGGACCATGTGTAAGTTCGCAAAGGTGTGTCTCAGATGTAATTTGGGCCCTCATACCTTTATTAAGAGCCTCCAATATGAGCGACTCACACATGAGTTGTTGTCCCTCCTCCATCCTCTGCATTTTAGAGGCAATGATGGCAGCCAAGTCATTCTCCACGGTGTGTGGTGCTCCCAGGGCCTCTGTAGCCCTCCAAAAGAGGCCTATGGCAGCCTCCTCTAGGGCACTCCTCCTCCTGCCACTTTTTCTTTCCAGGTGTTGGGGAGGGACCGGCATATCAGGCAGCCGGCTCGGCCCGGCCACCTCCTGGCTGAGACTTCCCTGTGTATGAAAAAGGGACATGGTTTTAGTTTTTGCTTCATCAATCACAATCAGAAATTAGTACTCCAAACTAACATCTAGTTAACATCATTGATTGGACAAGCAGAAATATTTAGAGGAATGCTATACCTGGCTCAAGCTGGGCTCCTCCACATGTTGCTGCCTGGAAGGCCCAGGTTGGGCGTCAGAAGGATCAGCTGGGGGGGGGAAGGCAGCGTGGAAGGAAGACTGGAGAGTGATGACCTGGGTTCAGTCTGGCCTGCCAGAAAATGCAGCCTGTCATAGTACCACATCCTGGGGACATAGATGTCATCTGCTGCTCCGGATCTCTGCGAATCCTGGACTTTCTGGCGCTCCCTTAGATATGTGCTCCTCAGGCCACCAATTAAGATCTTCAAATATGTCATATCTGCCGTGGGGATTACCTGCTTCACAATTTCCAACAATTGATCCAGCGCTGCCTTCCTCTTTGTTTGGTTCCTGTAATGTGGGTGGTTGATCTCCCACAGACAGGGCAGCTCCCTGAACATGTCAATGAAAATTGACATGAAGTCATTATCTTGTAATAAGATATCCATGTTCACTGCAAGACACAACACAAGACAAAGCCTAATGTCAGACCAAACTCTCCTAATCTTGTTACAAATATAGGCCTCAATCTAGAAGCAGTATAGGCACAAGTATGTCTCTTACCTTCGTTCTTACGATCGGCGCGTCCAATGCTCCTTCCTCCGCTCACAGATCGTACGTAATACGCACGTGTGTTACGCTTTATACACACTGCGCATGCGTGTAACTCCGCCCGCCCCTGACGTTCTTTCTAGTCTATTCCCCGCCCCTTTTTGTTTGGCGCAGTGGGTGAAGAGCACATGGCGGAGTCACAGCAGGTGCGTGCTAATTACAGGAACGAGGAGGAGGAAAGCCCAGATCCGGACACGTCCCGATCCAGAAGAAGATTTAAGGCCACAAATATGTCCTTTGGTGGGATGTTGGAGATGGTGGACATCCTGAAGAAGGCCGACTATGACGGGAAGTATGGGCCTTACCCCAACCCCAATATCAGAAAGGCCAAGATCATTGCGAAAGTGGTCAAAAGTCTGCACAGGAATTTCGGGGTACGACGATCGAAAGATCAGCTCAGGAAGCGGTGGTCGGACCTGAAATTAAGAGAGCCCGAGCAGTACCGAAAGATCCGGAGAGTGCTGCAAAAAAGTAAGTAGATGTGCTGTGTTCCTATTCTTTTTGTCTTTATTACATTCGTGCTGCTCCATATGCTTTTCTTAATTGTTGTACAGTTTAAAATGTCAATTTTAATGTTCATGGGCCCATTATTCGTTCGTATCAATCATTTTTTTTTTGGCCTCTAAAACACCATTGTTTAGGCCATATGCATTTTCCTACATTTTTTAGGGCCTACTTGGATGCAAAATATTTGGTTGTGTAGATGGCTTTGTTACTAGAATGAAATGCAAACTAGATTCTGTGTAAGGAGAGGACACTCAGCAGCTGTTTTCACATCTGGACACTGGAACACTAGTGTGGGACACAAGAACACCCTTTTTATTAGGGGGCCCACACAGGTGCTCCAGTGTATACTATAGGGGGGGCTCCATCTGTGAAGCTTGTACAAAACAGGTAAAGTATTGCAGGTTGACAAAGGACACTAAAAAAGCGACATCTTGGAACTCTGCTAAAATTGACAATTGTACACCACTTCCAAGCAATGTTTTCTATTTATAGTTCTGCCATCAAATATCTGTGTGCTAATTATACCATTTTTGTTTTACATAGGGGAGAAAAGACTCGGAGGACACCCCTCATCTGAGGAGACCCCCCACCTCTGGAAGAAGGTGAAATACCCCCAACACAAGTGGAGCAGGAGGAGGAAGAAGATGTGGTGGAAATAGGCACCACAACAGGTGAGTGTCTGCGACCACAGGCTCAGGTAAGAGATGGATGCTGGCAGATTTTTGATACCTGTTTTTGTTTGGTTTCTCTCTTTTTAGGTGATCGTGAGGTTATGGATCGAGATCCTTTCACATCAGAAAGTGCCCAGATCCTGATCGGGGAGATAATGGGGTGTAATTTAAAATTGGAAAACATCAAGAAAAAAATCAATGATGTGATTCAAAAAAATAATAACATCATTGATGTTTTGGGGCGAATTTAAAACCCCACAAAATCTTTTTTTTTTTTTTTTTTGTGTGGTACAATCTTTTAAATTTTTTAGCGATGTTTCGAAATGCCAAATTTGGAGGATGCACACAGTGTGCCAACATGTGCTATCTGCCATCACGGGAGATCAATGGACGCGTTTTGGGGGTGCAACCCCTTCCTCAATAATAAAGTAGCGGTGAGGAAGGGGTTGCTCACAAAACACAGCCCTTGATCCCCCGTGATGGCAGCTAGCACATGTTGACATTCGTAAATTGGTGTGCATCTTCCAAATTTGGCTTTTCAAGGGGTGACTTCACCCCATCTGAACGCAATATCAAACACAGTTCCTAAATACTCATGTCTGATATTGCCTTCAAGTTTTACCATATGTGAACTTTGTAAGTTCAAGATTGTTGTGTTTCTTGTTGGTTTTACACAGGCCTGTTTTATCGTAAATGGACATTTCTATTTTTGATAATGCCACCCCAAAAATTGTTATACAACAAACATGTTGGTTTGTTTTAAAAACCGTTTCTAAATGCACATGTGATTGTGCAGGTATTAAAAAGTTTGTTAATCAAGAATGTGTGGATTATTGTCTCAACGCTACAACACTTTTGTGGTGATGTAATTGCTGTTTTCTGAGAAAATGGTGGTTATTTCCTGAGGGCAAATCCTCTTTGCACTACAAGAGCATTTTCAGTGCAGTTTCAAGAGCACTTGTAGTATAAAAAGTGTATACGCCTTTAGTAAATAACAGCCAACAGTGCTTTGTATAAGGTTACACAATCACTCCATTTTCAGGACTCCACACATTGCTGTCAGGGTCAGCTAAATCAAACACAAGCAGTAAATGTCACCAAAGATTAAATTTGTTTTTTTTATTTGATAAATGCTTCACAAATTGTCTGACATATTGATGGCCCCCCTACCCGCAAAGAACTCAAGGTATCTTAACCGGACATCACGGGCACTCAGGGAGGGCAAGCCAGGACGGCCACTTTCAAGCGCCGTCAGGGTTGTGTCATGTAGATTTCCGGCCTCAGGCCCAACTGAGCCAGCATAGTTGGCAGAATGTTGGCGTAAAAAGTTATGGAGAACACAGCACGCCAGGATTAGATGATTAAGTTTATACTCGGCCATATGGATGGGTGTCAGAAATAGGTGGAACCGGCTGGCCATGATTCCAAATGTGTTCTCCACCACTCTTCTGGCTCTGGCCAGCCGGTAATTAAAAACCCTCTGTTCCGGGGTGAGGGTCCTCATCGGGAATGGCCGCATAAGATGGTCCCCCAGCGCAAATGCTTCATCCGCAACAAAGACGAATGGGAGTCCTTCCACATTGTCCTATGGAGGTGGCAAGTCCAAGCTGCCATTCTGGAGACGCCTGTAGAACTCCGTCTGGGCGATGACTCCACCATCGGACATCCGGCCATTCTTTCCCACGTCCACATACAAGAAGTCGTAATTAGCCGACACCACCGCCAACATCACAATACTATTGAACCCCTTATAGTTGAAATAGTACGACCCCGAGTTGGGTGGTGGGACGATGTGGACGTGTTTCCCATCAATTGTCCCTCCGCAGTTAGGAAAGTCCCACCGCTGGGCAAAGTGGGAGGCCACAGTCTGCCATTCCTGTGGCGTGGAAGGAAACTGTTGAGGTAAACAAAAATAATTTACTATTTTTGCACATAAACATGGCAAGCAGATTAGGCACAAACATTCTTGGCCAACCTCCAGATAGCATTTATTAAGGGGAAATTAACACCAAAGTATAAGGTACACCTATCATATTCAACCCCCCCCCCCCTCTCATGGGCTATTTCTAACATTATAGGGGGGGGGGGATCGTGGACAGGTAACCCTCTTCACTTCATTGAGAGATGAATGCCTAAATACAGGGTATTACTTGTAACAGCCCCTCCTTAGTTACACTATTGGCAGCCCAAGTGTCATAATACAAAGATATAAATACACACTGTACACATTTGAGGACATTTGGACATTCTGATATTACCTATCAAGATAATAATAGAATACAAAAACTTTAAACAGTACCATTGGAAAGTATACAGGCAGGCCCTTGCACTACATGCTTTGGGGAATTCATCCATAAATCTGACCAGTAAAGAGATGGGTATAGTGTGTATGGGTTTGGCAAAGTCAGCAGATAGATGATTGAGGATAGATAGAGAATTGGGATCAGCTGACTTAGCAGTTGGGAGGAGGGAGGGTTTAGAAAAATGATTTGGGGACACTACAAAAAAAAGCCTCTGGCACTCTGCCTGAATTTAAAGCACAAATCAAATTTCTAAACATTTTAGCGGGTGTTTGGGGTAAAGCACTACTATGGAGCTGATAAAATACATTGTTAAGTAACTACATGAGGTGAATATAGGGGCAGGAGAGCATGTTGGGGAGGTTATTGAAGGCAGATATGTATGAAGGACTTAAAAAATAAATACCTAAAAAACCAGCATGCATGAGAACAAAGGGGACATTCACAGCATATTACAATCATGGTAATTAGGGAATGAGGAAAGAAATACAAGATGTTAGCAAACATTAAATACAATAAAATGTGATATTAAAGGATAAAAATCTTACCTTCATATACTCCTTCTGCAGGACCTGGATGATGGCAGAACAGGTCTCTGGGATAATGATCCCCAGAGCCTGGGGGGAGATGCCTGTCGAGAACTTGAGGTCCTGCAGGCTTCTCCCTGTCGCCAAGTACCGCAGGGTAGCGACCAGCCTCTGCTCCGGAGTGATGGCTTGCCTCATGCAGGTATCCTGCCTGCTGATATAGGTGGTCAGCGAAGCCAGCAGACGGTGAAATACGGGGTCCGTCATCCTGAGAAAGTTTCTGAAATCATCCGGATTATTCTCACGGATCTCACGGAGCAAAGGCATATGAGAGAACTGGTCACGCTGAAGCAATTCTTGGTCCATGAACTCCTCCCCACCCTGTTCATGGACTGGACTTGTGTCAAGGTCAGGACCCCAACACCAAGCACGAACTCTACGAGGAGTATGTATACGAAACATGGCTAGAAAACTGTCGGCTGCTCAGAACGAAGTAACAGAACGCACTGAAGAACAGCAAGGCCTGTGAAGAGCGACCTGAAAAACAGTAACGAACGAACAAGAACACAATGACTACTTAAAGTCACGCGGAACTTGCTTGCACGCACTGAAGAGCAGATGCAAACCCACAAGCACAAACTGAACGGCAGAAAACGATCTGAAAGCCACGAGTCTGAAAAAGCGCGAATCGTCTCTCACCAAACTTTTACTAACACGAGATTAGCAAAAGGAGCCCAAAGGGTGCCGCGCTTGGTTCTGAACTGGCCTTTTCTAGTCTCGTCGTACGTACTTGACGTCACCGTGTTCTTGGCGATCGGAAATTCCGACAACTTTGTGCGACCGTGTGTACGCAAAACAAGTTTGAGCCAACATCCGTCGGAAAAAATCCAAGGATTTTGTTGTCGGAATGTCCGAACAAAGTCCGACCGTGTGTACGGGGCATAAGAGTGGTTCTGGAATTCTCTTCTACAGGCAGTGGTTTCAGCGGGAAGCATCGATAATTTAAAAAAACTATTCGATGTGCACCTGAATGACCAAAACATACAGTGATATACAATGTAATACTGACATAAAATCACACGCATAGGTTGGACTTGTGTCTTTTTTCAACCTCGCCTACTATGTAACTATGTAAGATCATTATTTTTTATTTTTGATTCCAGAGTCACTATTTCAGTAAAATATTTCAAAATACAGCTACTTGCAGTTATCCTTATAAATGGCATCTTCCCACAGGGAATTTCAGTGTAGCTCTGGTAACACAAGTGAATAGCTGGAAGGATCCAAAAACAAAGGGCCACCCTACTGGAACTGGAGTATTCTGCTTGCAATCAGGGAGGGACTCCCCATCCGAGCTGGGTTTTCTGAAAAAGCTGCATGCTATTATGCTCTGGCTTAGCTGCCTCTGAGCCTGTCAACAGTAAATGGCTTCAAACATGCTTGAGAGAAACATGGATCTAGACAAAAAAAGTTAATAATAAAAAAAAACAATAGAAAAAAAAAAGAAAATACAAAACCTGTATAAGAAAAAAAAATGGTGTCAGCTGTAACCATGTTGCTTCAATTTTTAACATCACTGACCCAGGTAAGGACTTTCCCTAACCTTTTTGATCTGTATATTTGTTCTCAGACAGTAGATACAAATATACACCTGTGGCCAAAAGTTTTGAGAATGACATGAATATTAATTTTCACAAAGTCTGCTGCTTCAGTGTTTTTAGATCTTTTTGTCAGATGTTACAGTTTTATACTGAAGTATAATTACAAGTATTTCATGAGTGTCAAAGGCTTTTATTGACAATTACATTAAGTTTATGCAAAGAGTCATCATTTGCAGTGTTGACCCTTCTTTTTCAAGACCTCTGCAATTCGCCCTGGCATGCTGTCAATGAATTTCTGGGCCATATCCTGACTGATGACAGCCCAATCTTGCATAATCAATGCTTGGAGTTTGTCAGAATTTGTGGGGTTTTTTCTACACCCTCCTCTTGAGGATTGAACACGAGTTCTCAATGGGATTAAGGTCTGGGGAGTTTCCTGGCCATGGACCCAAAATTTTGATGTTTTGTTCCCCAAGCTACTTAGTGATCACTTTTGCCTTATGGCAAGGTGCTCCGTCTTGCTGGAAAAAGCATTGTTCCTCACCAAACTGTTACATAGTAGGTGAGGTCGAAAAAAGTCCATCAAGTCCAACCTATGTGATGGTTATTAGATGGTTTGGAGAAGTTGCTCTCGGATAGTTTGTACCATTCTTTATTCATGGCTGTGTTCTTAGGCAAAATTGTAAGTGAGCCCACTCCCTTGGCTGAGAAGCAACCCCACACATGAATGGTCTCAGGATGCTTTACTGTTGGCATGACACAGGACTTATGGTAACGCTCACCTTTTCTCTGGACAAGGTTTTTTCTGGATGCCCCATACAATCGGAAAGGGGATTTTTCGGATTAAATGACTTTACCCCAGTCCTCAGCAGTCCAATCCCTGTACCTTTTGCAGAATATTAATCTGTCCCTGATGTTTTTCCTGGAGAGAAGTGACTTTGCTGCCCTTCCTGACACCAGGCGATCCTACAGAAGTACCGTATATATATATATATATATATATATATATATATATATATATATATATATATACACACCGTATGAGTCGAGATTTTCAGCCCTTTTTTTTTTTTTTTTTTTAGGCTGAAAGTGCCCCCCTTGACTTTTTTTTTTTTTTTTTAATAAGTTTTTATTAGAGAAAAATATATAACAGAGATATAATTATAACTCAAAATAGAAAACATTTCCATTTTAACAATAATAGCATAGAAAAAGAGAGACAGTACTCACATACCGTATCAGTTAGGAAAATTCCGTAATTGCCTCTAGGTAGATACATAGAGTCAACGTACTAGCCGATTGTGCCCCCCTTGACTTATGCTCGAGTCACCGCCATCTGCCTACATGATCAGTGTGCCATGCAGACAGACGGCGGCCTGCGTGTGATAATACCATTCGGCGGCCATTCCACTGTTCAGAAGCTGCGCCTCCTCCTCGTCCGTGATAGACAGAACATTTCATTTCCCAGCAGTCAGTGTACAGCCTATCACGGACATTCTCTCATCCTCGTCCGTGGTATGAGAATGAGAGAATGTCCGTGATAGGCTGACTGCTGGGAAATGGAGTGTTCTGCCTTTCACAGACGAGGAGGAGGCGCGGCTTTTGAACAGTGGAATGGCCGCCGAATGGTATTATCACACACTGATCGGTGGATGCAGATCGCCACATGGAGGCTGCACAGGGACACATGCACAGGACACAGTCTGCACAGGATACAGGGAGGCATGCAGGTGCAGATGGGCATTGTTGACCCTCTTTTCCACTTACAGTAGCTGCTGCATTTCTCACCCTCGTCTTATACTCGGGTCAATAAGTTTTCCCATTTTTTTGTGGTAAATTAGGGGCCTCGACTTATATTCGGATCAACCTATACTCGAGTATATACAGTATTTGCCTCACTGTGCGTGCAGATGCACTCACACCTGCCTGCTGCCATTCCCGAGCAAGCTCTGCAATGGTGGTGCCCTGATCCCACAGCTGAATCAACTGTAGGAGATGGTCCTGGCGCTTGCTGGACTTACTTGGGTGCCCTGAAGCCGCCTTCACAAATGTAGTAGAAATGTTTTTTTTATGAGATTAAGTTTATTTTCATGGCAAAGAGGGACTTTGCAATTAATTGCAATTCATCTGATCACTCTTCATGACATTCTGGAGTATATGCAAATTCCCTCATAAAAGGCAGCAGACTTTGTGAAAATGAATATTTGTGGTGTTCTCAAAGCTTTTGGCCACGGCTGTTCTCAAACCAAGAGGGTCAGCATAAAATCTACAATTATAAAAAAAAAAATTACTAACCAATAAATTGCCTAATATACCGTAAGTTTAAGATGACTCCCAAATCTTTGGGGAACTGAAAAAAATGTTGGTCGGAATGATAATGTTTATATCTAGTATTTAAATATTTATTCGATTTTAAACTGCAAAGCAGTAAAAACTGGAAGTCAATATACTTACACGATGTTCTTGAAATGTGTAATGTTGCTGGAGCTTTTTTTTTTTCTTTTCCTGTATCCCAAAGATACAGGCCACTATAAAGTTTTTGCAGAAGACTCAAACATTTTTTTATCTTTGGGCTTGACAGAATGAAGAATCACTTCCTGTTCAGGGTTTTACTTTAAGTATCCCTCTTCTGAGGGTTACCCGCCTGAATAAATACTTATCTTATAGCGGTCTTCACTTTGCTACCCTGTCTGGCGCAACTCAGTCTTTGCAATGAAAATATCCTGGTCAGCTTCTCAACCTCACTGTGTACTGGATGGCTGGAGGCTGGAATGAGTTTGGCCTATTTATAGGGGTAAATGCAGCCTTAGCATGCATGTTTAGTAGAAAGAGGAGCCAACCACAATGGATGTGTTCCTTTTTTTTCCTTTTATTTGCTGACCTCTCTAAAATCAAGTTAAGGACGTTTTTCCATCAAAAGGCTGTCCACCAGACTAATAGAGCTTCTTATATTTGTGGTGCATGCAGCCATGTGGACTGCAAATACATTCACCATATATGCCACAGCTTTAGAAAGCAACTGGAAAGCTTCTAGGGTTTGCTTGCCAGGAGCCCCCTGTGTTAGGTAGGCTTGCACGTGTTCAGTCCAAAAGTCTGAATTGCTGGTAGTTTGCATAGGCCACATGATCACAAATGATAAAGCTTTTTTCTTGGAAACTTCTGACATTGAAACACCTAATTTTGAATCACTTGAAAGTCACTTTTTCCTCTTTTTAAAGGGAAAATCCTTTTAGTGGCTTTAGGGGAAAAAAGGTAATTCTCCATCTTTATTTTTATTTTTTTTGTTGCTTAATCACTTGCCGACCGCCTCACACAGATATACTGTGGCAAAATGGCACGGGCAGGCAGAGTAACGTACCTGTACGTTACTCCCCTCCCTCGGGCAGGGGGCGTAATCGCGTCCCCCCCCCCCCCCAAAGCCGAGGTGGTCAGCATTGTTGCAGGAGCGATCCGTCCTGAGGGGGAGGCCACTGATTCATGGCCACCCCCTCACGATTGCTCCTGACAAATGAGAAGCTTCCTCTGCTTCTGAAATGTAAACAGAAGCAAAGGAAGTGATGTCATCTCTGCTCGTGGAGCCTTTTCGTTCCAGCCCCCGAGGAGAGAAGACATCAATGTGAGTTGCAACAACACTACACTAACACTAGTACACATAGGCACATAAACACCCCCCCTGCACCCCCTGTCACAGTGACACCAATAGCAGTTTTTATTTTTTTACTGATCACTGCATTGGTGTCATTTGTGACTGTTATAAGTGTTAGGGCTCTTAGTGGTAGGCCCCGTTAGGTCTAGGGTAGCCCCCTAACTGCTCCTAATAAAGGTTTAACCCCTTGATCACCCCCCAGTTAACCCTTTCACCCCCTGTCACCAGTGTCACTAAGCAATCTTTTTTCTGATCGCCGTATTAGTGTCACAGGTGCCGCTAGTTAGCCAGGTAGGTATTTAGGTTCACTGTCAACTTTTTATAGTGTCAGGTACCCCCATGTACTACCTAATGAGGGTTTTAACCCCCTGATCGCCCCCTAGTTAAGCCTTTCACCAGTGATCACTGTATAAGTGTTACGGGTGACGCTGGTTAGTTTGTTTTTTGTACCCGCCGTTTATTACCCAATAAAGATTTAACCCCCTGATCGCCCGGCGGGTGATATCAGTTAGGTTGTAGGGTCTGCATTGCCCCAGGCAGCGTCAGATTAGTGCCAGTACCGCTAACACCCAAGCACGCAGCATACACCTCCCTTAGTGGTATAGTGTTTGAACGGATCGATATCTGATCAGATCTATGCTAGTGTCCCCGGCAGTTTAGGGTTCCCTAAAACGCAGTGTTAGCGGGATCAGCCCAGATACCTGCTAGCACCTGCGTTTTGCCCCTGCACCCAGCCCACCCAAGTGCAGTATCGATCGATCACTGTCACTTACAAAACACTAAACACATATCTGCAGCGTTCGCAGAGTCAGGCTTGATCCCTGCGATCTCTAATGGTAGCGTTTGATACAGTTGCTGACAGCCTAGGAGCTTTTTTACCTGTGAGTCTCACTACTGTACTTGTAAATTTAGAGCCCAAAATGGCAAATCGAAGGTACAGTAGTGAAGAGGCCTACACGTTTCTGAGCATGACAGATAGTAAAGAGGAAGTCACTCATCTGTCAGATTCAGGCTCAGAATACGATCCTGTAGATGACAGCGGCTCCATGACAGATAGCTCTGACAACGGAGTTGTGGTCCCTGCCAAGGTCAGGCGTACCAGACCCTGATCTTCTTCTGCTGCTGTTGAGGTGCAAGAACCGCAGGGCTCTCATATGGAGCAGAGAAGTACTAGTGCCACTCGTCCTTCTGGTGAACTGGCAAGCACCAGTGGCCTAGTACACCCTGGTCGTAGTCAGACCAGCACAGCAGTAACACGTGGTGACGTGGCGCGTCCCATAAATGCAGTTCAAGCTGGTGAGGTGGCAAGCACAAGTAGTGTCCCGCTGCTACCAAGAAGACAAAGACAGGGCCGTCGAGCCCATAGTGCCCTTCCTGCTGCATTCGCCAATCCTAATTGGGAAGCCACCACTTCTGCAGCCCCCGTACTTCCCCTATTCACTGGCCAAGCTGGAGTTCACATGGAAACAGTTGATTTTACGTCACTTGATTTTAACTCGCTGTTTTTCACCGAAGATCTGTATAGATCTATTGTGGACCAAAGTAATTTGTATGCTGGTCAATTCATCGCAGTTAATCCCCAGTCCTCCCTTGCCAGAGATTGGAAACCAATTACGGTTTCGGAATTTAAGACCATTCTGGGCCTATCCCTCGACATATCCATCCCCCCCTCCCACCGTCTTCCATGGTTTTCTCTGGCTCTCCTGTCCCAACAGGGAACCTGAGAATGGAGCTGGTGGTTCAGCCAGCTGACCATAGAGCTGATCGTAGACCAGAACGGCTCCAATCAGTTCTATGGCCTAAGAAACCGGAAGCTACGAGCATTTCATGACTTAGATTTCGCCGGATGTAAACAGCGCCATTGGGAAAGCATTTTATCACACCGATCTTGGCGTGGTCAGATGCTTTGAGGGCAGAGGAGAGATCTAGGGTCTAATAGACCCCAATTTTTTTCAAAAAAGAGTACCTGTCACTAGCTATTGCTATCATAGGGGATATTTACATTCCCTGAGATAACAATAAAAATGATAAAAAAAAAAATGAAAGGAACAGTTTAAAAATAAAATAAAAAAGCAAAATAAATAATTAAAAAAAAAAGCGCCCCTGTCCCCCCCTGCTTTTGCGCAAAGGTGAACAGAAGCGTCGGTCTGGCGTCATATGTAAACAGCAATTGCACAATGCATGTGAGGTATCACCGCGAAGGCCAGATCGAGGGCAGTAATTTTAGCAGTAGACCTCCTCTGTAAATCTAAAGTGGTATCCTGTGAAGGCTTTTAAAGGCTTTTAAAAATGTATGTAGTTTGTTGCACGTTTGTGCGCAATTTTAAAGCATGTCGTGTTTGGTATCCATGTACTTGGCCTAAGATCATCTTTTTTATGTCATCAAACATTTGGGCAATATAGTGTGTTTTAGTGCATTAAAATTAAAAAAGTGTGTTTTTTTAAAAAAAATGCATTTGAAAAATCACTGCGCAAATACTGTGTGAAAAAAAAAAAAAAATGAAACACCCACCATTTTAATCTGTAGGGCCTTTGCTTTAAAAAATATATAATGTTTGGGGGTTCAAAGTAATTTTCTTGCAAAAAAAAATTATTTTTTCATGTAAACAAAAAGTGTCAGAAAGGGCTTTGTCTTCAAGTGGTTAGAAGAGTGGGTGATGTGTAACATAAGATTCTGAATATTGTGCATAAAATGCCAGGACAGTTCAAACCCCCCCCCCCCCCAAATGTCCCCATTTTGGAAACTAGACACCCCAAGCTATTTGCTGAGAGGCATGTCGAGTCCATGGAATATTTTATATTTTGACACAAGTTGTGGGAAAAAGATAATTTTTTTTTTTTTTTTTGAACAAAGTTGTCACTAAATGATATATTGCTCAAACATGCCATGGGCATATGTGAAATTACACCCCAAAATACATTCTGTCCGGGGATACCACATGTGTGAGACTTTTTGGGAGCCTAGCCATGTACGGGACCCCGAAAACCAAGCACCGCCTTCAGGCTTTCTAAGGGTATAAATTTTTGATTTCACTCCTCACTGCCTATCACAGTTTCGGAGGCCATGGAATGCCCAGGTGGCACAAACCCCCCCCCCCCCCCCCCCCAAATGACCCCTTTTTGGAAAGTAGACACCCCAAGCTATTTGCTGAGAGGCATGTTGAGTATTTTGCAGACCTCGCTTTTTGTCACAAAGTTTTGAAAATTGAAAAAAGAAAAAAAAAATACATTTTTCTTTTCTTTCCTAATTTTCAAAAACAAATGAGAGCTGGAAAATACTCACCATGCCTCTCAGCAAATAGCTTGGGGTGTCTACTTTCCAAAATGGGGTCATTTGGGGGGGGGGGGGGTTGTGCCATCTTGGCATTTTATGGCCTTCAAAACTGTGATGGATAGTGAGGAGTGAAATCAAAAATGTATGCCCTTAGAAATCCTGAAGGCGGTGATTGGTGTTCGGGGCCCCATACGCGGCTAGGCTCCCAAAAGGTCCCACACATGTGGTATCCCCGTACTCAAGAGAAGCAGCAAAATGTATTTTGGGGTGCAATTCCATATATAACCGTAGCATGTGTGAGCAATCATTTGGTGACAACTTTTTGTAAAAAAAAATATTATTATAATTTTTTTTTGTCATTATTCAATCACTTGGGACAAAAAAATTAAATATTCAATGGGCTCAATATGCCTCTCAGAAATTTCCTTGGGGTGTCTACTTTCCAACATGGGGTCATTTGGGGGGGGGGGGGGTTGTACTGCCCTGCCATTTTAGCACCTCAAGAAATGAGATAGGCAGTCATAAACTAAACGCTATGTAAATTCCAGAAAATGTACCCTAGTTTGTAGATGCTATAACTTTTGCGCAAATCAATAAATATACGCTTATTGACATTTTTTTTTTACCAAACACATGTGGCTGAATACATTTTGGTCTAAATTTATGACTAAAATTGAGTTTATTGGATTTTTCTTATAACAAAAAGTAGAAAAATATCATTTTCTTTCAAAATTTTCGGTCTTTTTCCGTTTATATTGCAAAAAAAAAAAATCGCAGAGGCAATCAAATACTATCAAAAGAAAGCTCTATTTGTGTGAACAAAAGGACGCAAATTTCATTTGGGTACAGCATTGCATGACTGCGCAATTACCAGTTAAAGCAGCGCAGTGCCAAATTGTAAAAAGTCCTCTGGTCTTTAGGCAGCCAAATGGTCCAGGGCTTAAGTGGATAAGGATGATATCTGTATTTAGCTGATGTACTGGGATTGCTCCACCTTTTTAGCTTCCACCATGGCTCTATATTTTGCAATTAAGGAGACAGATTTTACTTCTGATTGTTCTTGTATTTATACTTTAGTATAAATTGCTTTACCCACAAAATTAGAATGCGCTATAAAATAGCAGCTCCAGGTTAAAATACCTCCAACGCTCACCATTGTGAAGCCAGTGCCCTGATCCACAAAAACTGTTGATTCCATATCATCCAAGGCTGCGTGACTGTGATATGTAGTGCTGCCAAGCTGTGTTCTAGTGCGACCTAGGGTACTTAAAGTTCAACCAAGCTGTTTACGTCTATTACGAGACAACTTCTCACACATTGCAGGCCCCATTTTCCCCATGCCTACATCTCATGTCCTGCCAAAAGTAAGCATTATCTGGCTACTTCCTATGTTGCAAAAGCCTTGCCTATGACACTAATGCACACCGACCACTGCAAAAGTGTAAGGACTATATTTTGGTAAACGTGCCTTAGGTCTCATCACAAAGGGAGGCAACAATGCTAAACACCCCTATGCCCTGCCATCTTGAGTCCTACTTGCCTGTTCTGCTGTTCTTCTGTCCTTCTGCAGTCCTTGAGGTTGGCAGAAAAGCCCACCAAGGAAAAAAAGGAATATAGCTAATGTTTGTGTCAGAAAGCAGGAAACGAATAACTGAGGCTGGAAGCTATTAGAGGGCTTTAAACTCTTGAAATCTTGTGTTTCTTGAAGGTAGGCAGCCAAGTGAACCAACCTGAAGGATGACTGGGGAAATATAAAATATACATTTTTTACATAGTACCATAAAATGCTTTCAAGTATTTAAAAAGCCTGTTTTAGATGATTGAACCCTTGAAAGATATAGTGAGGATCTCTAGTCCAGTCGGAAACTATTTTCAGTTTCTAGGACATTATGACAATCAAAGAGTAATACAATGTTTAAAGCTGCAGTAGTTAGTGGAAGAAGGTAAAGAAAGGAGCATTAATTCTTCATAGGTGTGTCAAAACAAACTCTTAAATAAACCCTGAGGATAAAACCTCAAACGTTTAGTGAGGATAGGGGCTAGTGGTTTAAAGTTTTAAACCCGATTTAAACCCAGCCACTAAAATCAAATATAATCTTTAACCCCATTCCCACCCACCCTAGCATCCCTTTAAATAGTTCAGAAATCCAGGGGACAGGAAGGATCGAGCAATTATGTGACCACTGTCATAGCGGAAACATGATCGGAAGCGGGTCCTACCGGCTACCGATCTTTACCCGAACCGAGAGCTGTCTTCAACAGCTCGGTCTTTGTGTTGAGTGTACAATGAGCATCGGCCATCCAGCGATGCATATCTGCGAGTTGTGGGCAATGAAGCCCACCCTTTTGCTCTCACACATGTGTTTGGGTGATCGTAAAGGGATTGATATGTAATCAACAATCATTTACAGCCTATTAAATCTGCAGCTTTTATTATTATAACCTGGGGATCCTGCCATAAAGGTCTTTGTTCATGTACGTCGTATTACGGGATGAAAGCACTCTGTCTCTGTCTCCTGCCAGAAGACCAGAGGGTCCCCACAGCCCCACAGCTCAGCAGTCCCCCCGGCAGTTTATAGCTAGGCAATTGAAAGGCTGTGTGAGAGCTTTTCTTCTGTGTCTCTGACATTTCCCGGAAGGATTCAAACTGAAATGGAGCAATTTCACTTTATAGAGCTGCATTTCTTGTTCCAGTTGGCTTTAGGCCGGCCATAGACAGAGCAAATTTCTGTAGTTACAGGAAAGAAAAGAGCTAGATTCCCCCTATCAATTCAGTGTTGATGCGGGAATCCCTCCCATGGAGCCATTGTGTTCTCCCGGCAGAGGAGGGGGGACAGTGATTATTATTGATCTCATGTAAAATCTGACAGGCTGGTTGTACCTAAGTTGATCGATAAATCAACTTGGGTCCATTCAGCCTGCCCATACATGGTTCGAATCTTGGCCGGTGTCTACTGAACCACCTGAGATTTGAACCGTCTATTGCCAGCTTTTAGCCTTCAAGTCTTCAGGGCATTCTCAAACAGACTGCTGGCACACCGTTATTACCCCTGCACATATCGGGTGAATGCAGACCTTGAGGGTGGGGGGGTTGTACAATACAGGGGGCCTGTACATTAGGGGTTGCTAATGAGAGAATGTTAAGGGGCCTGCTGATGAATGAACATTTGGGAGGGGGTCTGCTGATGGGCTATGTAAGGAGTTTTCTATTGAGATAACTGCAGATTAATATAGGGGTGGCGGATGGAATTTAGGGGGGTTTAGCGTGGGAGGGGAGCACTGCTTATGAATTAGTATAAAGCGAATCAACTTTGGGAGGCTGCTGAGAGAGCGACACACTGAAGGGGCTAATGATGGATGACGATAAGGCAGCTGTACATTGGATGAAAGGAGCTGCTGATGAATGAAAATGTGGGTTTACCTTGGGGGTGTTGCTTTTAAATGGATAAAAGGTGATTTACATTGGTGGCTGCTGATGGAATTTGATGAGCATAATAGTGGTGTACATGGGAGGTGGAGAGTGCTGCTTATGGATGAAGATAAGGGGGGGTTTAGGGATGCTTATGAATGAAAATAAGAGGGATTTACATTTGGGGGGCTGCTGATGAATGAATATAAGGGGGTTTACATTGGAGGAGCTGCTTATAAAGGAATATAAGGGGGGATTTACAATGGGATCTGCTGATGGAATGGGGGGGGGGGTGAATATAAAAAATGGTGTACATGGGAGCTGGTGGTGGATGAATATAAAGAGGGTTGCTGGGGCTGCTTATGAATTGATACAAGAGAGATTTACATTTGGGGCTGCTAATGGATCAATATAAGGGGGTAGGCTGCTGATGAAATATAGTGGGCTTCACTTTGGAGCCTGTTGGATGAATATGAGGATAACAGGTTGCACATCAGAGAACATATACAATAAACCACATCCACAACAAATTGCAGATCTGAGGTGTCGCTGTGAAGTTAACAAACATTTTAAAATTCATAATACAAAAAAAACAGCTATATAAACTTATACAGTGTTTCCACATAAACTATAATAGTCAGTAACACCAGTGCAATAATGTTTACTTTGCTCCAAATGAGTATTAACTGTTCGATATTTAAAACTCCACCAGTGAAAATTCTTCATCCAATTCACCACATGACGTATATAGATACATAGTTAATCTGGTTAACCCAGAGAAAGAAAGAAAAAAATATCGAAACATATACACAAATCGAAAACTTCCATTATGTACAATCCTATAGTTGATCCAGAGGAAGGCAGAAAAAAACACTAAAGCATGATAATTTGCTCCAGTGGAGGAAAAAAATCCTTCCTAATCTCCAAGAGGCAAATGGTTATCCTCTGGATCAACTTTAGCTACAGTATAAATAGTAATATCCAGTTACATTTTGTGCATTTTGGAAAGAATCTAGGCAGGTATTTGGATGTTAAATCTATTTTTCTCCAGATGTAAAAAAAGTACCCATTGTCCTCTGTGATTACTTTTAAGTACTTCAATAAAGTGCTCCAAAAAAGTGTCCAGTGCTTCAAACACAAAGTGCTTAGTGCTATGTTGCTTCTTATTCTTGTGCAAAAAAACTCCTCAATGTTCACAGGTATTCCTCCCAATGTCTCACACCACCCATGTTCCACTACCTTTTTTACATCAGAAAATTGACCGGAAATCCATGACCTTATGTTAGCCAATGGGTCATTAAAGGTCTGTGTCCCTCAAGGGGAAGATCATCCAGGATCAGTATCTGTGTTCCTCACCCAGTTATCTCTTATAATACCGTACATATTGCAGAGAGAGGAAAAAAGCCTCTATAGTGTAAATCCTTTGTTTAAAACACTTATACCCTGTACACACGATAGGATTTTCCGATGGAAAATGTGTGATAGGACCTTGTTGTCGGAAATTCCGACCGTGTGTAGGCTCCATCACACATTTTCCATAGGAATTTCCGACACACAAAGTTTGAGAGCTTCCTATAAAATTGTCCGACAACAAAATCCGTTGTCGGAAATTCCGATCGTGTGTACACAAATCCGACACACAAAGTGCCACGCATGCTCAGAATAAATAAAGAAACTAAAGCTATTGGCTACTGCCCTGTTTATAGTCACGATGTACGTGTTTTACGTCACCACGTTCAGAACGATCGGATTTTCCGACAACTTTCTGTGACCGTGTGTATGCAAGACAAGTTCGAGCCAACATCCCTCGGAAAAAATCCATGGATTTTGTTGTCGGAATGTCCAATCAATGTCCGACCGTGTGTACAGGGCATTAGTGTGTTGCAGGACAATTTCAACAGTCAAATTGTGAAAGCTCCAACTAGAATTATTGCTTTGCTGTACCTACGAATTACAAACAACATAGAGCTGATTAAGGGATCATTTAGAAAAGAGTGATTAGGTAATTAGGTTTGCCATAAATTATAGGAAAGGGAGACGAAGGAAGCACACCAAATTACAAACGAGCCATCTTTACTAAGCTGCTCTCCATACCACATTACACTAAATGGGATCAAATTCTTGAAACACTGAAAAGAAGGGTAAATTGTTTAAGGACAGATTAGAATAATGCATTCCAATGGGCAAAAAATGTATACAAACTAAAGTTACACATGTGTAGCTAAATGCTAATGTTAAATAGGCATATTAATGAGAAAAAATAGCCGAAGGGTCGCCATTGGCATTAAAAAACTACAAAGAGTGCAATAAGAAATAATAGAGCGCAATCACGCCAGCTAAATAGATTACACGAGACACATTGCTGAGGAGAGTAAGAAAATCCCCAAACTTTTTTTTTTCAAATATATTAACAGTAAAAATGTGAAGTCAGAACATATTGACCCCATAAAAGATGACCAGGGGAAGTTGGTCACAAGTGATAGAAGGCAACAATATTAAATAAACTCTTCTCCACAGTCTATACAAAGGAAAAAGAGGAGTATGATGAACAAACAAGTAATGTTAACAACATTATATTGAATGTACCCTTGTGGATGACGGAGAACAGTGTTCAAAAAAGACTAGAAAAACTTAATGTGAACAAATCACCAGGACCAGATGGCTTACGCCCAAGAGTTATAGAAGGAATAATAGATGGATACTAATATTTATAGGTAATAACACCAGGTGTAGTCTATGGAATATCCGATGGCCTCCTGGAAGTTCAAGAAGGGATTTTTTTCTTCTCCTACGGGAGCAAATTGAATAGTGCTTCATTTTTCTGCCTTCCTCCTGGATCAGTATAAAATTGTGTTTATGGAGGTTTTCTATTTTTTTTCTGTTGGATGAACTAGATGGATCTTTGTCTCTTTTTCAACCTGACTAAGGCCCCTTTCACATGGGCTTTCCGATCAGGTCAGTTTTTCAGGCGGACCTGATCGGCGCCTCCATTCACTCCTGTGGAGGGGTGGATGTCAGCGGTGAGATGTCCGCTGACACCTGCTGCTATCCGATCCTGTCCACCAAATCCAGATGGATGGTGACCCTATTTTCCATCTGTCTATCGGATCGGACAAAAACGGACAGGCGGTCCATTTTCTTCCAATCTCCCTATAGAGGAGAGCGTGACTCTGACAGGTCTGTCTCATCACAGTGAGTGGAGACGGACCTGCCATCTGCCTGCTCAGCGGGGATCAGTGGATCGATCCCCCTGCTGAGCAAGCAGAGTCTGCCAAGCAGACAAGATCGTGTGAAAGGACCCTAACTGTGTAACTATTTAAAACAGCAGGGGACAACCAGCAACTGTTGAGACAAAATGTACACATTGGTTAGGACTAGGTAATATACAGTGTATCATAGAATATATATTGCAGCAGTCCTGACTGTCATTTATAAAATGTAGCAGTCAGAACTATGTACCATTACCCACAGTGTATAATGTGCAGAATTCAAGAGTATGTCACGTACAATATACTGTATAGTAGCTTATAGAGTGCAACTGTCAGGACTATGTAATGCACACAATGTATACAGTGCAGGGGTAAAAACACAAGGGTCAGGACGATTTATTTGTGCAGTATAGCTTGTAGAGTACAGCAGGAGTAAGTGCCCACATAAGTTGGTGTTCAGTGGTGAGAGCCACCTTAACATTGCTGTTCAGTGGTCTGTGTGGTGCCCTTTTGGGGTCAACATACCCCCTTAAATTGGTGATCTTTGTGCTCCCTTATAACTGATGGTCAGTGACATTTGTCCCCTTGTCATTGGTGGTCAGTGGAAACTGAATTGTTTACTTATTGGTGGTCAGTGGAAACTGAATTGTTTACTTACATTACAAAAGCTGCTGAAGTCTCGTACCACTTTCTGGCTCCTGGGTATTTTAAGTGAGTCTTAGTGGAACTGCACAGAGTTGCATTGGAGAAATCTGCAAAGAGAAGCGATGCCTTTGTGACTTACCACTGCATGCTGGGTGCCTGAAAATCCCCAAATAATGCATTAATTTACCCCTCCCATTCCCCAGCAGCCTTTAACTGGGTCTTAACCTCAGGAGGCAGGATGGACTTCCCAATCATGTGATTGGCTGTCACAGTGGTCAGATGATCGGGAGCTTGTCCTGCTGTCTGTGACAGCCCAGTCACTGTGCTGGGTAGCACGCAGTGAGCATTCTTAGCACAGAAACTTCAACCACCATGAACACACATGCAAAATGTGTGCATTAAGGCCCACCCTCCCTGCTGCCACAGTATGTATTTGGTCAGCCAGAGATTAAGGAGTGAAAAGCTGTGAATGTGAATATATGTTGTTGAGTGGACCTGTCCTTGTGTATATGTTCTGTGTTTTATCATTGTGTGTTTGTCATCATTGTACTGTATATTCTGTCTCTTTTTACTATAGTAATATTTTTTTTTTCTTCTACATTTTAAGAAAATCCTCAGTAATGTTGTTTACTCAGATTCGCACAAACATTTATAAATCACATTCGAAAATATCTATTCCGTTTTATATATATATATATATATATATATATATATATATATATATATATATATATTACATATTGCTGTTTTTTTATATAAAAAAAAAAACAGCTGGTAGGTAGTATGTAGCCTGTATTCACATTTTGTGTTCCATAAGACTGTATGGATTTGTGCTGTACACTCAACACAGTATTCCAATATGTAGTTAATTCCAGATACTATTTGATTTAATTGTGATTGGTTAAATATTATTGCCATAAATTTTGATTTATGAATTTGATTTAATTGTGATTGGTTAAATAGTATTGCCATAAATTTTAAATATTTTAAATATTATTGCCATAAATTAAATATTATTGCCATACATTTTCAAAGCTGAACTCTGGGTTAAACAAAGATTGTCTAAATACAAGAGACGTGTATTCTTTCTTGAATATTGGTGTCTTTTGTGTATTTCTTCCATTTATATACAATAGTCCTGCATAAAACAACTTCTACACCTATAATAAAACTGGTCACTGCTGCTCTTTCTGCTTGTGCAGGGTCACTAGACTTGTACCTACCCCCTTGCAGTTTTTTGTAGGCAGCCTAATGTTAGGTGTACCTGTTGTGTCCCACCCAGATCTGTGCTCTTTGCCCAGGCGATGTGCAGCTCATTGATGGTTTTGCTACTAGTTTTACAAGGTAATACAGTATCTCCGTTTGCAAAAACATTTGGTGCACACAAAGTGGATTTATAGGTTTATGGCTAAAGAGGAAAATAGTTTAAAGTGGATGTAAACCCAATGTCATCCTTTCTAAACTACTGCCATAGGGGTTATCTATAAGGATATACATGCCTCCTGCATGTATCCTTACCTGCCAAATGTCTCCCCTCTGTCTGTTATGAGAGCCGAAAAACTGCATATTCTGTGGGTGGGTCTGTTGTCTGGAGCTCGGTGGGTGGAGTCGTGATGTCAGTAGACTCCCCACCCACCTCTACACTCCCCTTGTCAATATGCATTTTTCTCCTGTGTATTTCTTACACTGAACTTCTGCTGAACTTCTGCTATGATCTCTAACATCCAGTGAAAAGACAGGAAAGTAACCACATGACTTCAGCATGCCAAATCATGGTGAGGTTTGGAACAGCCAATCCTTGCAGAGCTGCTGAAGAAAGGAGTGGGGAGGGAATTAAAAAATAATGCATGTCTTAGGCTGTCACTCACAGCAAGGGGGAATATTTGACAAAGTTTTTCTCAGTTTGTCAAGATTTTTCTCACTAAAACAGGATTGCTCAGAGATGGATTAACTCTGTGTGGCAAGACTGGGCTCAAATGATAGGAAATCTTATACTCTACAGTATGATATAAAAAAAAATACTTTTTCGGGTTTACATCCACTTTAATCATTTTTTGCCCAGAATGCAGCTTCAGGCTTTATTCACACTGTGCGATCGGGGCCGCTCACCAGCACCCACATGCCTTTCGGGATGGGGCAAGCAGCTGTGCCTATACAGCTGCTGCATCTCCATGGACTTGAAAGGGCTGCACAAAGCACCTGCCTGCTCAACCCACATAAACATGTGGCCTGTCCTCAGACTGCAGGTCTCTGCATGTGAATGAGGCCTAAATGGCATTAGTGTTTGTAGCAGACAAACCAACTGAATTCATTATATACATTTTCTCAATTTTAAAACCCACCATTGTGAGACATAATGTTTATAATTTTTCGTCTGGACAATATAAACGATGTCTCCTATAGAAATAAGAGCTGCCAAATGGAAAATTAGGGTTTTTGTAGTAAAATTTTTAATGAAGGATATTAAACAGGTGGATAAGTAACAGACATTCCCCTTTCCAAGGTTAAGATTTTTCATGCTGTTTCTCACTGACAATGTAACTAATGTTAAATTTTCAATGAGAAACAGCATGAAAGTTTGAAGGGATGGACTAGACAAACACAAAGGATAGTTTTAGGGAAGGCAGTACGGAACCGTTCTGATGTTGGCAGCAAGTCATATTGGAATGTTACCTGGTCTGTGTCAACTATTTGTAGGACAAACAGAAGATACATGTAATAACAATTAGGTTGATTCATGGTTCCATAGATATTGGTGCTGGGTGTCTGAGTTGTTGAAAGCAAGCCAGAGAGTCCAGATGTTTTAGAATTGAGGAGGTGCTTTTTTTACTTTGGGGGGAAAGGCGCACAATCTCCAATATTTTGAGATCAGGCTATTGTCCGCTCTTGCTGTATGTAGAATAATGAACCTTTTATATCTGACAATTGAGCAAGATATGCATTGAAAGAACGATCCATGAGTCAAATAGAAATGGCTGAGAAAGCTTTTAATGATTCTAACAATATTCTTCCATAAATGGGGTCAGTATTATTTGGTATGTAGGTAGATCAGAACAGATCTTTCTAACATAGCATTTCAGATAGCTTGGATGGTGTCTCAGAGATCTGCATATCTGGTTGCCTCCAGTAATGCTCCAATGTGTTGATTAATTCCCCTGTCCTTTTGGTCATCCAACTTATGAAATATGAAGTGGAAATATTTATTTGAGTCTACTTGTAAGTCTGTCCTGGCTTCTGTCTGAGTAGCCTGGGATGAATCTACCTCTTCTGTATGTAGCCATGCCTCCGTAGGGGTTGCTGAATGTAGTGTTTCACCTGTCGCCCTGCCCAGCCAGAGACACAGAACAGTCCATAAGCTTTGTTTTTGTTTTTTTATTGAAGGGATTAAACTTGGATTGGAAATTGGAAATTATGGGATGCCCAGGAAATTCATTGCAACTTGCTTGGGACTTCTATATACACTCCAGTATAAACACTCCAGTCTTCTCTCAAAGCACAAACTCTTGCTTTAGACCTCTTATCCTGCACTCCTCCAGCACTTCACTAGCTATGCACGTTACTATTCTAGCACTTAACTTGCTGCAGACTGTTACTCTACCAGCACTTCCCTTGCTGCAGACTGTTACTATTCCAGACTAGCTAGCAGCGCATGGTGAGGCCTGACACTACTTCAGCCAGGCCTCAGTGAACTGCCTTTAGTGGGCAGGGACCAAGGCCCCCTGTGGTGTAGAAATAGTTCAGGTGCTAGCTGTCCTCAGTTCAGCTACTAATCCCAGATAGCTCTCTTCAGGCCCTGCCAACTAGCCTGGCTGCAATGACCTTTCTCCACTGCCCTTCCCACAGTCCTCTCTTCTGGTTCTGCACCCATCTTAAACTGCAATCTCCCAGTTCTCTCAGGCGTGCCTCACCAGTCCTTCCGACCATGCTCACTCACCAGCCCCCCTGGCTGCGACCAGTTGTCCTCTCTGGAGACTCTTAGAAGTGTTCTCTCCCGCTGTCCCCTACTTGCTCTCTTATGTTCCTCTCCTTCTAGGATCTCTTCACTACTCCTGGATGCACCCAAGCCCAGGGTCACCCCCCCATACACTGGGGAGCTCTCCGTGGGCCCCGACAGCCACAAGACTCTCTCATTCCAGCTCTTCCACCTAACAACTCCCCTCCAGCTAGGCTGACCACAGGTATTTGAGGAGGCCTGCCCCCTGCCAGTCCAAGTTGGGGATTGGTCGAGGCTCTTCAAGGTACCCCAGACAGCCCCACCTCTCCTCTCCTCCCTTCCAGCATCTTCTAGAAAGAAGAGGGAGGCGACAGTGAAGCTACCTGTGAGTCGCCCAGCACAGAATGAAAACAAACAGGCCTAGCCAGCAGCTAGGCCTGCCTAAAATTTCCTACTCTTCAGAATAAATCTTCACTTTAGCACCTACCTAACTAGAGGGTGCTACATGTGCAAGAGATGAAAGTTTTGAAATAAAATTTAAAGAGTAACATTCCCCTCTGGGTGCTTTAAGTACATTGCAAGGATTATAACAAACTTTGCTCCAGATTCCCACCTTTTGTTATTCTGAAGAAATAGTTATTTGTTTGTGTCCATGTGCAAAGTGAATCTATTGGGAGTGATTTTTTAATTATCAGCTGCTGCACCTGCAGGGTTCTAATAAGCAAAGTGCATCCCTTCAAATGTGGGAGTATCTCACCAAAAACTAAATTTTTGTTGCAGGGAATGCCAAAAATTTGACTTGTATCTTAGTACAGACTTGTGGGAAAATCAGTAAGCCAATCACACAGGCAGGATATTACATTACAATGTCTGGGGGGTGTTCTCTACACCATCTGTGTACAGAACGCCTCCAGGTTGCCATATTGCATTGAGTTTTACAGAAAACTACAGAGCTGCAGATTGAAATTAAAAGGTAATTTTTAATAACATTCAATTACAATATGAATTGTGCAGCAATAGTATATGCTATATTATTTGAAGTATGGGGGTTTTTTTTTGGCCCATTCATACTTACCTAGGTGGATGCAACATCGGTCCGATGCTGCATCTGTCCCTCGCCGCCTCTACACTGAGAACCGAGCGATCGAACATTGCCGATGGCTGGGTTCTCACAGATTCCCGAGCGGAGAGCTGCTGACTGTCAACCAGCAGCTCTCCTCTCTGCTCCTTCATGCTCACTGGAGTGCTGAGCTATGGAGAGGCCCTCTCAGTCTCTTAGCGGCCCACTGAGAGGCTGAGACAGGCATCAGTCCAGGTACCTGGTGGATCCAGACTTCATTGTCTTTATGACGCGGTGCCTAGACCGATTCCAGGGATGTCAGCAGAGAGCGGACTTCAGACTGCTCTCTGCTGATAACGGGTGACAGGAGTGCAGAACAAATTGTCAGTGGCATCGCTAGGGGCAGGTGGGGGGTGTGGGCCACACTGGGTGACACCTGCCAAAGGGATGACACCTGTGGGCAGCGGCATCGCATGGTCCACACACCCCTGCACTGATCTGTGTCTCTCAGCGGAGCAGACCGAAGCCGCCGACTCCTGTACACAGGACAGGATTATGGAGTTTGAGAAGGGACACAGCGCTGTACCTATGCAGCACTGTTCTGAGGTCTGAACAATGTATTGTATTTTAGATGGACATGTGCTGGGGCGCTATGGGAGGGAAGAGGGGGGTCTGCACTGGGAGGTGTCTATGCTTATGGGGGGGTCTGCACTGAGGGGGGATCTGCACTGAGGGGAGTCTATGCTGATGGAGGGGGGTCTGCACTGGGGGGTGTCTATGCTGATGGAGGCGGGTCT
Source organism: Aquarana catesbeiana (assembly GCF_042186555.1). Taxonomy (NCBI): domain Eukaryota; kingdom Metazoa; phylum Chordata; class Amphibia; order Anura; family Ranidae; genus Aquarana; species Aquarana catesbeiana. Next base: position 105,009,911 of record NC_133335.1, read on the forward strand.
ACACTGAGGGGGATCTATGCTTTTTGAGGGGGGGTCTGCACTGGGGGTGTCTATGCTGATGGAGGGGGGTCTGCACTGAGGGGGGTCTATGCTGATGGAGAGGGGGGGACTGCACTGAGGGGCTGTCTTTTTATGTGAGGGGGTCTGTGCTGAGGGGGTCTATGCTGATGGAGGGGGGGTCTGCACTGGGGGGCTGTCTATGTGGGGGGTCTGCACTGAGGGGGTCTGTGCTGATGGGGAGGTCTGCACTGAGGTGGATCTATGCTGATGGGGGGTCTGCACTGAGGGGGGTTTATGCTGATGGGGGTCTGCTGATGGAGGAGGGGTCTGCACTAAGGGGGGTCTATCCTGATGGAGGGGGGGTCTGCACTGGGGGGTGTCTATGCTGATGGAGGGGTGTCTGCACTGAGGGGGGTCTTTGCTGATGGAGGGGGGTGTCTGCACTGAGGGGAGACTATGCTGATGGAGGGGGGGTCTGCACTGGGGGAGTGTCTATGCTGATAGAGGGGGGGTCTGCACTGGGGGGTGTCTATGCTGATGGAGGGAGAGGTCTGCACTGATGGGGGTCTGTGCTGATGGAGGGGGGTCTGCACTGGGGGGGCTGTCTACGTGGGGGGTCTGCACTGAGGGGGGTCTATGCTGATGGGGGCTCTGCACTGAGGTGGGTCTATGCTGATGGGGGGGTCTATGGTGATGGAAGGGGAGGTCTATACTGATGGAGGGGGTCTGTACTTAATGGGGGGTTATACTGAAGAAAGGGGGTCTGTACTTAATGGAGGGGGGTTTGTAGTTAGTGGATGGAGGGTCTGTACTGAATGGGGACTTTAGTTGGTGGAGGGGGGGGGGCACCAATTTTTTCACACTGGGTGACACCAACCCTAGTGACGCCACTGCAAATTGCACTCCTGTGACCCGAGCTCAGGCTGGACTTCTCCATTAAGTTAAATAATGTTTGCTTTGTGTGAGTTTTCATACAGTCAAACATGCTTGAAAGGTATTTTTCAATTCTATAATACTGTATGCACTTCTCTTCTTAATCATTGGCACCCAGGGTGGATGTGCAGTGTTTATTGCTTGCCAACCACCATGTTCCCTCTCCTATGCTTTACACAGTACTGATGGCACCTCTTACGATATTTTATGATGTCATCTCTCCATCATAAAATATGTCTGCTAATACCAGACGAGGAGGCATTGTTTGCAACACAATATTTCATTCTCTGTCACAAAGAATGTGTGTGCCACTGTTTACAAGTAGAAAATAAAACCTGTTATTTAAGGGATAGGGTTTTCCAGAACTGGAGCTCACTTCAATAACACACACTCTTTGCCATGGCCAGGCCAAGCCACATACAACAATGAGGGTTTAAGATTTAGCTCTAAGATGTAGCTATCACTACATCATCCTTTCATCTGTCTTGAGCATGGAACTACTGTGCTACAGTGCCCTGTTTCTGCCTGATTATTTGTTTTATCTGCTTTTTTTACAGCGTGAGATGATGTACAGCTCCAGAGACTCATCCCCAACTCGACGTTTGAACAACATGTCTCCTGCTCCCCACTTGACTTCTGGTTCTCCTCCACCTGTTCTCCAGTCCTCCTCTCCAGCACGTTCCCGCATGTCTTACAGTGGTGGGCGCCCGCCTTCTTATGCTGGAAGCCCTGTTCACCATGGGGACCGGATGGGTGGACTTCCTCCCGCCCAAGGAGTCTCCCCTAGTCCTAGTGCTATTCTGGAGAGAAGGGATGTCAAACCTGATGAAGATCTCTCCAACAAGAATGTGGTGCTTGTAAAGAATGAGGGGCTCTATTCAGATCCCTATGGAATGGTCCATGAGGGTAGACTTAGCATTACCTCTACTCAGTCCCTGGCTGGTTTGGGGGACCCTTTTTCATACCCTGGTGGCCTGTACAAGAGAGGTTCAGTCCGCTCTCTCAGCACTTATTCTGCAGCTGCTCTGCAAACTGATCTAGAAGAAGGAATGTATAAACCCAACTCTCAGATATATGGAGACACATATGGTCCTGGAATGGGTTTCCGTATTCCACCATCCTCCCCTCAGAAAGTAACAGATGGAAGAATGGTGGATGTGCAGCAGAATCAGGGTCCTCACAGCCCCTACTCAGGACCATCCAGCCGCAACTCGCCTGTACGCCAGAACTTTCGCAAAGATTCCTCATCTTCTGTTTTTATGGACAGCCCTGTTGGAAAACAGAGAAACCCAAGTTCTTCCTCAGGCACCAACGAAATTTTCTCTGGACCAGAACGGCCCTTGTCTGGGTTCAGCTCTCCAGTGCCTGTCAAGGAGTCAGAAACACGGTGAGAATACCACTTTCAATTTAATTACTTGTAGTAATAGTAATACAGTGGTTGCAGTGCAGCTAGAGGTGAAAGTACTGATATAATTTATTGATGTGTTTCACCACTCCATGGGCCATTCTTATTTAAAAATCACATTGATTCTAAACATAACTTTTTTATAAATAGCATCATACCCAGTGAATTTCCCATGATTATTGGCTATACAGAGGAGCAGAAAAGGGTAAATAATTAGAAATAATCTCTGTATAAAAATCACACCGTGATATGACAATATACTGTATGCATGTTAAAAAATTAAAGGAACCTGCATGAGACAAATACATGGATTGCCTTTGTTGACTTTGTCCTATAAATACAGAAAGAAGAGTTATCCCCTAACTGGACTTTTAAGGCACTCAAATTGCGTTATAAGTAAAAAAGTATAAATTATATTAATGGCGTAATTACATCATAGAATACAGAGTAAAAATAGGCGGAATGTTAACAAAAAAATGCATATAGGTTTTGACAGTCACCACAACGATTGACAGTGTTTTCTTATGATTCATCCAACGCGTTTGGAGTTTTCAAAATCTCCTTCGGGGGTATGTAAGAGAGTCAATCATACTGTATGTCTATAATATATTAACAGGCAGTTTAGGCATACAACCTTAATGATAACATGAGAAATAACAACATAAATTGTTGGTAATGAATACGTATAACATGTATACTTACATGTTTTCTGAAACTGTCATATGCATAACATTCCAACAGAATTTTAAAAACAAGAAAGTTGAGCGGAATTGTGTCTTAGGTCTGCCCGTCCATAGTTTTTTGATGTCACACTAAATGTGAATGTGCTTGCTGGAAAGTAAGAAAGATAGGGGGCGCTAGATACCATAATATTCAAGTGCTCCAAAAAAATATATCTCCTGCATTACCAAAAAAATGGAAATGTAGGAAGCTAGGGGGCGCTAGATACCATACTATTCAAGTGCTCTAAATAAATATATCTCCTGTGTTACCAAAAAAAATGAAAATCATAATATTGACAAATCATAGTTAGATTACACATTGAAGTGCCCACATTAGTGAAAACATATATAGTGATTGATTGTCCACATAAAAAAGTGATTGAAGTAGTTGAAGTGATATCTTTCAATATTATCCCAATCTTGTTGCTGTAAACAAAAGGTTTTCCTTCACCAAAGAAACAAAAGAAAAAGGAAAACACCTCGAAGTAGTAGATATCTGCTTACCAGATACCAATGACTCCTTTAGTTAAAAAGGGAGTCACTAGCGCTTGTGCAGGGTTGTGCCTGCTCACATGGATGGCCGGACTGTGGTTGGTATTATAGGCATGGATTGTTCCCGTCAGGCTCATTCAAGATAGGATAAGGATACATAGGAAACAAAAACAGTCTCCATAGCGTAAAACCATTTATTAAAAAAGTAAACAAATTAAAAAGCCAAATGGACGCTTACATTGGTGGGTGCCTACCCGGCACTGGGGCTGCTTGCATGTCAGGGTGACTTCGCAGTCAGAAAAAGCCTTTCATGTCTCCTCCACGCTGGCGTGCGTTCCAGCTTACACAGGGGGGCAGCCAAAGGATCCGGATGTTGTTGGATGATAGGACATGTGACCACGTACCGCTCCGACGTACGTTTCGTAGTGAACGTCTTCAGGGAAGCGTCTTGCTGGAAAGTGCCAAATCAGCCTGGGAACAGATTGACTTCAGTAGTACTAGGTGACAAAGAGAGGCGTGGCCCTGTAGGTAGGAGCAATTTAAGGTGTTTGTATGTTTGTTTATAGCTTTGTCTAAAAATCACATATTTATATCACGCAACTATATTTAATGGAAATCATACCTTATGATGAGAGGATTAATGCTGTTCATTCACAGGTAATTGTAGCACACTACCAAACAAGTGGCCACTAAAAGTTTGAAAAAAGGAGGGAGAGATGGGGGGAGGGTGGGAAAAGGGGGAGGTTTTTCTTGGTGAAATAATATATGTGTGGATATAATAGCTAATAAATTAATTAGGGCTGCATGAATGCCCAGGATAAGTCATTAATCACATCCGATCTTATAGCCAGTCATGGTCATGGCATCAAAAGACTTAATAGCTTTACAGAGTAGAGAGCCCATTGTGGATTTATCCACATGGGTTTTCAACCAGTTAGCACAAATTTAGAGATAATAGCATAAACTATGTATGTATAAACTTGTAATATATATTGTGTCCACCAGATGGCCTCTATCTGACTGAACAGTTAGAAATGGCTAATGGGTAGAATTGAATACGTCATTAAGATATGCCGTTTGAGAATTCTGATCTCCATGAAATTGCTGAGAATGTTCAGACTGGAGGAGATGGGAAGGGATCTGAGGCATCTAGAGGCAGAAGGCAGCCAGCAACAAAAAGGACAAGTAAATTTAGTCATACCTTGTGTGATGCAAACGACCGTGTAAAGACACACTCCGGCAATCGACCTGTAAGATATAGTGACTCCCCGCCAATCACGGACGCAGCCGATTGGAATCAGCTGCGTCCGAGATCTGGGGAGGAGATGCAGGGGCATAGCATCATTGGCTTCCTGAGCTGAGCCGAGAATTCTGGAGATCAGAATTCTCAAACTGCATAATCTCAATGACTTATTCAATTCTACCCATTAGCTATTTCTAACTGTTCAGTGAGATTGAGGCCATCTGGAGGACACAATATATATTACAAGTTTATACGTACATAGTTTATGCTATTGTCTCTAAATTTGTGCTCACTGGTTGAAAACCCATGTGGATAAACCCACAATGGGCTTGTGTATCATGCACTTAAGTTTTATACTCAATTATCTCTACTTTTTAAAGCTATGAAGTCTTTTGATGCCATGACTGGCAATGAGATCGGATGTGATTAATGACTTATCCCGGGCATTCAAGCTGCCCTAATTAATTTATTAGCTATTATATCCACACATATATTATCTCACCAAGAAAAACATAGAATCCCATGTGTGATCTACATATGTGATTTTTAGGCAAGGCTATAACAAACATACAAACCCCTTAAATTGCTCCTACCTGCAGGGCCATGCCTGCCTTTGACTTCAGCAGTACTAGGTGACAATCTGTTCCTGGGCTGATTTGGACACTTTCCAGCAAGCACATCCACATTTAGTGTGACATAAAAAAACTATGGACGGGCAATTACACAATTCCGCTCAACTTTCTTGTTGTTTTTAAAATTCTGTTGGAATGTTAAGCATATGACAGTTTCAGAAAACATGTAAAAGTATACATGTTATACGTATTCATTACCAATAATTTATGTTATTTCTCATGTTATTATTAAGGTTGTATGCCTAAACTGCCTGTTAATATATTATAGACCTATGATCGACTCTCTTGCGTACCCCCGAAGATTTTGAAAACTCCGAAACGTGTTGGGTGAATCATAAGAAAACACTGTCAGTCGTTGTGGTGACTGTCAAAACCTATATGCATTTTTTGTTAACATTCCACCTATTTTTACTCTGTATTCTATGATGTAATTACGCCATTAATAAAATGTATACTTTTTTACTTATAACGCAATTTGAGTGCCTTAAAAGTCCAGTTAGGGGATAACTCTTCTTTCTCTTAGCTATTTGGATGAGCCACCTTTCAGAGACATTTACCGATAATTAACATTGTCCTATAAATACTACCAAGTGAAGTTAAAAGTCCTTATCTGCATACTGTTTTAGGTCAGTATTGAATTTCTGAGGTTCCGACTAGCAGTCAAACAGCTAGAATTTTTAAAGAAGTTTAGCAATGGTAGTCTTCATATTTCTTAAAGTCTTCTCTAAAAATAATTCTGATTGTTTCATTAAGGCAGTAAAGGCTTCATATTTCCTTAAAGGCACTGTACACATTATTTTTTTCTTTTTGTTTTAACGAGGAATTAGTGTAGTTTTGTTCTCTGCGTTGTTTGTTTGCCTTACCTTGTAATGATCGGCTCAAGTGTTGAGGCTGATCGATTCTCTTATGTCCATGGTTTGCTCAGCTAGTCTGTCCATAATCCCAAAAAAGGCAAGACATCTTCCTGCTCTGGGTCACAGCGTCCAGTGTATGTGTTGCCATCCACTCTGTGTCACATCACAAATGTGGGAGTACTAATATAATAAAACAAAAAATCTTCCAAATGTATGGTAAGCTTTTTGTGTCTGTGAACGCCTGTTTGTGGCTATCAGATCTAATTAGCTCTCACTTGCACCAGCATTAAGTTTACAGAACCAGGGATTGTGGGATATATAGTTTCTTCGCATGAAGTGTCAGTTCTTATATTACAGACAGAGCTCATGCCTTACCATGTGCAGTGTCATGTCACATTTTCTACACAAACAAAAATTGCTGACGTAGGAATGTAAATAATTTGCTTTATTATATATTGTCTGTACAGGGCAACAAATTGCACTATAAGGATTATTTACTAAAGGCAGACTGTGCACTTTGCAGTTGCTCCAGAGCTTAGTAAATGAAAGGAAGCTCTGCTGACTTCCAACATCCAATCATGTGCAAGCAAAAATGCTGTTTTTTAATTTTTATTGCATGTGATTGGGTACTCTGAAAAGTAAAGCTTCCCCTCATTTACTAATCTCTGGAGCAACTGCACTTGCAAGGTGCAGTCTATTTGCCTTTGGTAAATCAAACACAAAGAGCAGGTAAGAAGGTTTAAAGTGGTTGTAAACCCACTTTGAAAAAAAAAAAAAAAACACCTGCAAGACAAAAGCATAATGAGCTAGTATGCATAGCATACTAGCTCATTATGTAATACTCACCTGAGATTGAAGCCCTCACTGCGGTGCCAGTACACAGCACTGGCCGGCGACATCACTCCCAGGGGTTACTTCTGGGTATCGCAGCTCTGGCGCTGTGATTGGCCGGAGCCGCAATGACGTCACTCCCGCACATACGCTCGGGAGCTGTCGGTAACATCACACGTGCCGTTGCTTCAGTTTGCTGCAGTGCGCATGTGCCGATGTCGGCACATGCAAGTACAGGAGATATCTCCTAAACCATGCAGGTTTAGGAGATATCCTGGGTAACTACAGGTAAGCCTTGTTATAGGCTTACCTGTAGCAAAAAGTGGTCTGTAAGGGTTTACAACCACTTTAAAGTCCCTTTTTAAGTTTTCACAAGCCTATCAAACTGATTCCTCTGGCAGATGCATTTGCCCATATATGCACAGTCACAGATGCACTGTAGACTGAAGGAAGTGTAAAACGTTCACCAAATTCAATATGTAGGAGTTGATTTACCAAAGACAAAGAGGCCTTCACTTTACATGGGAAGTTGCACTTTGTAATTAAAATTTGCCCCAGTGTTTAGTGAATGTGACAAAGATTTGCTTTCTAAAGAGTACCTAAAACGCAAGGAAAGAAATATATATAAAATAACAAAGCTTGTTCATTTTTAACCAATGTGCTGTTTAAACCTGATAGACCAGATAGTTTGTCCAATGTTCAGATGCGACCTTGAATTCAAAGCGGATATATTCCAATTAAAATCTCTTGTGAATTACAGTGACCCATGAGTGCCGCACATTTAAAGTGATTGTAATGTCTCGTTTTTTTTTTTTCTCTAAAAATAACAAACATGTTATATACTTACCTGCTCTGTGCAGTGTATTTGCAATGGGCAGCCCAGATCTTCCTCTTCTCGGGTCCCTCTTCGGCTCTTCTGGCCCCTCCCTTCTGTCGAGTGCCCCCACAGCAAGCGGCTTCGAGACACAGCTCCCTGTGTCCATTCAGCCATGGACCCCCCCCCCTTCGGCACCATCTCTTCTCGCTCCTGATTGGCTAAGTGACTTTGATTGACAAGCAGTGGGAACCAGTGGCACCGCTGCTGTGTCTTAACCAATAAGGAGGAGAGCCCCGGATAGCTGAGGCACTCATGGACATCACTGGACAGAGATCGGACTCAGGTAAATATTAGAGGGGCCGAGGGGGGCTGCTGCACACAGAAGGTTTTTTTATCTTAATTCATAAAATGCTTTAAGAAAAAAAAACACCTGAATTTACAACCCCGTTAGGTAGCTTTAGACACAGAAGGACTGTCTGGACATACATTTCCTTTATTTGTACCTGCAGTTTCAGAAATCTTTCTATGCCCTGCAGCCCACGGTAATCTAAAAGTACCCTACAAAATTCGAATGTATCTGTTCCCAAAGTCAATCTCAGGCACACTTAATTTTATTGATATACAAAATACTTCTTGACGATGCCCCTCAAACAGGAGATTATCATTCATACATGAAAAAAATGGGAACTTGGTCCGCAACATTCTATTCCTTTACCACTTTGGGACAGCATTTGGAGCACAGCCTCTAAATCAACCCTATGAGTAGTGTATTAGGAAAACATTTATAAGGTCCTTATGTTTTATTATATCTTTTCAAGTGACAACACTGAAGAAATGACACTTTACTACAATGTAAAGTAATGAGTGTACAGCTTGTATAACAGTGTAAATTTTCTGTCCCCTCAAAATAACTCAAAAAGTCCAAATTGGGCCTAAAGTGTCAATATTTTGTGTGGCCACCATTATTTTCCAGCACTGCCTTAACCCTCTTGGGCATGGAATTCACCAGAGCTTCACAGGTTTCCACTGGAGTCCTCTTTCACTCCTCCATGATGACATCACGGAGCTGGTGGATAATGGAGACCTTGCACTCCTCCACCTTCCGTTTGAGGATGCCCCACAAATTCTCAATAGGGTTTAGGTCTGGAGACATGCTTGGCCAGTCCATCACCTTTACCCTCAGCTTTTTTAGCAAGGCAGTGGTCATCTTGGAGGTGTGTTTGGGGTCCTCATGTTGCGGCCCAGTTTCCGAAGGGAGAGGATCATGCTCTGCTTCAGTATGTCACAGTACATGTTGGCATTCATGGTTCCCTCAATGAACTGTAGCTCCCCAGTGTCGGCAGCACTCATGCAGCCCCAGACCATGACACTCCCACAACCATGCTTGACTGTAGGCAAGACACACTTGTCTTTGTATTCCTCACCTGGTTGCTGCCACACACGCTTGACACCATCGGATCCAAATTCAGCAAACTGTTAGCGGGCTCTCTTGTGCAGCTTTATGTAGAGCAACAATTTATTTTTATCAGATCCTCAGAAAGTTCTTTGCCATTAGGTGCCATGTTAAACTTCCAGTGACCAGTATAAGAGAGTGAGAGCAATAACACCGAATTTAACACACCTGTTCCCCATTCACATCTGAGACCTTGTAACACTAACAAATCACATGACACCGGGGAGGGAAAATGGCTAATTGGGCCCAATTTGGACATTTTTACTTAGGGGTGTACTCACTTTTGTTGCCAGCGGTTTAGACATTAATGGCTGTGTTGAGTTATTTTGAGGGAACAAAAAATTTACACTGTTTTACAAGCTGTACACTCACTACTTTACATTGTAGCAAAGTGTCATTTCTTCAGTGTTGTCACATGAAAAGATATAATAAAATATTTACAAAAATGTGAGGGGTGTACTCACTTTTGTGAGATACTGTACTTACAATACAATGGTGTCAGAGACTTGATGGAGATGTGGATGGCACACTGTTCCATGTGTTTTGGCAGTGCACTTGAGTTCAACCATTTTAGGTTTCTGTTATGCAAATCCTAAGACAAATCTTAGATACCTTTCTGCCCTTAGATCCTCTGCACTGACTCCGGGGATTGCCCTTTTCAGGTATCCCTAAACACGCCATAAGTCCTCCAATATTGGATGGCTGCAGAGACAGCCAGATAGAGGTACTACAGAATTGTTTAATAAAACATGGGCTATGGGCTATCCTCTTTAGGTCTGCTACCATTCATCACCTCTCCCTGATCTACCCTTATGCTGTATTATATACTGCCAATTTAAGTCTTATACACTGCTGAAGGGGTGGGGACATCTGGGTAGTTCCTATTAAATCTCAGCAACAGTTGTGATTGTCTATTATCTTTTTCAATCTGATCTTTCTTCTTCTACAGCTTTAAAATGTTCAATGTGTACACTTCAGAACTCTCCATAATGTGAATCTATACGCAATTAATATTAAGATTTAATCTGCTTGACTAGGGATGCACTGATACCATTTTTTTTACAATCAGTACAAGTACCAATACTTTTTTTTTTAGTAGTCGCCGATACCAATTACCGATACCTACCGCAACTGTTTTGTTCTAACTTCAGCTGTCAGCAATGGTACAAAGCATTGAAAAGTTATTTACAAATGAAAAAGATTTTTTTTAAATTTAGCGCTTTTTCAATGTGAGATGTGTAAATATATGTTAATATATATGTGTAAAAATATTCACTAACAAAGCAAACAAAAAAAAGTTTTAATTGTTTATCGTTTATAAAATAGACATGAAAAAAAGCAGGAAAATAATAATGATATGGAGGAGAATAGGGAGTTAATTAAGGATGATTAGAGTAAATTAATGGTTAAAAAGGGGAACGTTTGTTTATACCTTTGATCTGCAGATGAAGAAACAGAAATATACAAAAAGAAACAATGTTCCTTTTTATTTTAGTGTTTCAGGGCTGAGCAATGTTGGTAATAAATATTGCCAGCTGCTTTTTTTTTTTTTTTTTTACAGCTCCAATTACCGGAATTCTTTAACACTGGGGAGACCCACTGACAGCTCAAAGAGCCGAGCCTGAAAGTATCGGTTTCAGGTATCGGTGTATTTGCACAAGTACCGATACTTGTGCAAATACTCGGTATCGGCACCGATACTAGTATCGGTGCAACCCTATGCTTGACCATTTGTACATTTGATTAGCTAGACTTGATCTGATACTTTTATTTGTTACTACCTTGTACAACCCCATAGCTATCATCAGTTTTAAAATTACCTTATTTTTTTGTTGAAAATTATACATTTTCTCGGTTTAAACATTTGATAAGTTTTAGTGGGCAAACTTAAAAAACCTGTAGGGGATCAAATAATTATTTTCCCCACTGTTTGGGTTTGAGATTTGCAAATCATGCAGATTTTAGACAGCGTCTTAATTTTTTGGGAATTGGAGTTGTACTTTGTTACAATTCTTTTTATAAGCTTCATGTTGTAGTGATGAAACCTGCTAGCAACCTTTAGTAAATCAACCCTGTAGTGTTAAAATATTTTTTCACAGCCATGGTGACCTCAGAGGGGCCATTTAGTTGCACCTATAAAATCTTAAAATAAAATAGTGTGTCCATTATTGATGAGCCGAACACCCCCTGGTTCGGTTCGCATCCAGAACATGTGAACAGGCGAAAAATTTGTTCGAACACACGAACACCGTTAAAGTCTATGGGACATGAACATGAATAATCAAAAGTGCTCATTTTAAAGGCTTATATGCAAGTTATTGTCATAAAAAGTGTTTGAGGACCTGGGTCCTGCCCCAAGGGACATGTATCCATGCAAAAAAGTTTTAAAAACGGCTGTTTTTTCGGGAGCAGTGATTTTACTAATGCCTAAAGTGAAACAATAAAATTGAAATATTCCTTTAAATTTCGTACCTGGGGGGTGTTTATAGTATGCCTGTAAAGTGGCGCATGTTTCCCGCGTTTACAACAGTCCGAGAGCAAAATGACATTTCTAAAGGGGAAAAAAAGTCATGAAGTAATAGCTGTGTCGGCTATAGTGAATTGTCTATGGGATAAATCAAAAGTGCTAATTTTAAGGGTTAATATGCAAGTTATTGTCATAAAAAGTATTTGGGGACCTGGGTCCTGCCCCAGGGGACATGTTTCAATGCAAAAAAAAGTTTTAAAAACGGACGTTTTTTCGGGAGCAAAATGAAATTTCTAAAGGGTACTCCGGTTTCCTCCCACACTCCAAAGACATGCTGAGTTAGGGACCTTAGATTGTAAGCTTCTTGAGGGTGTAGGGACTGATGTGAATGTATAATGTATATGTAAAGTGCTGCGTAAATTGATGGCGCTATAGAAGTGCCTGAATTAAATAAAATAAATAAAGGGAAAAAAAGTCATGAAGTAATAGCGGTGTCGGCTATAGTGAATTGTCTATGGGAGAAATCAAAAGTGCTAATTTTAAGGATCGAACTGAGAGGAGGAAGTACAGGGATTATAGCGGTGCCAAGACATACACATTACACGTGAATAAAAACAAAAGGTATTTTATTATCAAAAAATTCTAAAAAGTTGACATACATTTCACAGAAACATGGTGTGCATCATAATTAGTGTATTTAAAAACAATTATGTAGCGAATAATTTTATTTACGAAACTAGGCCAGAAGAGCGTGGCGCCCAGTTCCGCAGGTAGATATTTAGATGTCCGACATGTTTCGCCAGTGATGGCTTCCTCAGGGACAGATGTTTGATATGTATAACGCTACAGTTTAATCTGTAAGTCACCAAGGACAAACGCGAGGCACCCCCAGCAACGCCTCAAGCATAGACTACCATGGATAGCTGTAGGGGGCAGATAGAAGGACCTGACAGAGAATGTCTAGTAATTAAATAAAACGGGTAATATACCGGACACCAGAGGGTGATTAGTTAAAGATGTTAGGGATACCAAAGATCATGAAGTAGGTATAACGCAAAAGGTATAGTGCAATAGATTGAGTTGGTAGCTGGTGCACAAGTAACAGCTGGTAGTGTCATCCAGTATCATGCAGACTAAAGAGGCAGGTATCGAGGGGGTATCCTGTAGATCCCTGGCGAGTGATGCACACCATGTTTCTGTGAAATGTATGTCAACTTTTTAGAATTTTTTGATAAAATACCTTTTGTTTTTATTCACGTGTAACGTGTATGTCTTGGCACCGCTATAATCCCTGTACTTCCTCTTCTCAGTTCGATTTTTCAACCTATTGGGATGAGGTGCTATATTACATTGAGGGTCACCCAGTCACCTTTATATCTGCTAATTTTAAGGGTTAATATGCAAGTTATTGTCATAAAAAGTGTTTGGGGACCTGGGTCCTGCCCCAGGGGACATGTATCAGTGCAAAAAAAAAGTTTTAAAAATGGCCGTTTTTTCAAGAGCAGTGATTTTAATAATGCTTAAAGTGAAACAATAAAAGTGTAATATTCCTTTAAATTTTGTACCTGGGGGGTGTCTATAGTATTCCTGTAAAGGGGCGCATGTTTCCCGTATTTAGAACAGTCTGACAGCAAAATGTCATTTCTAAAGGAAAAAAAGTAATTTAAAACTACTCGCGGCTATAATGAATTGTCGGTCCGACAATACACATAAAAGTTCATTGATAAAAACGGCATGGGAATTCCCCACAGGGGAACCCTGAACCAAAATTTTTTTAAAAATGCCCTAAATTCCATACCAGCCCTTCAGGTCTGGTATGGATATTAAAGGGAACCCTGCGCCAAAATATTTTAAAAAAATGGCGTGGGGATCCCCCTCAAAATCCATACCAGACCTGTCTGGTATGGATTTTAAGGGGAACCCCGTGCCAAAATTTTTTTTTAAATGGCGCGGGGTCCCCCCAAAAATCTATACCAGACCCTTTTCTGAGCAGGCAACCTGGCAGGCCGCAGGAAAAGAGGGGGGACAAGAGAGCGCCCCCCCTCCTGAACCGTACCAGACCACATACCCTCAACATTGGGAGGGTGCTTTGGGGTAGCCCCCCAAAACACCTTGTCCCCATGTTGATGAGGACAAGGGCCTCATCCCCACAACCCTGGGCGGTGGTTGTGGGGGTCTGCGGGCGGGGGGCTTATTGGAATCTGGAAGCCCCCTTTAACAAGGGGACCCCCAGATCCCGCCCCCCCCTGTGTGAATTGCTAATGGGGTACGAATGTACCCCTACCATTTCACAAAAAAGTGTCAAAAAGGTTAAAAAGCACAACAGACGGTTTTTGACAAGTCCTTTATGAATTTCTTCTTTCCGCTTCTTCTTTCATCTTCTTTGTTCTGGTCTTTCTTCGGTGTTCTTCCTCCATCTTCTTCTTCCTCCATCTTCTTCTTCCTCCGCTCTTCTTGTCCCGAATCTTCCTCCGGCTTCTTCTCCGCTCCGTCCACATGATCCGCCTCAGTGGGAGTCTTCCGCCGTGTGACGCTTCGGTTCTTCTGACACTTCTTATATAACGGAGGGCGAGGTCTCTGACGCACAGGGACTTTACGAGGAATTCCCTGTGGCTTTCCCCGTGCGTCAGAGGAGGGCGGGGTCAGCGGGTTGCCCCGCCCTCCGTTATATAAGAAGTGTCAGAAGAACGAAACGTCACACGGCAGAAGACTCCCACTGAGGTGGATCGTGCGGACGGAGCGGAGAAGAAGCAGGAGGAAGATGCGAGACAAAAAGAGCGGGAGAAGAAGAAGATGGAGAAGAAAAAGAACTCCGAAGGAAGATCAGAAGAAAGAAGATGAAAGAAGAAGAAATTAATAAAGGATTTGTCAAAAAACGTCTCTTGTGTTTTTAACCTTTTTGACACTTTTTTTTGTGAAATGGTAGGGGTACATTTGTACCCCATTACCAATTCACACAGGGGGGCGGGATCTGGGGGTCCCCTTGTTAAAGGGGGCTTCCAGATTCCGATAAGCCCCCTGTCCACAGACCCCCACAACCACCAGGCAAGGGATGTGGGGATGAGTCCCTTTCTCCCCATCAACATGGGGACAAGGTGCTTTGGGGGGCTACCCCAAAGCACCCTTCCAATGTTGAGGGCATGTGGCCTGGTATGGTTCAGGAGGGGGGGCTCTCTCGTTCTCCCTCTTTTCCTGCGGCCTGCCAGGTTGTGTGCTCGGATAAGGGTCTGGTATGGATTTTTGGGGGGACCCCACACCATTTAAAAAAAAAAATTGGCGCGGGGTTCCCCTTAAAATCCTTCGGGTCTGGTATGGGTTTTGAGGGAGACCTCCATGCCATTTTTTTTTTACATTTTGGCGCGGAGTTCCCCTTAATATCCATACCAGACCTGAAGGGCCTGGTATGGAATTTAGGGGGACCCCCACGCATTTTTTTTTTTTTTTAAATTTTGGTTCGGGGTTCCCCTGTGGGGAAATTCCATGCCGTTTTGATCAATGAACTTTTATGTGTATTGTCGGACCGACAATTCATGATAGCCACGAGTAGTTTTAAATTACTTTTTTTCCTTTACAAATGTCATTTTGCTGTCAGACTGTTCTAAGCACAGGAAACATGCGCCCTTTTACAGGCATACTATAGACACCCCCCAGGTACGAAATTTAAAGGAATATTACACTTTTTTGTTTCACTTTAAGCATTATTAAAATCACTGCTCCCGAAAAAACGTCCGTTTTTAAAACTTTTTTTTGCATTGATACATGTCCCCTGGGGCAGGTCCCAGGTCCCCAAACACTTTTTATGACAATAACTTGCATATTAACTCTTAAAATTAGCACTTTTGTTTTCTCCCATAGACAATTCACTATAGCCGACACCGCTATTACTTCATGACTTTTTTTCCCTTTAGAAATGTCATTTTGCTGTCAAACTATTCTAAACACGGGAAAAAAGCGCCACTTTACAGGCATACTTATTATATTGATACATGTCCCCTGGGGCAGGACCCAGGTCCCCAAACTCTTTTTATGACAATAACTTGCATATAAGCCTTTAAAATTAGCATTTTTGATTTCTCCCATAGACTTTTAAAGGGTGTTCTGTGGCTTTCGAATTTGCCATGAACACCCCAAATTGTTCGCTGTTTGGTGAACTGGCGAACAGCCAATGTTTGAGTCGAACTCATGTTCGACCCGAACATAAAGCCCCATCCCTAGAGTTCATGTAACTGATATAGTGATTGTAAAGAATGTCTTTGATAATTGGCTACATTTTTACAGTGACTTCCAGTTTGTAGTAATAAAGGTTATCCTTGTGTCTGTTTGCAGGGACAGGATGGAGGCCATGGAGAAACAGATTGCCAGCCTCACAGGATTGGTCCAAAGTGCTTTGATGCGGAGCTCTGATGGTGAAAACCCAAGGTATGAGAAATTAGGTTAATGAAGTGACAAAAGCAGATCACAGCCGTTCAGATGTAACCAGAAAATAGGGGTGATTATGGGAAGTGTTGCTCATCTGTAAATCCCTATAACGGTATCATTTGCCTAGCTACGTATTGAATTCCAAAGGGCCATCTGCCCACTTTTGAGCCCTTTCTCTATCACAAGTTCAGATGGAGAACAGTGCAGACAGTCCTGTAGTAAGCTTGATTTGAGCTTTTTGCTGGTATTTCACAACTCTTATAATTTCACAAGTATAAGAGATTTTAGATAATTACACTAGCTGAAATTAAATATAATGTCAAGACTTAGTAGAAATAAATGCTGTTTTACTGTATATATTTACCAATTATTATCATTTACAATATTTTATTGCACCATCTGTTTTATTTGGTACTGCATAAAGTATGTATATATGCTGATGCAGAATATTAGGCCAGATTATAACATTGTTTGAAAATAAGAGTTTTAAGGGTATGTTTGAGTTGGAGGGTGTTGGTTTGTGGAAAAAGGGAAGAAGCAAAAAGGAAGGATTATGGAAGGTTGTATGCTTGTGCCTAGGGTAGTCTCTGAAAATGAGCAACAAATTCCAGGCTGGGGAGAGTTGTATGTTACAGCTAAAGTGTATATCAAGCCAAACGTATTTATTCATGATCACTTTTAACTACTTGCCTACCACCTGCCACAGATGCACTGTGGCAAGGTGGCTCGGCTGTGAAAATCACCGTACCGGTACGGCAATGCGTTCACTAGCATTCGTGGATGTGCGCACGCTCTCCGATTGGCCAGCAGGGGATCCAATCAGTGGGTCTGGCGGACTCTATGTCCGCCGACCACCCGCAATCGTTCCCCATAGAGACAGTAGGGGGATCTGTGGAAGTTAACAAGGCAGATCTTTGTTCTGTCAGGGGATGACACAGAGATCTGTCTTCCTGCTAAGCAGGAGGACGGATTTGTGTGCTTCCCCAGTCACACCCCATACAGTTAGCAATCACAAACAGGGAACACATTTAACCCCTTGATCGCCCCTGATGTTAATCCCTTCCCAGCCTACTAATATTGTGCATATTTTTAGCACTGATCACTGTATTAATGTCACTGGTTTTCAAAAAAGGGTAAAAAATGTCAGTTAGGTGTCTGATCTGTCGGCTGCAGTCCCGCTAAAAATTGCTGATTGGCGCCATTACTAGTAAAAAAAAATAAATAAATAAAAAATAATAAACATAGTAACACATCTATCCCCTATTTTGTAGACTCTATAACTTTTGCGCAAACCAATCAATATACACTTATTTGTTTTTTTTTATCAAAAATAAGTAGAAGAATACATATTGGCCTAAACTGATGAATACATTTTGTTTTTTTTATTTATTTTTTGGTTATATTTTATATATATTTTTTTAAATTGTCGGTCTTTTCAAATACCATTAAAAAAGAAAGCTCTATTTGTGGGGAAAAAAGGATTTCAGTTTTGTTTGGGTACAACATCGCATGACCGCGCAATTGTCAGTTAAAATAACGCAGTGCCGTATCGCAAAAAATGCCCTGGTTATTAAGGGGGTAAATCCTTCCAGGGCTGAAGTGGTTAAATAGCCATGAGGAAGGATTAAGCCTGGCACACAATATCTGTTTTTTTTTTTTTTTTGTTGTTCAACCCAGTGGGCTGAAGGAAAAAAAAAAGGAGGCGCTTGGAAGAAGCTTGCTGTACTAACTATCGGATGTTAGTACAGCGATCGCTCTGCTGAGCTTTTGTGTTCTGACAGGGGGACCGCCCCTCTGCCAGAACAGACTGGTCAGCACTCACAGCTGTTGGTTGCCAGAGTTGATTGAATGATTTATTTTGAAGCGTACCCATTCAACAGAAGCTGGCCAGGCTGATATTTACATGGGCCGAATTTTGGCCGCTTTCTGTTGAAACAGCTGATTCAACAGAACAGCTGTGTGTACCAGGCATTAGAATCCCTGCAAGACTTTACTGCTATTCTCAGCTCCATTGATTTTCCCTCACTATTGCTTATATGCAAAGAATACAGGAATTGTTAAGATGTGGCTATAGATCAGGGGTCGGCAACCCCTGGCACGGATGCCAGAGGTGGCACGCAGCCGCACTTGAGATGGCACGCGAGAGCAATCCTTGCACACTCATCTCCTACACATGAAAGCCGGCCAGCGGCTGCATGCAAGTAAAGCAGAGCGGCTGGTTCACAGCCACCTCTCTTCCTGCCACCAAGGGTTCTGCACTCCACGATCTGTGCAGTAAAGCAGTTGGACAGTCCAGAGTCCAGGGCTAGGCAGATCTCCTATTGTTATGGTAATTATGCACTCCTCTTCTGTGGCAGCAGTAGTCTTTCACCATGAGCCATCTTTTGGCCAGCCCTCTCTAATTAGTGTACAAGTACATCTGCTACCTCTGAACACTCCTCTCCCTCGGCAGCCCTGCACCTGCCTCAGCATTTGCAGGGGAGACCATTATGGTCACAAAAGTTGAGTCTGTGGATGAAGTTATTAGCCTTACATATAACTGTCTTTTTGTAACTATTACTTTATTACAGGCTTTGTAAGTACTACAAACAGGGCCTCCATCAGGGAGTTACAGACAGTACTCCTGTAAGGGGCCCGAGCGTCCCAAGGGGCCCGCCTGGCCGGGGCCCCCCCTTCCCCACTATGGCGCCCGCTATAGAGAGGGAGAAGGGAGCATACACAAGTCTGATGAGCTGCCGTCTTTCTTTCACTAGCATCCACCCAACCGGCGCCCGTTATAGAGATGAAGAAGGGAGGGAGCTTACAAGTCTGAACCACCACCGCCGTCTTTCACTAGCAGGTGATCAAGGCCAGCACTCGCTTCGCTTCTTTCCCTGCTGAGGCGGAGCCTGCTGGCTGCTGCTGCTAGGTTAGCTTTGATTGGCCGGACTTTGGCAGGGGGTGTGGTGAGTTTGTCAGCAGTGAATGACCCAGCCCTATTAGGTGCATGCAGATAGGAAAATAGGGGAGAACGGCGTGGGAAGTCACAAAAAGTTTTTGTGCTGCTGTGCTCCCTGTGCTTTATATTTGAACTTTATTTTAATCTCCTTCTCCTTGGATGGGACACCTGAGGCTGACAGGCTGGCATGATTGAGTTGCATAGTGTAAATGGATTAGGATGATTCTGGGTAGAGAGCCTCTTCACTATGTAACTCTCTTCCCCACCCAGAGTCATCCTCATCCATTTTCCACAATGCAAGTCCATTATTTTCATCAGCCATTCCTCCAGTCTCCACAATGTAGCCACATCCACGCCCAGCATCATCCATCCCTCCAGTATCTACATCCACGCCCAGCATCATCCATCCATCCCTCCAGTCTCCACAATGTATCCACATCCACGACCAGCACCATCCATCCAGCCATCCCTCCAGTCTCCACAATGCATCCACGCCCAGCATCATCCATCCATCCATCCCTCCAGTATCCACATCCAAGCCCAGCATCATTCATCCATCCATCCATTCCTCCTGTCACCACAATGTATCCACATCCACGTCCAGCATCATCCATCCATCTATTCCTCCAGTCTCCACAATGTGGACGGATTCGGTGGGACTGCCAGTGGGCAGGCCCTTAGGAATGTTGGTGGTCGGGTCACAGGGGGGGCCCAGGCCTGAAGTTGTGTAAGGGGCCGCAAAATTTCTGATGGCTGCTCTGACTACAAAGCAGTACTTGCAAAGCCTGTTGTACGTACTGCTTTGCACCTGGCTTTGTAAGTACTGCTTTGTACATGGCTTTGCGTGTTCTGCTTTGTAACTGGCTTTGCAGTACTCACAAAGCCAGTTACAAAGCAGTACTTACAAAGCCAGTTACAAAGTAGTACATACAAAGCCATTTCTAGAGCAGTAAGTATAACTGGCTTTATCTATTTTATCACTGGCTTTGTAGGTACGGCTTTGTAACTGGCTTTGTAAGCAGGGCCACCGTCGGGGTGGGACGGGCTGGCTCCAACCAGAGCCTCCACCAGGGCAGTGCGGACAGGATAGTGCCTTGCTGTTTATCACACAGCGGGCAGGTGGCCGCAGTGAAGGCAAGCAGGGCAACTAGGACCGAAGTGCTCCGGAGGAAGAAGATCTCCACTGCCTCCCTGACACCCAAAAAGGTGAGCAGCAGCACCTCCCAGAGCCTGGACTCCTCCAACCTCCTCTCCGCTCCCAGCATCAACAATGACTGTGGCTCAGAGGACAAGAACAGACTGGAGCCACAGGCAGCCAGGGGTCTGCTGGAAAGAGCAGAGCACCCTCATCAACACCCAGAAGGAGAAGGAGTCATGCTCGCTGCTGGTCAGCATTAATGTCATACAGATGGCATGAAAGGTACCAGGCATCACACACATTCACCTACACACAGACAGGCACTGGGACAGGTGGGCACAGAAGTGACTGCAGACAGGGCTAGGGGCTCTCTCTCTCACCCCCTATTTCACCCCTCCTCTCTTTCTTTCTCTCCCTCTCACACCTCTCTCTCTCTCACACCTCTCTCTCTCACACCTCTCTCCCTCTCACACCTCTCCACCTCTCACACCTCTCTCTCTCACACCTCTCTCTCTCTCACACCTCTCACCTCTCTCTCTCATCTCTCACCTCTCTCTCTCATCTCTCACCTCTCTCTCTCTCATCTCTCACCTCTCTCTCACACACCTCTCACCTCTCTCTCACACACCTCTCACCTCTCTCTCTCATCTCTCACCTCTCTCTTTATCTCTCTCACCTCTCCCTCTCTTTCTCTCACCTCTCTCTCTCTCTCTCTCCCCTTCTCTCTCTCCCCCCCTTCTCTCTCTCTCCCCCCTTCTCTCTCTCTCACTCTCACCCCCCCCTCTCTCACCCCTCTCTCTCTCTCACACCAGGTCACTGCCTCATATAAAGTCCCAATTGTCCTCCTTTTCTTATAACAATTTTCTTTTTTTCTTTTGTCTTTTTTTATAAAGATATGTTTCTACTAACAATATTTTTCAGCAGCTGCAGAGCCACTGGGGCACATTATTGCAGCTTCTGGATCAGCTACTTCTTGGCTTTGCCCTAGGAGGTCGTACCTGGTCCCCACCAGGCTGAAGTTGGGCTGTCCTTTAATATTGCCCTCTGGGTGCTAGGCTCTGATTTAAGCACCCACCCAGGCACATGATGCAAAGCATTGCGTTAGCCGCAGGTTGCTGTAGAGGTCCAGGACCATAGTCTAGTCTATCCATTTGGTCAAACTCTGCCTCTGAATGCCCCCTGGATGATGCACACTGGAGGAGCACGATGACCGTTCAGAGGGGGCACATTTTGCTGGATCCTGCCTGCCACTTTCCAGCCTTAGTTACATTTGCAGACCACAGCTGCAGTAAGCAAGGGCCTTACCATTCAAGGAATCCTGTCCAAGTTTGATGCTTTTTCTACGTTATGTAGGGCAGTATTTTATCTGCAGTCATGAATACCTTATTGCAAGATCACTTCCATGATTGCTGACTCCAAACGCAAGAGATGAAAGGATGCTGCTTCGCATTCTCCAGAATTCATCTATAATTTCCCAGTGGCTGCAGAGGCTTCTCCATCGGATGAGGATGGAAGTACCCGATCACTTATGGATGTTACATGAGGAGGCTCAATCATCAGACATAACTCCTATTCTTATAGATGCCACCTCAGTTCTTATTCACACAATCCACACATGCTTAGATCTACAACAACCTGCGTCAGCTGTCTATATTTTGCAGCCTGTGTTCTTTTAAGGGCCCCCAGCCTGTTAAGATATTTCCAGTGCACTTAGTATTACAGCCTGTTTGACATAGTGACTGGCCTAATCCAGGTAAGGTGTTCCTTCTCCCAACAACGGAGCTGCAAGCGCTGGGACAGTGATAATAATGGGGGATTTTAACTACCCAGAAATTGACTGGAGTAATGGCACTGCAGGAACAGTTAAATGGCAAACATTTATCAACCTATTACGAGACCATTTTATGGTACAGTTATTAGAGGCCCCGATTAGGAATGATGCTCTGCTGGACTTGGTAATCTCAAACTCATGCAGAGCTTATTACTAATGTTCATATAAAAGAACATTTGGGTAGCAGTGACCATAATATGGATTTAATTTAATGTTGGCTTTAAACAACAAGCACATACTGGAAAGATAAAAACACTTGACTTTAATAGAGCAAATTTTCCAACCATGAGGGTTACTTTCCAGGACATATACTGGAGGGAATATTGGCATCGATGAATACAGAACAGAAAAGGGAATTCTTCAAAAAGACAGTATGTGAACACTCTGTAAAATATAGAAAACCAAAAAAGGAGGGTGTGCCCCAGAGGGATAATATGGACAGTGTATCACCGGGAAACCAAGTGGCTGGTGCAGAGAATCAGATATACAATTTTGTTAAAATTAATAACAACGATTTTTATTGGTTACAAAGTGTACAAAATATTCTATAATATAAAAGCAAAACAAAAAAAGAAAAAAAAGGAGGTAGAAAAGACAGTAATCAAACATAATCAAACTGCTAAGGTGCTGTCATGCAACAACCCAGGAAATTCAAGAATTTCTTCGCTGGGGTGAAAGTACGGCAACACGTGATACTCTACATGTTTCGGAATATAGAAAGGCTCAATTCCTTCTATACTGTATATTTCCTTCTTCGGGAGTTTCAAAGTAGCAGTTTAGATAAATTTCTAAGGAAAAGAAAAACAAGGATATATATGTATATGTAGGTATGTATCACAGAGTATAAGTATGATTAGCACCAGCATGGAGTATAAAACAATTGTGTTACCAAGTATAAGAGACTGTTAAACTTTAAGCAAAGCATAAGGATAAAAACAAAATCTCGGTCTGAACAGGCATGAACATTTTGGTGTACTCACTAGAAAACTTGTCTCTTCAGCATAAAAATTGCACACACAGGCATCAAGAGATGGATTCCCACCTCCTTCAGTCCAGAGGATTGAGGTTGATTGAGTGGAAAGCCAGCAGTAAGTGTAGCTGTATGGTTGAAACCCAGGAGAGGAAAGGAAAAATCTGGGGTGCTGCGTACATTCCAGACTTGGCGTGGATCCCCACAGAGGCGGCCGGCCAGGGCTCACAAGACCCACTAATGTTAGGCGGTCCAAGCACACATCTATGAAATTGGAATTAAAAAGAGGAAATCAGAGGTATATTTTGCTATTTACAAGCAATGAGTATGTAAAGCAAAATGCAGGGCGCTTGGCTCTCCAAGTTCATGCCTTGGGGTGTAGGGGTGTGTAAAAGGAATAATCAATATGTATAGTAAATGAGGTTGTAATTACATACCTAATTTCTGGTGTTTCTCAGCATAGGCATACACTTAACAGGGAACGCAAGATCCTCCTGGCTGTGTAGCAGAGGAAAGTGTGTGTATGAGTGGTAATAAGTACCCTGTGTGGGACAGGGTGTGGAGTTAACGGGCCAGTCATTAACTTCAGAGGCGGGATAAGCTCAAATGCAAATGAAACAGCTGATTTGTAGGTGAGCAAAAGCATACCACACCAGGTGATCATCAGCTGTCTGTGTGAGTGATGTGTGGGCCGCCCACTGTGATTCCTCAGCCTAAGCAGCGGAGGACGCCAGCGCGTCAAAAGGCGCGGTGACATCATCCGCTGACAAAGGCCGCCGACACGGAAAGACAGCAGGCTGGCGGGGTCAGGATGATATACTACCATATGCGCAGGCGCGAGACCGATCGTCGTGCGCATGCGCATCAGCACTGCTAAGAGAATGCCTCCATCTCCCTGAGAAAAAAGAGAGACAGAGGCCTTTCCGTGTCGGGGAGCACCGACGAGCCATCCCAGCGAGGACCCGGGCCCAAGCCGGGATCCTGGGTTCAATAATTGTGTATAATTAGCGTAAATACTTTGAAAAAAATTCAATTGATCTCTCATGGATTAGCTGGACATGGGAGTTCCATCTTTACATTGTAATACATCCCTGGAAATAAAGCATAAACATATATAAGTACAAATTCTTGGTATTCAAGTACAAATGTATATTGAAGACAGACAAGTAGGATGACAATTAAAGTGAATACATTTGTTTAATGTTCCTCCCTTTAATAGGGTGGACCCTTGACTGTCCAAAATTGACATTTATTTAAACCCAAAATTCAGACTGGTAGGGAGTGTGATGGAGAAGAGTGTGATAAGAATGGGTTAGAATGACAAGCAGGGAATCATAGGTGTGCACCCCAAAGCTCAAACACACGTGCCTTACTCTGCAGCCTCAGCTGCACAGGGCAGTGAATGAATCAGAAGTGCTCTGTGCTGAGGGACTTCCCGTTCAGTCACAAACTGAAGCATAGCAAACAGTTTACTATGCTTCTGTTATGAATGGGCACAGTGAGTGTGTTTACTGTGTCCCTTTAAAGAAGGAAAGGGCTGGCAAGTGATATACTTACCAGCCCCTTCCCTGGTCTCCATCCTGAAACATCCCCCACAGCACCCCGCAGTGGGGAGAGTAGGGAAGCTGGCAGCACTGCGGGGTGGGGTAACCCAGGCAGTAGGCTGTATGGGTACCGTACATAGGGATTAGGGTGTGCCCAGGCACACCTGGCACACCCCCTGCGCACACCTATGCAGGGAATTGTTGTAAAACATGAACCAAAGAATATCTGCCAGATACCACACACTAGTAAAACCGGTAAGACAGAGGTTGATGAGTATATATGAAGGATGGGGGATAGTGAGGAATACTAGATCGCCTGGTAAGAGGAAAAAAATAGGACCAGGTGACTTAATGTGGTAAGTATTAATCCTATAGTTCTTTGTCATAGCCTCCTGTGGAGAAACCAGGAAGAAAGGGTTTTAAATTAAAAGCTTCGTTTAAGCCTGGTGGCATTGTCGCATCGAGGTTGGATATCCAGCGGAGTTCCCGTTGTAGGAGAATCTTGTTAAGGTCTCCCCCACGAGAACTCGGATGCAGGCGATCCAGAATTAGTACCGAAACTTTGGGGCATATACCTCCATGAACTTGGGTCACATGCCCGCCCAGGGGGAGGTCAGGATCAGCAGCTTGCATCGCTCTAAGGTGGCGATAGATGCATTGCCATAATTTTTGTAGCGTTTTCCCCACATAAAAACAACCGCAATGGCATGTTAGCATGTATACCACTCCTGTTGTTTGGCAATTTGCAAAATGTTTTGGAACAAAACGCTTCCCGTTTGGTAGGAGTATATTCTTACGTATGTCCATGTACTTGCAGCACATGACCCACTTTGGAACGTGCCTACTGCTTTGCAGGGATCACCTCTTTCCTGTCCTTTAAACTCACTTTTGACTAGTAAGTCTCCCACAGAGGTGGAACGTCTGTATGTGATTGGAGGTCTAGGGGGCACTAATGGACCTATAGTCGGGTCTAAAGTCAATAAATGCCAGTATTTCTGGCAGATCTGTCTGATTTTATTATGATCGTTTGTATATGTTGTAATTATTCTAGTTGGGGCATCAGTAATGGATTTTTGTTTGGGAATTAGTAGTTGGCGTCTGTCTTTTTGGTTGGCATGTCTGAATGCTCTTTTCAGGCATTTATGACTATATCCGCGCTGTAGTAATCGACACTTTAATTTATTGGCCTCATGTTTGAAATCTAATTGATTTGAGCAGTTTCGTTTGATTCTCAGATATTCCCCGTAGGGAATTGAGTTAATTAAGGGTTTGGGGTGAAAGCTGGAGGAGTGGAGTACTGTGTTTCCAGCAGTCGGTTTCCTAAATAGTTTGGAAACCGACTACATAGATGACATCTTCATCGTATGGGATGGCACCCAGTCTCTACTGAACGAGTGCCTACAAGCATTAAACGAAAACCTTTTTAATCTCAAATTCACCATGACCTCAGACAAGAACACCATCAAGTTTTTGGACGTTGAAATTTCAATTGATGAATCCAATGTATTATCTTCCAAACTATTTAGGAAACCGACTGCTGGAAACACAGTACTCCACTCCTCCAGCTTTCACCCCAAACCCTTAATTAACTCAATTCCCTACGGGGAATATCTGAGAATCAAACGAAACTGCTCAAATCAATTAGATTTCAAACATGAGGCCAATAAATTAAAGTGTCGATTACTACAGCGCGGATATAGTCATAAATGCCTGAAAAGAGCATTCAGACGTGCCAACCAAAAAGACAGACGCCAACTACTAATTCCCAAACAAAAATCCATTACTGATGCCCCAACTAGAATAATTACAACATATACAAACGATCATAATAAAATCAGACAGATCTGCCAGAAATACTGGCATTTATTGACTTTAGATCCGACTATAGGTCCATTAGTGCCCCCTAAACCTCCAATCACATACAGACGTGCCACCTCTGTGGGAGACTTACTAGTCAAAAGTGAGTTTAAAGGACAGGAAAGAGGTGATCCCTGCAAAGCAGTAGGCACGTTCCAATGTGGGTCATGTGCCTACTGCAAGTACATGGACATACGTAAGAATATACTCCTACCAAACGGGAAGCGTTTTGTTCCAAAACATTTCGCAAATTGCCAAACAACAGGAGTGGTATACATGCTAACATGCCATTGCGGTTGTTTTTATGTGGGGAAAACGCTACAAAAATTATGGCAATGCATCTATCGCCACCTTAGAGCGATGCAAGCTGCTGATCCTGACCTCCCCCTGGGCAGGCATGTGACCCAAGTTCATGGAGGTATATGCCCCAAAGTTTCGGTACTAATTCTGGATCGCCTGCATCCGAGTTCTCGTGGGGGAGACCTTAACAAGATTCTCCTACAACGGGAACTCCGCTGGATATCCAACCTCGATGCGACAATGCCACCAGGCTTAAACAAAGCTTTTAATTTAAAACCCCTTCTTCCTGGTTTCTCCACAGGAGGCTATGACAAAGAACTATAGGATTAATACTTACCACATTAAGTCACCTGGTCCTATTTTTTTCCTCTTACCAGGGGATCTAGTATTCCTCACTATCCCCCATCCTTCATATATACTCATCAACCTCTGTCTTACCGGTTTTACTAGTGTGTGGTATCTGGCAGATATTCTTTGGTTCATGTTTTACAACAATTCCCTGCATAGGCGTGCGCAGGGGGTCTGTCAGGTGTGCCTGGGCACACCCTAATCCCTATGTACGGTACCCATACAGCCTACTGCCTGGGTTACCCCACCCCGCAGTGCTGCCAGCTTCCCTACTCTCCCCACTGCGGGGTGCTGTGGGGGATGTTTCAGGATGGAGACCAGGGAAGGGGCTGGTAAGTATATCACTTGCCAGCCCTTTCCTTCTTTAAAGGGACACAGTAAACACACTCACTGTGCCCATTCATAACAGAAGCATAGTAAACTGTTTGCTATGCTTCAGTTTGTGACTGAACGGGAAGTCCCTCAGCACAGAGCACTTCTGATTCATTCACTGCCCTGTGCAGCTGAGGCTGCAGAGTAAGGCACGTGTGTTTGAGCTTTGGGGTGCACACCTATGATTCCCTGCTTATCATTCTAACCCATTCTTATCACACTCTTCTCCATCACACTCCCTACCAGTCTGAATTTTGGGTTTAAATAAATGTCAATTTTGGACACAGTCAAGGGTCCACCCTATTAAAGGGAGGAACATTAAACAAATGTATTCACTTTAATTGTCATCCTACTTGTCTGTCTTCAATATACATTTGTACTTGAATACCAAGAATTTGTACTTATATATGTTTATGCTTTATTTCCAGGGATGTATTACAATGTAAAGATGGAACTCCCATGTCCAGCTAATCCATGAGAGATCAATTGAATTTTTTTCAAAGTATTTACGCTAATTATACACAATTATTGAACCCAGGATCCCGGCTTGGGCCCGGGTCCCCGCTGGGATGGCTCGTCGGTGCTCCCCGACACGGAAAGGCCTCTGTCTCTCTTTTTTCTCAGGGAGATGGAGGCATTCTCTTAGCAGTGCTGATGCGCATGCGCACGACGATCGGTCTCGCGCCTGCGCATATGGTAGTTTTCCATCCTGACCCCGCCAGCCTGCTGTCTTTCCGTGTCGGCGGCCTTTGTCAGCGGATGATGTCACCGCGCCTTTTGACGCGCTGGCGTCCTCCGCTGCTTAGGCTGAGGAATCACAGTGGGCGGCCCACACATCACTCACACAGACAGCTGATGATCACCTGGTGTGGTATGCTTTTGCTCACCTACAAATCAGCTGTTTCATTTGCATTTGAGCTTATCCCGCCTCTGAAGTTAATGATTGGCCCGTTAACTCCACACCCTGTCCCACGCAGGGTACTTATTACCACTCATACACACACTTTCCTCTGCTACACAGCCAGGAGGATCTTGCTTTCCCTGTTAAGTGTATGCCTATGCTGAGAAACACCAGAAATTAGGTATGTAATTACAACCTCATTTACTATACACATTGATTATTCCTTTTACACACCCCTACACCCCAAGGCATGAACTTGGAGAGCCAAGCGCCCTGCATTTTGCTTTACATACTCATTGCTTGTAAATAGCAAAATATACCTCTGATTTCCTCTTTTTAATTCCAATTTCATAGATGTGTGCTTGGACCGCCTAACATTAGTGGCTCTTGTGAGCCCTGGCCGGCCGCCTCTGTGGGGATCCACGCCAAGTCTGGAATGTGCGCAGCACCCCAGATTTTTCCTTTCCTCTCCTGGGTTTCAACCATACAGCTACACTTACTGCTGGCTTTCCACTCAATTAACCTCAATCCTCTGGACTGAAGGAGGTGGGAATCCATCTCTTGATGCCTGTGTGTGCAATTTTTATGCTGAAGAGACAAGTTTTCTAGTGAGTACACCAAAATGTTCATGCCTGTTCAGACCGAGATTTTGTTTTTATCCTTATGCTTTGCTTAAAGTTTAACAGTCTCTTATACTTGGTAACACAATTGTTTTATACTCCATGCTGGTGCTAAATCATACTTATACTCTGTGATACATACCTACATATACATATATATCCTTGTTTTTCTTTTCCTTAGAAATTTATCTAAACTGCTACTTTGAAACTCCCGAAGAAGGAAATATACAGTATAGAAGGAATTGAGCCTTTCTATATTCCGAAACATGTAGAGTATCACGTGTTGCCGTACTTTCACCCCAGCGAAGAAATTCTTGAATTTCCTGGGTTGTTGCATGACAGCACCTTAGCAGTTTGATTATGTTTGATTACTGTCTTTTCTACCTCCTTTTTTTTCTTTTTGCTTTTATATTATAGAATATTTTGTACACTTTGTAACCAATAAAAATCGTTGTTATTAATTTTAACAAAATTGTATATCTGATTCTCTGCACCAGCCACTTGGTTTCCCGGTGATACACTGTCCATATTATCCCTCTGGGGCACACCCTCCTTTTTTGGTTTTCTTCCTTACATGGGATGTGACAGTGATCCCTGGGAAAGCTCAAACATTGGCTCCTTTTCTTATTGTTGACTATAAGTTTAAAAGGCTAAAAAATAAATGTGGCTAACAGCCAAAGTAAAAAAAAAAAAAAAAAAAAAAAAAAGCAATAAGTAATAAAAAAAATGACTTTTAAAAATAAAAATTCTAAAAAACTATCATTGTTTAAATGTTACAAAGAATATAACAGAATAAGTAAAAAAGGAAATCAAGGCCGCAAAAACTCAAAACGAATGACAGATTATAAAAGATAGTAGGACAAATCCCCAAGAATTTTTCAAATATATTATTCGTAAAAAGGTCAGGTCTGAGCATGTAGGCCCTTTGCAAAATAATCTAGAGTAGGTGACTGGGGAAAAAGAGAAGGCAAATTTATTTAATACCTTCTTCAGCTCTGTATATACAAAAGGAGCATGGGGGATAAAACACCTTCTGTGTGTAATACTTACCTGAGTCCAATCTCGATCCAGCGACCCTATTGCTGCTAGGTGAGAGTGCTATCCACTACACCACTGTGCTGCCCACAGTTAAAGGGGTCTTCCATATTCTGATAAGCCCGCAGACCCCAACAACCACCGGCCAGGGTTGCCGGAAAGAGGCCCTTGTCCCCAACAACATGCCCCAAAGCACCCACCCCCCACCCATGTTGAGGGAATGTGGCGGCCACATTGTGGCCTGGTATGTTTCGGGGGGGGGGCTCGCTTGTCCCCACCCCCTTTCCTGACCTGCTGGGCTGCGTGCTCGGATAAGGGTCTGGTATGGATCTTGGGGGACCCCACGCCGTTTTTATGGTGTGGGGGTTCCACTTAAAATCCATAAGGGTCTGGTATGATCTTGGAGGGGGGGGACTCTATGCCTTTTTCCCTTATCGTCTTTCATGACAGCACATGAGAGAGTGGCTTCACCCACTAGTAAACAGGAAACACGAACTCCACCACATTTTAAAAGGAGGCTATTCCCCACAGCTCATCAGTTTTTGTGTTTCCTCCGGCAGGGCAACACCTAGTAGGAGTCAGGGTCTCCTAAAGTGCTGTCCTGAGAGGCCAGGCTGCCTACCCCACCATACCTTTTTTTTTTTTTTTTTTTTTTTTTTTTTTTTTTTTTTTTTTTTTTTTTTTCCTAAAGAGAGTCCGCTCCTCCCACGCCTTGCCGAGGGTAGCTGGTAAGTGGGCTCCCTTTTCCCTTTTTCAGCTCAGAGAGAGCATGACTGTTCCTGGAGCCACTCCTTAGGCGGCAGCAGCCGTTCGTGGGGTTTTTTGTTATACAGCAGTCGGCATTACAAGAGTAGAGACTCGGCCGGCCGGAAGTGAGGTATCCGGCAAGGAGCTGCACTGGGAACAGGCGCATCGTAATTTCTGGTGGAAATGACGCCAGGGTAGAGGGGAGGGGTGGTCCTGGTGCCTATATTCCGGTCTGGCGCAGTGGCGTCTGTGGATTCTGGAACCGACGTTTGGAAGCCACCGAACGAAAGCAGCACCACGATGGATTCTGTGGCAGCAGCAAGCGGGACAGGCACAGGCACCAGCAAGGCCCAGGTAAGGGGGTAGGGGGATTCTACCCTAATTTACTGTGGTGCCTCTCTCCTTCAATGTTTTTTTCCCCCCTCGTGGCTGGGGCCTGTCTGAGCACAGGGAGTTGGCTTTTGTTCTGCCTATGCACCTGTGGTGAGCCTGTTAGGAGGAAGGTTTGACTCACTGGGATGCTGGTGTTCTCTTTTTTTTCATTTTTTTTTTTTTGGCAGGCTAAGAGCTCTGATCAAAAAGAGATGCCCCTCATGTAAAACAAAGTTACCAGAGGGTTGGAAGAAGACTTTATGTCAAGTTTGCATTGACTCCTTAGTTAAGGAAGAAACTTCTTCTGCATGCAGTGAGTTAATCACATCAGTTAAGAAAGAGCTAGATGCTACAATACAATCTTTTCGCTCTTCTCTTGCAACACCATCCCCGAGTCAGACAACTACCCCAGGATCCTCTCAGGGCTCACAATTAATCCCAGCGGTAAAGGCTGAAGCTGGCACTCCTACCCAAGGGGAGCATTCCCCCTCTCACTCCAGGGAAGAAGAAGAAGAAGAAGAGGCAGAAGATGCACTTTCTAGATACAAACTGACCTTAGAACAAGTAGACAGTTTGTTGAAAGCAGTCTATGCAACATTGGGATTAGATGAAGAAAAGAGAGAATTATTGCTGCATGATCGTATGTACGCAGGGCTTAGTGAAACAAAAAGTTGCACTTTCCCCATGCATGCGGTAATCTCGGAGGCCATTAAAAAGGAATGGACTGACCCAGATAAGAAACCTTTTTTCCCAAGAGCGCATAAAAGAAATTTTTCGTTCAATGAAGATCCAGAGGTGCTTTGGAACAAAGTTCTAAATTTGGACGCAGCATTTGAAGACATGGGTATACTAAAGGATCCCATGGACAAAAGGATGGATCAGCAGCTTAAAAATGCTTGGCAATACATCATGGGCAACCTAAAACCGGCTATGGCTACTACCTGTGTCTCTGGAAACATGGAGTTCTGTCTAAATCAGCTAAAAGCCCACATTATAGCAGATTCACCCAAGCAGGAGCTTCTTGATTCTTTCAACTCTAGCAGCAGCTGTAGCTTATATTTCTGACACTTCTGCAGAATCAATAAGGATGTCAGCCAGATCCGGAGCATTAACTAACTCCGCTAGGAGAGCTCTATGGCTGAAGACTTGGCCTGGGGAGGCAGCGTCCAAAAATAAATTGTGTGGAATTCCCTTTTTGAGAGATCTTTTATTCGGTCCTGATCTAGATTCTGTTTTAGATGGGACAGCTAATAAAAAGTAATCCTTTCCTGTTAAAAAGAAAAAGCAGCCAGTTAAGCGTTTTTTTTCGACCTAAAAAAAAATCAGGAACAGGGTAACGGGCCCCAAGAAAAGAGAAGGAATTGGTCGGCACAAAGAGGTAAAGGAAGAGGGAATGTCCTTTTCAATCCTCCTGCACCAACCAATAAAACACAATGACTTGTGTTTACCTGTGGGAGGGAGGCTTCGAAAATTCCTTCCTCTCTGGGCAAGCATGACGAAAAACCCATTTATTCTAAACATGCTGGCCCAGGGATACAAAATAGAACTTTCGGACCTTCCTCCCAGAAAGATACTTTGTAACAGTCCTGCCAAGGGACATAACAAAGTCCCTAGCCATGAAGAACCTTTTGGGGGATCTGATGCAACAGGGTGTTGTGATTCAGGTATCTCCAGAGGAACGTCACCGGGGTTTCTATTCCCATATTTTCCTGATAAAGAAATCGTCAGGAAGCTTCCGTCTCATCCTCAATTTAAAACTTCTGAACAGGTCAGTCCAATACAGGCGATTCCGCATGGACTCCATCTTTTCGGTAAGAAATCTCTTAGTCAAGGGATGCTTTATGGCATCAATCGACTTAAGGGATGCGTACCTGCATGTGCCTATAGCCTCTCAGTCTCAAAAGTACCTCAGGCTAGTAATAAATATGGGGAAGGAGGTGCTGCATCTACAATTCAAGGCCCTCCCGTTTGGTCTTTCTTCCACCCCTCGAATATTTACCAAAATAATGCCTGAAGCCCTAGCTCCTCTCTGTCTGCAGGTAATGGCAGTCATCCCTCATCTGGACGACCTCCTATTCTTTGCCCCTTCCAGAGAGAAGTTACAGGTAGACCTGACCAGGGCCCGCAGTCATCTGGAAGCCTTGGGCTGGATTGTGAACATTCAAAAATCAAATTTCAATCCAGCACAAAGAGTTCAGTTTCTAGGTTATCTGATAGATTCTGTAGAGCAAAGGGTTTTTCTTCCAGAAGAGAAGAAAGAAAAAGTCTTGAGTGTAGTAGCCAGCCTTCAGACAAAAGAGGGGGTATGAATCAGAAGGACTATGTCAGCCCTGGGAACCTTAGCTTCAACTATGCCGGCCATTCAATGGGCGAGACTTCATTTCAGGCCCCTTCAGAGTTTTCTCTTAAGGATTTGGGATCACAGCCCAGAAACCTTAGACACAAAAGTAAAGCTTCCCACCAGGGTAAAGAGGACCCATTGGTGGTGGAGAAGTCAGGCAGTTCTGTCAAGGGGCTTACTCTGTTCTTTCCCGACAGAAATAAGGGTCACGACAAACACCAGCAGTTGGGGATGGGGAGCCCACTGGGATCAAAATATAGCACAGGGAGTCCCGATCTGAAGCAGGAAGATCCTCAAACTGGAGGGAGTTAAAAGCAGTCGCTCTAGCCCTTAGCTGCCTTCTCTCCAAACCTCCAAGGGTCCCATTTGCAGATTTTTTTTCAGACAATGCCACTACCGTGGCATAACTGAACAAACAGGGGGGCACAAGGAGCAGGGCTCTTCTATTACTGTCATCAGAAATCCTGGAGTGGGCAGAGAAGCATTTACTCTCCCTGTAGCAGTACATCTCAAGGGCACGCTAAACGAAGTAGCAGACTTCTTGAGTAGACAAAAAATTCAGGAAGCAGAGTGGAGCTTGAATCCGGAAATATTTGCATTGATCATCCAGATGTGGGGATGTCCACAAGTGGATCTGTTTTCATCAAAAGAAAACGCTCAGCTCCCTCAGTTCTTCTCTCTGCACTGAGACAGCGGATCAATAGGGATAGATGCCTTAACACATCCCTGGAACTTTCATCTGGGATATGCCTTTCCCCCTTTTCAGCTAATTCCTCTTGTATTGAGGAAGATACAAAAGGAAAAAGTGTCAGTAATCCTGATCACTCCATTCTGGCCGAAAAGAGCATGGTTTTCCTCCATCCTACAAATGACGATCAAACCATTCTGGCAGCTTCCTCTCAGACAGGACTTACTACTTCAAGGCCCAGTATATCACCCGGATGTAGCCAGATTAAGTCTCACCGCTTGGTATCTGAGGAGCAGTTGTTAAAAAACAAAGGTTTGTCGGAGCCTCTAGTATCCACTTTACTCGCCAGTAGAAAGAAAGTAACTAGAGATATCTACGCTAAAGTTTGGAAAGTTTACAACGTTTGGTGTCTGTCGTTCGTCAAACCGAACTTTAGAAGACATTGTGTCAATTCTGGAGTTTCTACAAAATGGTGTGGAAAAAGGTGCAAGTGGCTGCCCTGGGAGTATACCTGGAAAAACCTATTCCCTTAGTTCCTTTAGTCACAAGATTCTTTAGGGCACTTACTAGGTCCAGACCGGTTCCTACTAAACACTTTCCTAAATGGGACCTGTCAGTAGTTTTGCAAGCCTTCACAAAAGATCCGTTTGAACCATTGCAGACAATCTCGTTGAGGAATTTGACTCTTAAAACGGTATTCTTAGTGGCAGTTACGACTGCGAGAAGAATTAGTGAACTACGCGCTCTTTCAGTAAAAATAACCTTTTTTGTTAATTTACCCAGACAGGATTGTGCTTAAAACAGATCTGGGGTTTTTGCCAAAGGTGGCGTCATTTCATAACAGGTCGCAGGAAATTATCCTGCCAAATTTTTGTTCAAATCCTTCAGGAAGAAAGGAAAATTTATTCCATAACTTAGATGTAAGAAGAATTTTATTACA
This sequence comes from Aquarana catesbeiana, assembly GCF_042186555.1. Taxonomy (NCBI): domain Eukaryota; kingdom Metazoa; phylum Chordata; class Amphibia; order Anura; family Ranidae; genus Aquarana; species Aquarana catesbeiana. The sequence goes on from NC_133335.1 coordinate 105,045,121, forward strand.
TTATTTGGAAGTAACGAAGGACTTTAGGTCTTCAGACTCTTTTTATTTGTTCTTTTTTCTGAAAGGGACGCCAAGCATCAAAGGGGTCAATTACTAGATGGCTAAGATTGGCTATTTCAGAAGCTTATTACCAGATTGGTTTGTCTCCTCCGCTGGGAATACGAGCACACTCTACTAGAGCTCTGGCCACTACATGGGCAGAAAAAACTGGTGCCACCCCAGATCAAATTTGTAAGGCGGCTACGTGGTCAAGTTATTTAACGTTTGTCCTTCGTTACAGACTGGATCTCCTGTCAGCTGGTGATCAGGCATTTGACAGAAAGGTCCTGCAGGCTGTTGTCCCTCCCTAGTTGGTAAGTCTCGATTATCCTCTCATGTGCTGTCCTGAAAGAAGTTAAGGGAAAATTCAAGTTAGACTTACCGTAACTTGTTTTCCAGGAGTCTTTCAGGACAGCAAACTACCCACCCTTCATGTTTATATGTGTGTGTGTGTGTGTGTGTGTGTGTGTGTGTGTGTGTATATATATTATATATATATACACTGTGATTAACCATATTCTGATTATGTGTTCCAGCTTGGGCCGGTGGTACTCTACTATAACTGATGAGCTGTGGGGAGAAGCTTTCTTTTAAAATGTGGTGGAGTTTGTTTCTGTTTCCTAGTGGGTGGAGCCACTCTCTTATGTGCTGTCCTGAAAGACTCCTGGAAAACAAGTTACCAGTAAGTCTAACTTGAATTTTTTTTTTGGCCTGGAGGTTCCCCTCAAGATTCATATCATACACAAAGGGCCTGTTATTGTCATGATCAAAGTCGGATCCCGTTCATTGAAGTCAGATGGAAGTTGGACTTCAAGTCACAGGACAAAGTGGGATCCACGGTCGTATGACTGTCGTACTAGTGTGAACCAAGCCTAACTATGTAACTACAGTATCTCACAAAAGTGAGTACACCCCTCATATTTTTGTAAATATTTTATTATATCTTTTCATGTGACACTTTGCTACAATGTAAAGTAGTAAGTGTACAGCTTGTATAGCAGTGTAAATTTGCTGTCCCCTCAAAATAACTAAACACAGCCATTAATGTCTAAACCACTGGCAACAAAAGTGAGTACACCTCTAAGTAAAACCTGATCCGATCCATCGATGAGTACGAGCCCAGCAGCTCCAGCCATTGTCTCTCTCCTCATTGGACAGATTGATAGCAGCAGGAGCCATTGGTTCTGCTGCTGTCAATTAAATCCAGTGGCACAGGAGCAGGGGGCAGGGCCGAGTCCCGCTGTCTGTGTCAATGGACGTAGCAGTGGGACTCTGGAGCGCGCCTGCACAGGTGCCCCCATGGAAAGCAGCTTTCCGCAGGGCACACAATGAAGGGGAGGAGCCAGGAGCTCCAGCAGGCCACCCCAAAAGAAGAGGATCGGGCTGCTCTTTGCAAAACCCTTGCACAGAGCAGGTAAGTATAACGTGTTTGTTATTTTTATTAGGAAAAAAAGAGATGTTACAACCCCTTTAACTGCTCTGTAAATTTTTGGCCAGAAAAAGGCTGCTCAATACATTTTTTTTGTTTTTGTTTTTGTTCTACCCCTAAATGACCACCCAGCTAATGAGAATGGGCCATATCCAAACCATCACCAGCTGCTCCACAACTTGCTCCTGTTCCTTCTTTACAAAAAACAAATAAGCATTGTATACTGCACCTATACGTATTCCTGTGTATTTGCCAAATTGAGATCCCACAATTATGCAGTCACATCATTTTCCCTGACTACTGCTATATCTGTTATTTCTGACACTGTGGCAGTTTCCTCTGACTCCCAAATAATGACTGCTAGTGGGAAGTTGTCAGGAACCTGTGGCAGGGATGTCAACATACCCCTCAAGTTCAGGAAAAAATGTAACATCAAAAATAACTAAAACACAATATCCCCACTAAAACAAATACACAATGTGCTACAAATGTTCAAATCAAAAACACAGCTGCTAGCAGAAACCAAACTGATATATAAAGTGTTTGTATTGATGTGTGCAAATGAAGCAGCGTAACTTGTGAGACTACTGTAATACAATCTACACAATAAATTCTTTCACCACTGTGAATTGGGTGAAAAGGCCACTCCACCAGAAGTTCCGTTAGTAAGATTACTGTGACATCAAAACTGACACCGCCACCACACTGAGATCAGAAAGGATTACCAGACAGTAGGACCATGAAACTAGAGGTCAGTACATGCATAGCTATAGCACCATCCCAATATGGTATTGTAAATTGTCTGAACCTTTACACCATTACGTACAATGCGATTTATACAAGTACAGGCTTTTTTGAATGCTGGAAACCTTTTGTATCTGCTTTAATAAAATATTTACAGATATAATGCTCCATTGGAGTGCTTGTTATGATTTATTTTTTTTTTTGCTTCACAAAGAATTTATTAAGGTTTTCAATATAGTTACAATGCAACAAACAAAAAAGAAAAAAAACATCTGAAAAGGGAAACAAGACCGAATCAAAAGGAGTACTGAAAATGGGGTAGCCATCATACACATAAGAGTACAGTGCTTTGAACAGGCAATGTGAATGGCAGAGAATAACAGGACAATAAGGGAAATATAGGAAACATAGTGGCCCTTGTTAAACTCAACCAGCGTAGGGCGCACAACAAGAACCATGATCTTAATTTGAGGTGCCACATAATGGATTGGTGAGCTACCATACGTCTGTTGGCATAGGGACTCACGGCCAACAGAAAAAGAGGGGGGGGGGAGTGGGAAAGAAAGAGCTGTGTGGAGATGGGGGCAGAGATACTGAGAACGTGTGTATTCACCTGAAGTGTCCCCACCTCTCTCCAATTTAAGAAATGAACATAGAAAGTAGGACAGCCTGGGGTATATGTTACGAGGGATTTGCTCTCAGCCCAGTGAAATCATCTGATTCTTGGTAATGGTAATGCGTGGGTAAATATTTGGAAGGGGTACCGTGGGCTATATTGATGAGTTCTCCCATGTCTACAACTTTATGAATAAGTTTAAACCGATTATTTCATTTTATAGATACTGAGGATATGATGTAGCATTGCAAATATAGGCTGTGTTCCATTTACAACACTCCTATATGGGGATAGTACAATACCTATGCTTGTATTGACATCTAGGCTTTGAGGTCCTCCTGTCTGATAAGCCTTTCTGGACTGCTTGGGTAGTTTCTAATGTTCTGCAACTCTGAGGACGAAGATGCAAAGTGCTTTGCAAAAGCTGTTGAAGTATAGACATTAGCCCCTGTGTCATCATCTGCCTCTCAGAAGGGGCCTATAGAGGCAGGTTCAGTTGTTGTTCTCCCTTTAAGGAAGCTTAGTGTGTTACAGTCAGCTGCTGCCTCTGTCCGGTGGTTAGCCAAACCGAAAAGAAAATGTCATATAAGAATGTGCTAATAATGTGAATAAATTATATGTTTAATAAACAGTGAAAAAATTAAGTAACTTAAGTGAAATTAAAAAAATTCAGTAATTTAAGTGAAATTAAAACAGCATTTCATGTGCATTCAATGTGCAAATTGTATAATAAACAAAGGTCCTTGTGCATTAGTGGTATCACCTGCAGGATTTTCTGTTTTGCTACTGCATTCCAGGAGTTGCGTTAATAGTGCCAATTGCACTTAATACATGGTTTATAAGGTTGAAAAAAGACACAGGTCCATCCAGTTCATCCTATGTGTGATTTGTTTGTTCTGTGACTATTACCATAGCCCTTGATATTCTTCTTCCTGAGGAAGACATCTAAAAATGTTTTGAAGTTTTTTTGATACTTTCAGCTTGTGCCAACCTCTGGGGGAGGGAATTTCACATTACTACTTCTACAGTAAAGAAGAACCCTTACACAATCTAAAGTTAAGCCTCTTTTCTTCTAACTTCAATTTGTGGCCATGTGTCCTCTTTCGGGACCATAGAATAAGCAGTTTGTTAGTTACTGGACCTTTCATGAATTTATCCTGACTTAAGCACCTCTTCTCCAGAGTGGATAACTGTAATCTGTGTAATCAATCCCCATAGCTGAGATACTCCATTTCCCCTCTATTAGTTTTTTTGCCCTTCACTGAACACTTTCTAATTCAACAACATCTTTCCTGACGATTGGCAACCAAAACTGAACAGCATATTCAGATAAGGCTTAACCAGAGTTTTGCAAAGGGGTATAATTATTGATTTAGCTAATTAACCACCTCAATACAGGGCACTTACACCCCCTTCCTTCTCAGACCAATTTTCAGCTTTCAGCGCTCTCACAATTTGAATGACAATTACTCAGTCATGCAACACTGTACCCATATAAATTTGTGTCCTTTTTTTCACACAAACTTTTTTTCTTTTGGTGGTATTTAATCACTAGTGGGTTTTTTGTGCTATAAATAAAAAAAAAATGTAAATTTTGTGAAAAAAATACCTTTTTCTTTGTTTCTGTCGTAAAATTTTGCAAATTAGTAATTTTTCTTCATAAATTTTGGCCAAAATTTATGCTGCTGCATACAGTGGGGACGAAAGTATTCAGACCCCCTTACATTTTTCACTCTTTGTTATATTGCAGCCATTTGCTAAAATCATTTACGTTCATTTTTTTCCCTCGTTAATGTACACACAGCACCCCATATTGACAGACAGGATTATGGAGGCCTCTGTGCTCTTAGGAACCTTAAGTGCAGCAGGAATTTTTTTTGTAACCTGGGCCAGATCTGTGCCTTGCCACAATTCTGTCTCTGAGCTCTTCAGGCAGTTCCTTTGACCTCAGGATTCTCATTTGCTCTGACATGCACTGTGAGCTGTAAGGTCTTATAACACAGGTGTGTGGCCTTTCTAATCAAGTCCAATCAGTATAATCAAACACAGCTGGACTCAAATGAAGGTGTAGAACCATCTCAAGGATGATCAGAAGAAATGGACAGCACAGGACAATGGACAGTTAAATATATGAGTGTCACAGCAAAGAGTCTGAATACTTAGGGCCATGTGATATTTCAGTTTTTCTTTTTTTAATAAATCTGCAAAAATGTCAACAATTCTGTGTTTTTCTGTCAATATGGGGTGCTGTGTGTACATTAATGAGGAAAAAAAATGAACTTAAATGATTTTAGCATTTGGCTGCAATATAACAAAGAGTGAAAAATGTAAGGGGGTCTGAATACTTTCAGTCCCCACTGTAGCTTTGGTAAAAATAACCCAAATTAGTGTATATTATTTGGTCTTTGTGAAAATTATAGAGTCTACTATGGTGCCAATCACTGAAAATTGATCACATCTGATCTGGTCTTCAGAACATCAGATGTATCTCATTTCTTGAGACACTAACAAGTCAGGAAAGTACAAATACCCCCCAAATGACCCATTTTTAGAAAGTAGACATTCCAAGGTATTAAGTACCATGGTGAGTTTCTTTAAGTTGTAATTTTTTTCCCACAATTCTTTGCAAAAGGAAGATTTTTTTTTTTTTTACAAAATTGTCATATCATCAGGTTATTTCTCACACACAGCATATGCATACAACAAATTATACCCCAAAATACATTCTGCTACACTTCCAGAGTATGGCGATACCACATGTGTGAGACTTTTACACAGCCTGGCCACATACAAAGGCCCAACATTGAAGTAGCACCTTCAGGCGTTCTACGAGCATAAATGACAAATCTAATTTCCTGACTACCTATCACACTCATTTCTCAACCACGTATTGCACTTTTGAAGGCCCTGGAGCACCAGGACAATGGAGACACCCACAAAATTACCCAATTTTGGAAAGCAAACACCCCAACGTATAATATATGAGACATAGTGAGTCTTTTGAACGGTTCATTTTTTTCCAGAAGTTTTTGGAAAATGTGTAAAAAAAAAAAAAAAAAAAAAAAAAAATCACTTTTTTTTTTTCTTACACAAAGTTGTCAATTTATAAGATATTTCTAACACATAGCATGTTTATAGCAAAAATTACACCCCAAAATACATTCCGCTACTCTTCCCGAGTATGGCGATACCACATGTGTGAGACTTTTACACCACAGCCTGGCCACATACAGAGTCCCAACATTGAAGTAGTACCTTCAGGCATTCTAGGAGCATAAATTACACATTTCATTTCATTCCTACCGATCACACTTTTGAAGGTCCTTGAGCACCAGGACAGTGGAATTACCCACAAAATGAACCAATTTTGGAAAGCAAACACCCCAACGTATATTCTAAGAGGAATGGGCTGCAGATAGGTACTCGGGTACTCTGATGGCCTGGGGACAGGTACTCGTGTACTCTGATGGCCTGGTGACAGGTACTCGTGTACTCTGATGGCCTGGTGACAGGTACTCGGGTACTCTGATGGCCTGGTGACAGGTACTCGGGTACTCTGATGGCCTGGTGACAGGTACTCGGGTACTCTGATGGGCTACAGATAGGTACTTGGGGACTCTGATGGGCTGGTGACTGGTATTCGGGTACTCTGAAGGGCGGTGACAGGTACTCGGTACTCAGATGGGCTGTGACAGGTACTCGGGTACTCAGATGGGCTGTGACAGGTACTCGGGTACTCAGATGAACTGTGACAGGTACTCGGATACTCAGATGGACTGTGACAGGTACTCGGGTACTCAGATGGACTGTGACAGGTACTCGGGTACTCAGATGGACTGTGACAGGTACTTTGGATGGTGATTGGTCCTCTTTATTGGGGGGGGCAATCAGTGTGATTGGTGTACACTGTAAGCGGTAACAAGAGGTTACCACAATCTCCTTCTCACACACAATCGGTGTGTGAGGAGGAGAACCCAGTAACATCACGTTAGCGCTCTATGTTTACATTTAGTGATCGGCTGTGAAAGGATCACAGCTGATCACGTGGTAAACAGCCACCGGCCAATGGCTACCAGCGTAGGTGACTAGCAGTGTTCTCGGGAACACGCCGCCACCGATGTGCACGCGCATTGCGCTCGCGATCGCACGCATGCGCCGTGCAAAGTGGGGTGGTACCATCTGTGATCAGCCATGACTTCATCTCGGCCGATCACGTGGTAAACAGCCATGCCCAATGGCTGTTCGCTCCCCTTGGTGGCGAGCGGTGTCTCCATGACATGCCGCCACCGAAGGTACAGGGCTGCGCGCACACGATCGCGCGCATGCTCTGTTTAAATGGACGGATGTCATATGACGCTTGCAAAGAACAGGAGCCGCACCGCCTGGCCGCCATATGACGGCCGGCAGGCGGCAAGCAGTTAATGCATGACAGTGTTGTGCTAGCTATGTTGGCTGTGGTTTGGAAGTGCATGCTATTGCTAATGGCCTGTATACACGATCCGAAAATCGGACAACAGATTGTTTTTCTTTGCATGCTAGTTGCATATTGAAAATGAAGAGTTACTACAGTTACAAAAGTTCTCCTGTAAAAAAAAAGAAATCGGAAGTGATGTAATGTGTTGTCTAATTGTATTGTATTTTCAAACCCAAACTGTACCGATTAACAGAAAATAGTACGATTTGGTATCGTATAAGAAAAAATTTTGTGCTTGTCTGATCAGATAATATAGGATGAACTGTTGTGATCGGCTCTTGAAAGCTGTGTACTAACGGTCAGATTATCATACGATTAATTCAAAAGTGGTATTTTTCGCCCGATTTTCAGATCATGTGTATGGGCCATTAGTCTGTGGTCTACAAACACCCTCCGGCCCTTTTCTATTACTGTTTCTCCCAAAATATAGATAATCTACATCTCCTTCCACCATCCAATTTCTCACCTACTTTCTCATAGATAACAAGTTGGTCTGAAAAGATTGGTCTTTCATGAATCCATTTTGGTTGCGCTTGCAATACCTTTATTGCAAACAAATTCTTGGATAGAGTCCCTGACTGTTCCCTCAAATATCTTGCATGCTATTGATGTTCGGCTGACTGGTGTGTGAGTTTTCATGGTATACATCTTGATAATTTTTCTGTACTACAACTGGTACCACATTTGCTCAGTGCCATTCAGTTTGTGCCATTCCAGTAAGTAAGGTGTCTTTTAAAAATTAGAAATTGTGGCTCGGCTATAACCAAGCCAAGTTCCCTAAGGACTTGCAGGTGTAAGCCATCTGGACCTGGTGGCTTGTTGCCAATAAGTTTCTCTAGTCTCTATCGCACCTGGTTTTCTCTCAGCCACAGAAGTACCTTCAGTGAAACGTCATTAGTATTACCGATATGGCTATCAAACCCACCTTTTTCATCTGAAGAGAAAAAAAACAATTTAATACTTTTTGCCTGTCATTTGTGTCCAACTTCCATTTTCATCAGTTATGGGGCCTATCTGTTCTTTTATAAACTTTACTATTGAAATATTGGAACACCTTGTTTTTTTGTTGTATTCCTTGTAAATCTGGAACGTTGAGGGTGTCTCTTCTACTTTGTTCTTTTTAAAGCCCTTTTTTTTTCTCATTTGTTTTGTTTTTTTACACTAGAATTTGTCACATGAAAAGGAGGTATGACTGGAAAGGCTACATTATATACAGCACCTCATCCTGGATAATCAATTAAGAATAATAGGGAGTAGAGACTACTCCCTATTATTCTTAAAGAATTTGTCACATGTTTGAATTTAGTACTTTTTAGATTTTGTTTATATTTTGTTACCCAATGGAATACAATGAAGACAAACAAAAAGAGATAATTCAGTAATACAATGAGACAAAACGCGGCGTAGATATGTTGGATCAGACGGTTCATACTTACAGTACTAAACAAATGACCAGAAGATGGCCAATGGTTATATTTTATAACATGTTTGATGTTAGTGCTATCAACACCTACATTATCTGGATGTAGCTAAAACCAGACTGGAATGCAAGTAAATCGCACAAAAGGAAGGTTTTCCTTACACATCTTGGGAAAGCACTGATTGGAGTATCTGAGGGGCCTGACGTTCCTCAGACTTCTATCTTAGAAGAACCACCAAGAAAGAAAGCACGATGCAGTATCTGCCCTAACAGCAAAGACAGAAAAACACAAACAGTGTGTTGTGTGCGCAAAAAAAATGTATGTCAAGAACATCTGAAAGTGGTGTGTTTGAACTGTGGACAGTGAAATTTTTTCATCATATTAGCATAACTTTTCTAACTACCTATGCCCTACATCTACATATCAAAATTTCATGTTTCTCTCAATTGACAATTTCTTAATGATAGAAATGATAATCTGTGAATTTATGTGCAAAATAATATAAATAAGATGAAATACTTCACAGTTAGACAAAATATGGAGAATACACTGTTATCACCAAATGAGTAAGCATTGGTTAGTATTTCATGGTTATTCAATATTTTACTGGCTAAAATTATAATCAAAATTCATAATTGCACTGTTTCACAATAAAAATTATACTAAAACTTTTATTCATTATGTAACAACATTTATTCATTATATGTACCAAATTATAGTACAGAGCCCATTGGACCCTGGCAGTGCAAAGTGGTACAAAAAAAGCCGGTAGACCAAGGGTTAAAACACTCCCACTGACCTTGTGTGTTCTTTGTTGCAAATATTTGGTCCTGTTGAGTGTCATGCAGTAAGGATCACAGCTTATTGAAGTTAGATTGTTTTGAATTTACAGTTAGGCCTCATGCACACAGGGTTTTGCTTTGCACCTGTGAACGCCAGAACTCCTGGCAAGAGAAAAGCTGCTTAAAAAAATGCACCTAAAGCTACGTATTGCACACGCATGTCAAGTGTTTGATCGTTTATGGATTCCATTGGCCAAAATGTTAATTTATTCTGGAGATTGAAATGCACTAATGCTCAAATGCACCTAAATGCATCTAGCATAAGGTGAGTTTAGATGCTTTGAGCATTCAGCTTTTTTTCTGCTCTTCACCTTCTATTCTGAATGTGCCTGTGATGGTTTTTTCTGCTTGTAAACATCTTTGTGTACATGGACACAAAGGCTAACATACAGTAGATGTGCTTTTACAGGCTAAAAAAAAAAGTGCCAATTGCCTATAACGAGCAGTGTACCACCATGCCTCTCCTTCCTGTGAATTATGTGCAAATGTGATTTTCCCATGACCATTATTACCTAAATTGCCTGGGTGACACGCCAATGACCAGTCTTCGTTAAGTGTGCAGTTCCATTTGCCCAGTCAATATCAGAGATAAAATTGCCTGTAAAAGTATCACCCTGATTCCCAGACATTTCAGTCTGTGAAAAGAGCTCACACTCTTCTTCATCCTTTGTCAGGGGGCCTACAACATACTCCCATAGGTAATTTACTATTTGTTGCTTTCGTATGGAGCACCTGTCATAGTGACTCTGCATCATCCCAGTTCTTCTTAGTGATATCAGTTCTCATACTTTCTGATTGCTCTTCACATACATGCATACTACTTCTGCCAAGTTTGTCCCTCTGAAATAGAGCATACGCCTCATTATTAGCTCAGTTAGCTCATTTAGATGCAGTCTGTCCCTACAGGAGAGCCATTAACTGACCAAAAATCAGCTCAGTTATCCAGGAACCCAAAACCCTAGTTCTTACACCATTTTCTTAGCCACTTATTCAACTATCTAAGCTCCCACTGCCTCTCTGGTGTGGCTCATGGCACAGGAAGTGTTTCTGAAAATATTACCTAATTTGGTTCCTACGTTTTTGAAATCTTTTTTCAGGATGCCCCATCCTCCTCTAATTTTGTAATATGTATCAATGTGTACCATGACAGCTGGGTCTTCCTTAGCCCCACATAAAAATCTGTCAACCCAATCCACAATGTCCTGAACATGAGCACCCAGGAAACACACTATTCAGTGATCACGGTCTTTGTGAAAAATGTTCCTGTCCCCCCTTCTAATATTTGAGTCTCCTACCACCAGTGTCTGCTTCTCTTTGTCTAAATGCCTGTTCACATCTTTACTGGAGCAGTCATTCCCCTGGATGCTGGAGGATGTATTCTATTCTAGCAATGCTACTCCTGACTGATATCCTCAATATCTTGCAACTGGGCATATTTATGAGGATGTATCAACTCAGGGCTAGCCTCTCTAACACTTTTTTTCCTCTACCCTATCTCCTTTTTTATTTATTTATTTAATCGAGAGACAAAATTCACAGAATTAATGCAATGAAGATACAGAAGAAAATAGTACAACACTATACATCAATCTATAACATCACGGGAGAGAATGAGGACAAGGACCTTGGATAACACTTGTGCAGGTCTAGTACCCCAACAGATACTATCGATGAGATTATATCTGTACACAGAGTGCTAGAGCAAGGTTATATTCCATTAATCTCACCTCTTTCAATATCTTTTTTCGGAACCAAAGGAGCAGAAGAATGTAACCGTCAGTGGATGGAGAAGAAATAGAGGAAGAAGAAAAAGGAGAAAAAAAACAGGGGGGGGTGTGAGTCAATGGATATGGATTCGCAGAGTGTCTAGGAGCTATTATGTTCAGTAAGTTCTTCACACGTGAAAAACTCATCAAGAGAAATTTAATCAGCAGTATCGCCCTCTAGGAGAGCCTGTCCCTAATCAGAGAAGACAAACAAGTTCCATAAAGTCCATGTTTTAGAGTATTGGCCGTGTTGGTGCCTGGACGAAAGGACAAGGGCTTCCATTTTGTTTATGTCCTCTCCTTTTCTAAGCCAGAGGCCAATGGTCGGTGGATGAGGGGATTTCCAGTCAAGGGGGATACATGTCTTGGCAGCGCCAAGGAGATGGCGGACAACGGATTTCTTATAGATTGTCTCCGGAATAGCGGAGGCATGGAGGAGGAAGAAGGCTGGATCGTCTGGAATAGGACACTTCGTAAATTTCTGTATGATTTGATGGACCATTTTCCAAAAGTTTGTGAGTTTGGGGCAGGACCAGAATATGTGTCTACCCTATCTTCTAACTGTAAACCACCTACCTACCTCTAACCCAATCTCCTCCATGTGTCCACCCTCCTTTACACTGGCCCTAGCCAGCATCTGATGGGTGAGGTCCAAACTCCTGCTCTGCACTGTTGCACATTGATTTAGATGCAGGATCTGGGCTTCCAAACAAACAGCTTGCTCACATCTTACACAACAGTATTCTCCCTCCAACAGTTGTTCAAGGAGCACAATCAAAGAGCTTTATGGCCCTGGGGGAGATGCAAACTATACAACTTTTATTGTTCAATTTTCCTTTAGATTTACCATCAACTATGTAGTGCATGGGCCTGCCTGATTGCATACAAATTGAAAGTGTATAGGTTTGACCTCATATTATATGGTTTTGGTAAATCTAAAGGAAAAAATCTAAAGATGATTGTATAGTGTGTATCCAGCTTAAATATCCCAAAGATAAGATGAGGCTTGAGTTTAACTTTAAACTATCCCCCATCAACACAGACAGTGCTGACAGGGGAATCTTTCCTGCTGAGCCATTGTCTGCCACCAGCTGAAAACAGCTGCTGCTAGCGATAATGGCAAATGAATCCGGCAGGCTGTTTGTAACCCAAGTTGATCGATCGATTCAGCATGCCCACACATGGTTCAATTCTTGGCTAAACTATGCACACACCTCACAAGTTTAGAACATCACTTGCACAGCTAGATAAATGCCAGCTTCAGGCAGCAGCATGTGGGTTTCAAAGGTTTAACTTTTAAAAAAATGATCTTTAGTAATTTAGGAAGACTGCTGTTTTGTTCTTGAGCATAATCTGCTAAAGACATCCAGCTGGAGGAACGTTATATGTGAAAGGCCTGCATAGTGGGAAGAATTTGCCATCCTGGATTACATTGCTGTTTTCTATAATTATTTTCTGACCTTCCTATAGATATCGGTCAAAGTAATTACAGTGAGCTACTTTCGATAGGTAGTGGCAATGAAGTGTATATTGTTTTACGATTTATGGTGAATTAAGATCTGAGGATTGTACAAGAACCTTTATTATACCATTGACACTATTCACATGAAATGCTGTTTCAAGTTCGCTTCTATTTTTTCATAATCTGTATACTGAATGTATGATTTATTTGTATTCTTATATATTTATTTGTACATTTTTAAATAAAAATTTATTTTGGGATTTGCCTTTTTAAGCATTTCCCTTAACCTATTGCCGCCCGCGTAACATCATATGAGCGGTGATATCGTCTTTTAGAGCAGGCGATTCCCTTCACCATAAGAATGATCATAGCGGCTGTTCAGCCACTTCATTGTTCTTACAGGCAGCAGGAGTGGATGCCCCCCGCCACCCACCGGTGCTTCTCCTGGCTCGCCCCTGCCATTGGCGAACCGGAGAAGGAACTGACCAGCCCCGGATGCTGATCTCTAATTTCTGGCAGGCCAGATGGTCCCCAGAATCTCTATGATCGTTCGGCAGCCAGGGTGCGATGTTATGACATTACGCCTGGCCTCTGCATTTGAAAAAATGCTGCCGCCTCTGCTGGGAAGCTGAGATCTTTTTATTTTTTTTTTATTACAGGCTTCCCAGCCTAGAGGTGAGATCTGGGTACTTATTGACCCAGATCTCATTGTAAAGAAGACCTGTCAATCACTATTCCTGTTACAAGGGATGTTTACATTCCTTGTAATAGGAATAAAAGTGATCCAACAAAAAATGTAAAAAGAAAGTGTCAAAATAGAAAAATAAAAGTAAAATTTCCCACGTGCTCGCTTGCAGAAGCGAACGCATACGTAAGTCACGCCCACATATGTATTCGAACGGCATTCGAACCACACATGTGAGGTATCGCCGCGAACGTTAGAGCGTGAGCAATAATTCTAACAGTAGACCTTCTGTGTAACCCAAAACCTGTAAAAAATGTTAAAGCGTCGCCTATGGGGATTTTTAAGTATCGAACTTTGGCACCATTCCACGAGCGAGTGCAATTTTGAAGCGTAACATGTTAGGTATCTATCTACACGGCGTAACATCACCTTTCACATTATACAAATTTTTTTTTTTTTTTTAATGCATGAAACGCGTTTGAAAATTGCTGCGCAAATACCTTGTGAGATAAAAAGTTGCAACGACTGCCACTTTATTGTCTAGGGTCTCTGCTAAAAAAAAAACATATATAATGTTTGGGGGTTCTGTGTAAATTTTCTAGCAAAAAAAAGATGATTTTTACTTGTAAGAGAGAAATGTCAGAATTGGACTGGGTTACAAGTGGTTAAGCATTCTTTTTTGTCAATTATGTTTACAACATTGAGGCAGCTGCATGCCTAAGCTAAGGGCAGATGGTTCCAGGAAGTAAATATTACATTAAACATCTGCCCTTACTCAAGTTGGCCACTACCAGAAATGCTAGGGGGGTATTTTTCAAAGTAATTTCTCAGCAAAATAAAGCATGGAGATAGATAGATGGGTGAGTTTGCTTTGAATATTGAAAATAGAATAGCATTTTTGGCTTGTGGTGTCCAGATGCAGTGTAGTTCCGTTTTTGTTGATTTGAACAAATTAATGTGGAAGAGGTAGAAAAATGTAAAATAATGCATTTGGGTGGCAAAAATATGAATGCAATCCACTCACTAGGGGGAGAACCTCTGGGGGGAATCTAGGATGGAAAAGGACCTGGGGGTCCTAGTGAATGATAGGCTCGGCAGTGGCATGCAATGCCAAGCTGCTGCAAGCAAAGCAAACCGAATATTGGCATGCATTAAAAAGGGGATTAACTCCAGACATAAAATGATAATTCTTCCACTCTACAAGACTCTGATCTGGCCGCACCTGGAGTATGCTGTCCAGTTCTGGGCACCAGTCCTCAGGAAGGATGAGCTGGAACTGGAGAGAGTCCAGAGAAGGGCAAAAAAGCTAATAAAGGGACTGGAGGACCCATTTATGCCTGATTGTATTGAGAATGACCAAGCGGGGTTTGTTCCTGGGAGGGAGGCAAGAGATAATATGCTGAGAACAACTTTATTGATGCATGTGGCAAAAAAAGGGAAGAAATCTGCTCTCTTTCTATCAATAGATGCCGAAAAGGCCTTTGATAGGTTAGATTGGGACTTTGTTACGGACATTACATAGATTTGGTATGGGCCCGCAAATGCTGAGGTGGATTGAGGCATAGTACTCGAAGCCTATGGCAAAAATTCAGGTCAATGGAACTTTATCTGAGACTTTTCAGTTGTTTATTGGTACACGACAGGGTTGCCCACTTTCGCCCTTACTCTGTGTTTTCCCTGGAACCCCTCTTAGCTTCTATAAGAGCTAATCATAAAATAATGGGTATAGAAGCTGCGGGACAGGAACATAACATATCTGCTTTTGCGGATGATGTTATGTTATATATAATGTATCCCACAAAAACACTGCCAGATGTTCTGAAAGAACTGAATAACTATGGGGGTATTTCAAACCTTAAGATAAATATGGAGAAGACTGAGATATTAGATATCTCGGTGCCCTCAGATGAAGGTAGGGATCTTAGAACCCTATACCTCTTTAAGTGGAGGAAGAGAGGATTGAAATATCTGAGAGTGTTTTTGTCAATGTCAATAATGGATTTATATCAGGATAATTACCTGCCCTTGTTGAATAAAATCAAACAAGATTCGAAAGGTTATCATGCCCATAGACTGTCATGGTTCGGCAGGATAAGCGTGATTAAAATGATGACTCTTCCAAAAGCTTTGTATATCTTTCAGTGTCTTCCGATAAAGATTCCTGTGGCCTACTTTAAAATTCTTAGATTGATATTACAAAAATGTATATGGAATAACAGAGGGATTTGTATTGCGTATGGAATTTTGAGTAGACCAAGGGAGAGGGGGGGAATATCTGCCAGATTTTGAAAAATACAATGGGGCAGCAGTACTACAGAGAATTATGGACTGGGTCCATGGATCTCTGTAAAAAATGGGTAACACTTGAGTCAGAGCTGAGTAATTCAGCTCTGAGTCAGATTTTTTGGATACCAAGCCAATACAGCGGTCTTCCTAGAGATATAGCTCCAATTACTGTAGAGACACTTAGAATATGGGATAAGCTCTCCAAAAGTAGATCCTGGCAATATAATAGCCCCCTGATGTCCCTCACAGGTAAAAACTATTTCCCTCCAGGTAATGATAATAAATTATATTTAAAATGGACCTCTTCTGATCATTTGAGATTAAAGGATATTCTTAAGGGAAAAATCCTCTGTTCCTTCACTGAACTTCGAGAAAAAATATGGTGGAACTCTTTGGGATGCGTGGAGATATAGACAACGTCAACACTTTGTAGATTCTCTCCCAGAATCTCTTTGTTCAGTAAGGGGGTTGGATCCATGGGAAAGACTAGTCGACCAAAGGGGAAAAAATAGACAAGGGATCTCCAACATATATAAGATGTTGATGACTCCCCCAGATGTGGACTCCTTGTGTCTATTGGAAAGATAGGCATTAGAACTAAATTCACTTCAATTCACTTCTCTTCAAAATAAACAATAGGTTTGGGAAAGAATATTCGGGATATAGTATGGGATAAAGGATATATATGATCGGGCGGGGGAGTCTCTAAAATTAAGGGGAAAGGGTAAAGTGATACAAACACACTATAAAGTTTGGAAGGTTTTTTTTTTTTTTCTCTCTCAGGGGTTGGGAGAGGGGGGAGACCGTGGAATATCCTTAAATTTTTTTCTTTTTTTCTTGAAAGGTATTAAAGAGGAAGTAAACCCCAGATTTTTTTCCTTTTTTAAAAAAAAATTATAATGCAGCAATGTATATAGAAGTCATGCATGCAAAAATGTCACTAAAACGAGGTTTGGAAATACCTCTTTTTGCTTTTATAAATTCTCTCTTCTTCCGGGAATCGGCCCCGCCATCTTTACTATTGATTGCTGGCTCTTGCGTGGACGTCATTTCCGCCCTTCCTCTCCTTCCCTGTGTTAATCTCGCGCATGCGCGGTCGCGTGTAAACCAAGCCTCTATCTAGGAAGGTGAGGGAGGAGGGCACGGTATCGCAAGGCTTCCTTTCCCGTTCAGAGTGAAAGGAAATAAGCTGGCATGCTGTGGATAGTGAAACGGCACACATAGCGTGCCGTTAAAGACGCTACGGACTGGGCATACGCCGGTGACATCCATTACAGATTGCAGGACGGATTTTGAGGAAACTGTTACAGTAAGTGACATTTCACAGGCAGCGATCAGCTGCCTGTTCTATGCAGATTATAATGAGCTGAAGTTAGAATAGAGGGTTTACAACCACTTTAAGAGATTGATCCATGAACTATGTTTATTGTGTGATTATGTGTTTTGTTTTATATATGTATGTTAAGCATGCTTTCATATAAGGTTTTGAAATTAAATGATAGGGAATGTTGTTATGTGAAAAATATCTTAATAAAAATAATTGAAAACAAATACCGTACCCCACAATAGGGATAAAACTTTTCTGCAAAAGGGAATTTAAAGACACGTGGCCATTCACTAAAATTAGAAGAGAAGTGGTTTAACCTTAAACTACATAGAGGGTTATTTACTGTAAGAGTGGTAAGAATGTAATTCTCTTCCACAGGCAGTAGTTTCAGCGAGGCGCATCAATAATTTCAAAAAACTATTAGGCACCTGAAAGACCACAACATATAGAGATATACAATGTAATACTAAAATAAAAACACACACACAGGTTGGACTTGATGGACTTGTGTCTTTTTTCAACCTCACCTACTACTTGTGTACCTATGTAACATATGTACTTGTGCTCTGTCTGCACTCAGCCTTTTCTTCGAACAGCAGGCTTCTACAGCAGAGAGAGCAAGAGAGACCCCTGAGCATCAATCAGCTCACACCAGGTAGGATGTGGATGTAGAAAATGAAGGCCTTTTTTCTAACCAAAGCTCTACAAAGCCTCTGTATATTGGCAGGGTGAGCCTGTGCCACTGTTTAAAATGGTGGTTTACGCCAGATTTTCTAAGAAGCAAGCACATTAATGGCACAGGTGCGTGCTGGCTTCATATGAGAGCCAGAGATATAGCTCAGACCTCTACCTTCCCAAGGGAGTCTGTGTGTAAAGGGAGCCATAAGTGGTGCTGGTGTGCACCATGGTGTCCAGGTCCTGACAAACCAAGGCCCAAGCCTGAGAGAGAGCCCATGAGGGACAGAGCAACTAGGAAGCTGTGAAGAGACTCCATGAGGAACAGAGCAGATAGGAAGCTGTAAGGAAGACACATAGCTGAAGTTCAGCTTCTGTAAGTAAGCAGTGGGATGTGTTTCATGGCCAGGAGGACCAAAAGGGTACTGATGGTCAGGAGAACCCTGAAGAGGTATTGGGAGCAGTAAAGCTGCCACAAGAGAGCCAGGAGGCGGAATGTTTTATGTGACTGATAGTGAGAACCCCCTGCATGGGAAGACATACCTGTGTGAATTTTGACTTTATTTTAAATAAAAGTGGTCAGGGAAGCCCTGAAAAAGTATATCTGGTGTTGAGTAAGCACACCACTGAGCTAAGAAACCCAGAGTTGTCACAATATGCAGTGTTACAACTAGGGTTGCACCAATACTAGTATTGATATCGGTGCCGATACCGAGTATTTGCACAAGTATCGGTACTCGTGCAAATGCACCGATACCTGAAACCGATACTTTCAGGCTCGGCTCTTTGAACTGTCCTTGGGTCTCCCCAGTGTTAAAGAAGTCCGGTAATTGGAGCTGTAAAAAAAAAAAAAAAAAAGCAGCTGGCAATGTTTATTACCAACATTGCTCAGCCCTGAAACATTGTTTTTTTTTGTATATTTGTTCATATTACTGTTTACTCTGCAGATCAAAGGGATGAACAAATGTTCCTCTGTTTAACCCCTTAATAACCCTTAATTTACTCTAATCGGCCTTAATTAACTCCCTATTCTCCTCCATTAAATTATTATTTTCCTGCTTTTTTTCTTTTGTTCACGTCTATTTTATAAACGATAAACCACTAAAACTTTTTTTTGTTTGCTTTGTTAGAGAATATTTTTACACATATATATTAACATATATTTACACATTTCACATTGAAAAAGTGCTAAATTAAAATAAAAATCTATTTATTTCATTTGTAAATAACTTTTCAATGCTATGTACCATTGCTGACAACTGAAGTTAAAACAAAATGGTTGCGGTAGGTATCGGTGATTGGTATCGGCGAGTACTAAAAAAAAAAAAAGTATCGGTACTTGTACTCATTGTAAAAAAAAATGGTATTGGTGCATCCCTAGTTACAACAGTTAAACAGCAGCCACAGTTGTTGCGGACACATACAGAAAGATAGTCCTAAGAACTGTTAACATCAGAGAGTATACAAGGATATGTAGTCCAACACACTGCAACCCCCCTACACTGCTCTCTATACTCAGATTAATTTCTCACTACACTGCCCAAAAACAGCCTGATAAATGGCTGTTGGGAACCCACCCTTTTCATAATGAGGGAGCTTACACATGCTAAAACCCCATTATTGGCTATCCTAGCCCTGCTGATCGCAGGTGAAAAGTCAGGTAGGGCATTATGGGTCCTATAAAAACTAACCGAAAAATCGCTGTTACCATAACCTTCAGTCCTGCAGGATTCATTGCAAACCCACAGGAGTGGCGAATCTAAACCTTATCACAATATACAGAAAGTGGATGGGGGGCAGTGACTGGAGCAGATGTTTAGGCAAAGAAAAAGCTCAATGGGCTTTTGGCGAACTAGGAGTGCCAAGAGCGCACACAGAAGCGAATCACACAGAACCTGATGAGCGGGTGTTTATTGGGGAACACAGGGTAGAGGCAGTAGGAGAATTAGTCCACAGAACAAACAATAGACACAGCAATGAAGAGTG